>NC_044068.1:21998057-22358821 GCF_902167405.1 Gadus morhua
TATATATAATTAATAAAAAGGATGAACAACACAAATCTGTCAATTACTTCCATTGAATCTCACGTAATTGCAGTCTAGTGATCTCCTTCTATTCCTTCCCAGTCTATTTTCCACGCTAGGTAGCCTGGCCAGGGCAGGACCCAATTACTGATCAAGCTACGGCGCTTTGAACTTTGAGGAAGTAGAAACTACAGAAAGGATTGGGGGTTCCGACCCCGCAAAATCAATATAAATAATAATTGATGCATGAACAACAATTAACAGAACCAAAGCAGCGACAGGGAGTGCAAAGGTTGCTAAGCGGCACCAACCTGAATAGTGGTGTCCCTGAGCCTGGCTAGCATCAGGTACGTATCCATACTCCCCCGAGGGCCCCACGTGGGCCATCCGCTGACCGGCCGGGGTCTGGGTATCTATCCCCCGCTCCACACCGGCCTGGGGCGTGTCCGAGGAGCAGGAAGAGCTGTAGGACAGCAGGCCGCTGACGGGAGGAGGTTGGCTGGGACCGGGGCCATGGGGCCCTTGGTAGGGCTGGTAGCGAGACGGAAGCTGATAGGTCAGGGACGAGGTCCCGGACAGAGCAGGGGACTGCATCTGCCCATGAGGCCTGCACACAAGATGGAGAGGAAATTAATTGAGGTCAATGCCCGCTCCGGGACTGGGACCTGATCTCTGGCAGTGAAACGTTGTCACAAAATGATAGGTCCTAATGTTTAGCCGTATACGTATGAGCAGTCTAGAGGTTAGGGGGCTCAACTCCCAGCCCAAAAGATTCTGTGGTTGACCCTCAAGAGCCACTGGCTGCTTCGTTAGAACATGGATCTGAACTCACTGAAAGGTTCCTATTACTGGACGTCTGATAAAGTAATACAGACTGAAGCCACTCCATGATACTAGAGTATGCCAGGTGAAGTTCTATCCCACCTGAGTGTGTGTTGGTAGCTGGCTGAGCTAGAGGACGTGTGGAAGAACCCTGAGCTGGGGGGAGGCCCGGAGTGGTACAGGGCCTCCGGGTACGAGGAGGTGCAGGGGTCGGGCTGGCCCGCCACACTCATGGAGAGGGAGGAGGAGGAGAGGTAGGAAGAGGAGGACGGGCAGGGGACAGAGGTGGAAGACGAGCTGGAGGTCAGAGGTCTCCCAGTGGGCCCCTGGTTGATGACCGAGCCACGGTTGGCTAGCGTGGTGGGGGAGATGGGAGGGGTCATCAAGGCAGCCTGGCAGTACTCAAGCTGGCTGGCTCCTGCAGGTATGTGTGTTCAGGGTTGTTGTGGTTGGATGTTTTGTGTGATGGGAGGTTGTTCCATAAAGAGTTAATACAATTATTTGCATAGCAAATATATATAGTCATTTATAGCCGTGCATTGGTTTTAACTTTGATGCAAAATCTCCAACTGTATTCACACATACATCAGTTAACAATTATGACCTGATTGATGGTTCAAATAAATGTGTTTTTGTTTTACCTAAAACGGAGAAACCAGCGTTTTCTGTGCTCTGATAGACAGCAAGGCTGGCTTCAAGGCACTGTTGCTGATTGGCTGATAAAGACATATAGGCATGTGCTGCCAGACCCTCATTCTTCACCAATTGGTCAGTGGCAATGCTGGCCTTGTTGCGATTGGCTAGGAAGCAGGAACTAGGCGAGGCCATGAATGCAGCTCTACTGGCGTCTGAGGGGTAAAACAATACTTAATACAAAAGTTATAACCAAGGGCTCTGACGGACAGCACCCGCATCGAAGTCTCTACAAATACATAGAATGACAAGTAACAGCAGCTGCAGTAAAAATACTACAAATGTGTAAGTGAGCAGACATAGCCCAGTGTTTGTATATGCTATACCTGCGTTTCTCATAGATCTGTCCAGTAGATTGAGTAGGTCCTGCTCCTTGTCGTTGTTGAACTGTGTCTCCAATGCCAACAGAATGTATTCATCCAGCAGCATTCTGATCAGATGGAACGACCCTGGGAACAGGATTCAGGTAAAGGTATGCTAGATATTTTAATAAGGATGGATGGAAATATGAATACTTGCCAAGTGCCAAAATACATAAATCCTTTTCTCTTAGGAGTACACTTCATATTCAAAGCTTATTTTTGCATTGCTTGTTGGTGATCCTCTCACATACGAACACAGCGTGCATATTGACTCGGGAAGAGTCTGCCCCTCGCAAACAGTACAGTATTACTAAAACAGCACAGTAACCCATGGTATTCAAGACAATTGCTGCACTAATTTTATAATGTTATTCATGAGTTTTAGTTTTTGAGAAAAAGAAGAGAAGAAGAAGAAGATTATAGTTATCATGGTGTTCTGTAGACAAAGCCCTTGCTACAATAGACTGCATAAAATACCTATTAATAATAAGAATGTGTTTCTGACAAGTTCATCTAAAACTATATTTTTATAGGGTCTAGTTTGGGATGTGTATTTAAAACATTGAGCCTGTATGGCTGTCCGAGCATCTGTCTGTCAGTTCCTCTGTCTGTCAGCTGTTTCCACCATCATTTCCTTCATCATGCACAGATGTGTGCACATGTAGGGAAACTAGTGTTCAAACAGAAAGCATGTTACCTGATAAAAGGACCGTTTAGGCAAAGCAGGGACGTTCATTATTAACATACGTTTATGGCACCATTGTAGCAATCTGCTTCAATTTAAAACAAACAAATCATCTGGCTAGAGCTTGAGTGTGTGTACTACTTACTCTAACAAGAGCACTTACTCTTACTCAGTTATTAGGCCTAGCTCTGGTAGCCCTTTAAGGAAGCCATACGTGTGTTTCTACTGGAGTTGCTGAGGGCCCTGGGTCGTACCAAAGCTACAGGCGTTGTTGAGAGTGAGGCTGTGCATCACTCGGGCGCCTAGGAAGCTCCAGCGCAGCAGGAAGTCTTGTGCTCGTCTTTTGACCGACCGACTGCTGTGTTGACCCGGCTGATATCACAAAGACAGAGTGCAAGAGACACAGAAGATACTTGGAGATTCATTATTTGCCTCTCAAATATTACAGATTCTAATTATGATTAAGTTTGAATGGAAAATTTTCCTTAGTAAAATGGTGTTCCTTAGCATGGCTGTCTTTTTAAAATGAAGCACTATCTGTGTGCTCATACGTTCAGACCTCTACACAGCTTCTGCCAATCAATACCTTGATTACTTTCTGTTCCACAACAGTGTCGAGCCATTCGATGAAGGACTCAACAGTGGCATTGTTCTTCAGCAGGTCTTTGAGCTCCTGGAAGACTGCGATGGAGTCATCTATCTCAAGACAAAGGAGAAGGATAGAAACGACTGCATTAGACACTGTATTTTTTGTGTGTGTGTGTGTGTGTGTGTGTGTGTGTGTGTGTGTGTGTGTGTGTGTGTGTGTGTGTGTGTGTGTGTGTGTGTGTGTGTGGTGAAGAATACCCCCAACACTCAAAAATCGACTTTATGTTTGCTGAACTGGTTTTGAACTGGCCAGGGTTTCCCTGAGCACATAGGTGCTGAACAGTAACTAAAACGCCCTTTTAATATATCCCCCAGAACGTGGCAGCACTTCCCTGAACTCCTTATTTATCTAGCAACGTACCACCTTGTGACGCAGCCTGATCAACTGATCGGCAGTCTGCATATTATACGCAGAAAAGCCAAAGAAACAAATAGAAATTGCAATTCAAATTTGTGTGCTCCATTAGAGAATATGAAATATGAGCCGACAGTAACAGCTGGTTGGTAAGGATCTGTAACCAGACCTATAGTGACTCTTACACTCTGAGTAGACATCAGTGTCAGCATGCTCTCCTGCAGCAGTGATGCCCAGGAGTGGCTGAACACTGATGGTGCTCAGCTCCACCTTTTCCATGTCCGTCACCATACTGTTCACCACTGCCTGGTCGAACAGGGCTGGCCGGGCGATCTGGGAACAGAAGACAAAAGAAGGGATAGAGGGGTTCATTGGCAAGGAACAAGACAGCACACATTTATTCCACCCATCTGTAGGTTGAATGGACCATAGAATACCATCCTCTCACAAGATCAGAGGCCATGGGCTATAATACAACAACGTTTGGAACCAATGGATTAGAGTTGTCCCTCTATTGACTCTCCTTCATGTCTTACTAGAAGTTAAGCTACTGTGCAAACGTAGTGTCATGGAAGTCAATTAAACCCAGTCGTATGTGTGTTAAATAATGGTCAGAGAAGGGCTGTTCTGCCACTATTGCCTACAAGAACCACGGTCCCCATCACCTTATTTTACATCATTTCCCAACTCTCCTTTCGGCTGTACCTGCGCCAGATGCAGAAAGGAACTCTGTCTCTTCAGAGACGAGATGAAGCGGTGTGCAATGGGAAGTTTCTTTGCTGCAAGGCATTCTGGGAGATTCTCCAGAGACGAAGTGAGCCAATGCTCCCAGTGCTTGGCAAAGTTCCGGATGTCTGCCAACAAACTAATGAGCAAATATGATTTCACATGATGCAATTTCAGCTAACATTTCCTATACTCACAGACTGTTTACAGCTGCTTCTGCTGAATGCAGAGCAATTATGCATTAGATTCAAGTGACAAACCTTTCAGGCATCTCTTGCATGGTAGCAGGAATGAGCACGTCAGTGAGCACCTGACAAAATATCATGGAATAATGTCATTTCATGCTGTGGTTATTCTATATGATATCCTCAAAAGGCTGAGGTTTTATCTTTCTGTTCAGTACCAAGGCTGCGGTTCTTCAATCAATCACTACAAAGGTTTATTCTATCTGATCACCGCAAAGGCTGAGGTTCTTCTATCTGATCTGTACAAAGGCTAGGCTAATGGGATTTTATCTGATAACTACAAATGGTTTTGCTGAGGTTCGCCATAATAAAAATGCTAGTCTTGAATATAAGGGAAAAATATTATGGATTTATAACACTTTTTTTATGTTCTAACAAGTTAAACTGTTAAAAGGGAGAAAAAAGGTAACCTTATAAAGAATGGAGTCACACACACAGAAGATATCCATAATCACAGAGTTCTCCAGCAGGGGCAAAAGGTGGTCTGGCATACCTTGCCAGAAATGGAGCAGGAAGTTCTGTATCTGTAACACATCAGACGCAAGCACAACTTTGTCCATGTCGGTGTGGGTGTAATATGTTCAGGAGCCATTCCTCTTAACTGACCATGTTGTGGTGGGTGTAACATGGACAGGAGCAATAACTCCTTACGGCCTCAAAGATGATTCATCTTCTCAAGTACTCAACGATGTTGAAATGCTGTCACTACGTGGGCTAACTTTAGAGAGAGAATTTAATGGTTGAGCAACATTGACACATAATAGTAGTCGTAAAATTACAACATACTACATAAAATAATAATGATGTATTTCAAATATTAGTGTTTACTTTAATAAAAAGGGTTACCTCTTCAAAGTTTACATTAATTGCATTGTCCAGGATGCACTGACAATGGGTTTTGTACATCATGATTAGAGTGTCCACCTACAAATGGAGGGAAAATTGGATATTTACAAATAGTTGAAAACATGCTTCTTTACTGGACAAAGAAATCCCAAGGAGTAATATTTCATAGGTCATCATCGAAGCTGCAGGATAGGAATAATATGAATACCATGTCTACTTTTAATAATCTCTGGCAATCATTATTGTTCAAAGACATACTTTACAGATTGGGAAGCTGTAGCAAATCCCAAGCAGGCTCTACATGTTTGTTACACGGTTATCGGGAAAGGAGCCAACCTTTTCTCTGGGGATGTTTCCCTGTAGCAGGAGGTGCTGGGCGCTGGGGAATTCTGGGAGCAACGTTCCTGTTTTAGAACTCAGGGAGTATTTCCTTGTGAAGCCACCCTGTCAAACACAACTTGTTTTATGGCCTTCTGCAATCAATGTTTGCCATTTATTAAAGAATTATTATTGATTCTTACCTCATTCTTAAGCTTGCTTCCAGAAAATCTAAGATTATAAAACGAAAGAAAACCACTACATATTAAGAAGAAACATGTCTCTGAATAAAGCCACAAACCAGCAGCCCCTCTGGTGAAGATATATGAGGTATATAACAGCTGCACGTATGGACTGCTTCTGCCATTAGATGAAGCTCAAAGCTTGGTCTTACCTGGTCAGCCCCTTCCCTGAGTAGACTGAGTGGTAGTAGGCACTACTTTCTTTGATGCCAATGCCATAGTAATGATACCTGCAGAATGGTTCAGTTGGGTAATAATTGTACTAAATATGAATGACTTATGTTCAGAGAAAATGCAGAAGCATTTCCCCTCATCAGAAAATTCCCATTAAAAGAAAGGAAAAAAAAAAAGGTTTTTGTTTGCTTACTTTGAGTGTCCTCTAGTGCCAAGACGTCTGGTTGTCAGGAGAGGAAACTTCTGACGGATGGTCTGTATAGAAGCAGAGGTTATTATCCGACGTTATGGCTAAAGCAGTCCAAACTCAGACTACTGGTTCCAATGTTTACACTTTTTACCATGAACTATTTTGCCGGCAGGGTGCGTACATTGGCGATAGAACACCTTATATATATATTTATATATAAGGTCCATATATATATATATATAAGGGGTTTAACTTCTATCCAACAGCTCCTTGGTTCCATCAAATCTTCCATTATAGACTATATATTTATATATATATAGACAATAGATATATATATGTATATATATAGACTATATATATATATATATATAGACTATATATATATATATATATATATATATATATATATATATATATATATATCAGTGGCGGCTGGTGGTTTTTAAAGTGAGGGAGGAAGGACTGGCCGCTTGGTTGCCATTGGCCTGCTTGCACTGTTGGTGTATGGTGGCATAAGAATGTGAGACTCTAGTTGTTTCAGGGTGTTTTGGTGAACTACAAAATAGCAGGGAGGGAGTTATGTGAACAAAATGTATACAAAGCCACCAGTGGCATCACTGTAATTTGAGAAGGAAAGGATGCAAAGCATATTAGTCAAATCAGGCCTACTATTGATTTGTAAAAGTAAATAAAAAAATCTGGGCCTATTATTGGGCGTATTTTTGCCCTCACTGACTGAAGTTATTTAGCTATGTTTATTTTCAGTTACAATTGCTTGTAATGCTACCAGTAAGTCATGCGTACCTAGCAAACCATGTAGCACTCACAACACTGACGTTGCCATTACTTCTGATGACCTTGATTTTGGGAAGTGGTCTACCTCTTTCTGAATGAATGGAATGGTTTTTGTAATAAGACGTTAACAATGTCCTGCGTTTCCAATGTTTCCATTGTGCATTTAGGATCTCGCTATCGCAGATTTCACTTGCTCTGCGTCTCTCAGACTGAGCACCGCGGCAATGCAGACCGGGTTGAAAATTCAAACTATGCACCTATCAGCGTGGGCACCGCCCACATTTCCCACGGTATCGTGTATATAGCGCGGTGAATACCGTCGCTCATCCTCCCTTTTCTTTCAGCACTTGTGCTTATCAGCGAGAAATTGAGAACTACTATTAAGAAGAAGATGAAGACTTAAACACGGATCTCCCGAGCCGGTGGCAGCGGCTCGGGCGAGGCCGCGGACAAACGGCCCCTTTTCAGGGCCACCTGAGAGCGCTCCTGGAGCTAGGTCCTTTTCAGGACTCCTATGCGCCTCCTGTCCCGCCTCCCTGGCACCGGGTGACGGGCACTTGGCGTGCTCTGTGTGCCTCGGCACCGACCACGCCGAGGCTGCTATGGCGGCCCCCGTCTCCTGTGTCGCCTGCCGGGAGCTGCCTGAAGAGGGGATCCTCTCCAGGCATCTCTTCTTTTCCCCTGCGGTGGACCTGACGCGATGGCATCATCGACGCCGACGACGACGCCTCCATGGACGGCGACTCGGCGTCCAGTTTTTCCCGCTCTCGGGTTACAACCGCCACCGTCGCGGGGAGATCATGGGTGAGGCGTCGGCCATCAAAGGGTTTCCCATGCCGGCCCCGCCTCTCGCCCCCGTATCTGACGATATGCAGGGCGAGTGCTTTCGCACCCCGATCTGCTTCCCGGCGGGTTACCCCTTGTTCCCGCCTGTGCAGCACTGCTGCAGGTGGGGACCCTTCTACCCTGAAGGCTCCGGTAAGCGAGGGGGATCCCTCGCCTGGAGCCTCCACTGGCAGCGCTTCTCTGTCCGGGCGCCGGATGGCGCCCTAACAAAAAGCCGCTGCCCCCCGACCGCCTCCAGAAGCAGATTGTCGGCCTAACGTCCGTTAGGCCGACAATCCGCGGCGGCGGTCAACAACATCGCCCTACTCTCCTCTGCCATGGTCTCCTTGTTGGCTGATAGGGAGGCCTACGGCCCGGAGGAAGCCGCGAGATGGCTGGCGGTTTCCCGCTTTTTCCAGCGCCATCCTCCAGATATGCCAGCCGATAGCCGTTTTGGCCGGCCGGCATATGGCGTGGGCTACCATGATTCAAAGGGTCATATGGCTCTCCCACACTGCGGTGCAGGAATGAGAGCGGGCCAGCCTCGTCCAGGGTCCACTAGCGCCTGATGGCCTATTTGGTCCCCGGTTCTCCGAGGTGCTCGCGCACCAGCAGTCATTCCGTGAGAATCGTTCCCGGTTCGGGGAACCGGGAACGATCTCAGCGTACGTCTCCTACGCTCGCTGAGCCTCCTCCCGTTCATGGGAAGCCCCCCTTGGCTCACACGCAGTGTGGAGGCAGTAGGGGCAGAGGAATACGGGTTATTCCTGGACGGTCTTCCTCAGCTGTCGGCTCGCCCTCTCTCCGACCGCTATGCGTGTTGGCAAGAGCGGTGCGTTCTGCCATCGTGGTTGGACACCACGTTGAGATGGGGCCATCCCATACAGTTCAAGCGTCGTCCCCCACCCTTTATGGGGTTGGTGGAGACCACGCTACGGGACCTGGCTGCGAGCAGGGCTCTGGCAGCAGAGGTGACACGTCTCTTGGTAAAGGGGGCCATCACTGTCGTTCCCCCCCACGAGTCTCACCTAGGGTTTTATTCCCGCTACTTCCTGGTTTCCAAGAAGCCAGGGGAAAAGATACGTATTCTGGATCTTTGCGTGTTCAACAGATCCGTTGCCACGAGGAAGTTCAGAATGCTCACTGTCGGATTGTTCCGGTGTGTGAGAGAGGGCGATTGGTTCACATCCCTGGATCTCAAGGATGATTACTTCCACGTCCCTGTTCAGCAGGCGCACAGGAAGTTTCTCCGCTTTGCCTTTATGGGATGGCATACGAGTACCAGTGTCTGCCGTTCGGCTATTCCCTGGCTCCGCGCACCTTCTCGAAGTGTGTGGATACGGCGTTGGAACCGCTCAGGCGTCAGGAAAAGAGGATTCTCTTCTACCTAGATGACCTGCTTATTCTGAGCAACTCAGAAGAGACCGCGAGAAGGGACACCATGTTGGTGATAAACCATCTCGCCTTCCTGGGTTTTGCCATCAACTGGGAGAAGAGCTCCCCGCTCCCCAGCCGGCAGACAGTCTACTTGGGGCTTTGCCTAGACTCAGCCACCATGACTGTGATGCTTTCGCCTCCTCGGCGAGACGCAATCCTGTCGTGTCGACGCTCTCTCGTTTTCGCGTTCGCAGAAACGTGACCGCACTGTCCACCATGCGCCTGTTAGGGCTGATGGCAGCTGCCCACCCCGTGGTCCCCCTGGGTCTGCTTTTTATGCGCAGACTCCAGCGGTGGTTTGCTCGCCAACGGTTAGACTCCAGGCGACACAAGCTCAGGGTGCTCCTTGTTTCCCGTTCGGTGTCGCCAGACCTGGAATATTGGAAAAGACCCTCCGCCCTTCTCAGGGGTGTTCCCCTGGGCAGGGTGGCGTCCTACGTAGTGGTCTTCACGGACGCCTCATTGACGGGTTGGGGAGGAACGTGCCTCTCTTACTGGGTCGGGGACGAGTGGCGCACGCCCCCTACAGCACACTTAAATGTGTTGGAGCTCGACGCTGTGAGGAAAATGCTGTTGCATTTCTTTCACCTGGTGCGCGGCCGCTCCCCTGCTCTCCACCGAAAGGCGGTTGAGCTCTGGCTTTGGGCTCATCAGTATCTCCTCAGTCTGAGAGCCCGGCCAGTACCGTTCAGGCCGGATGCGCTCTCACAGGCCCACGGGACGGTGCACCACCCGCCCGATGTCTCGGGACGGCTGTTGGTTTGGCTCCTGAGAGGTTGATTCTGCAGGGCAAAGGTTTGCCTGAGACGGTTATCAACACTATTCAGAGCGCTCGTGCGCCTTCTACTTCTTCCCTCTATGCGGCGAAGTGGTGCGCCTTTCTCTAATTGGTGTGAGAGGAACCACGCTGTCCCATCTCAATGCGAGGTGGGAAGCGTGCTTTCGTTTCTGCAAAACTTATTGAAAAAAGGTTTGGCCTTCTCCACTATCAAGGTCTATGCGGCAGCCGTTTTGGCTGGCCATGCAGGCTGTGATGGTGGACCGATCTTCAGCCATCCACTGGTCAAGAGATTCTTGCGTGGGGCTAGACGGGTTAGGCCTGTTTTCACGCGTTCTTACACCACGCTGGGATCTCCCCACCGTGTTGCGCGGATTGTCCAGGGATCCTTTCGAGCCTCTTTCTCAGGCCCCCTTGGATGCCTTGTCATTTAAGACGGCACTCTTGTTGGCCTTGGTTTCTGCCAAGCGGGCCGGTGAGCTAACCGCTCTGTCTGTCAGCCCGAGTTGCTTGTTGCTAAACAAGGACAGCTCCTTTGCGTTGCTCAGACCTAATCCTGCGTTCCTCCCGAAGAACATTAATAGTTATTTTCGGTCGAGGGATATTGTGCTTAAGGCTTTTCACCCCCCGCCTCATTCTGATGAGGCGGAGGCGGAGTTGCATCTCCTATGCCCGGTTCGGGCGTTGGCTACGTGAATCGCTCGGCCGCGTTCCGCTCCACACAACAGTTGTTTGTGTGTTATAGCGACGCTAGCAGGGGCCGCGCTCTTTCTAAGCAGCGGTTTTCTCGCTGGGTATGTGAGGGTGTTTGCTTAGCCTACTCTCGGCAGGGCTTGGAGCCACGGTTGGGCGTTAAAGCTCACTCCACACGGAGCGTGGCCGCTTCAACGGCTCTACTCAAGGGCGTTTCGGTGGAAGACATCTGCGCGGCTGCGTCTTGGTCTTCCCCCGGCCCCTTTGTCTGTTTGTACATGACATGTCCAGGGGCTCACTCTGCAACTCTGTGCTAGAGTCCGGGACCCCTTTTACGGCTTAAGAATATAGACATGTTCTTTAAAGCGGCGTGGTTGGATTTCCTCTCGCCGGCTGGTGAGTTGGACTTGATTACCAGTCTCACTCTCCCACCTTTTTTCAAATGAAAAACAGGCTAGGGAGGTTTTTCTATTGGCTCGCCAATTGTCAGGTGGCTTTGTTTGCCAATGTGGCACTCCCGCAATTTTTTCTTCTAAAAACGGCCGAGAGAGTCCCCTTATTGGAGAGCCGGATTCTGTGGCTCCGCCCCCGGTAGTAGCGGACCTAATGGAAACCGTGTTGCTCTGGTTTTTCTTTTCCTTTTCATGGGTTCCATGAAGCACGGATTAGAGCCGGAGTCTTTACAGACTCACTTTTTTCTCCTTTGATCATTGCCTTGCTTGATCTAGGAGGAATTCGTTTTTTATTAAGCTGTTGTGTTTTACACTTCCTTGGCTTTTTTGAGTCTTAATGTGTTCTGGTGACTTAGGTCGTTTTGACTGGGGTCCAGCAGGAGTACATTGATCGGGCTCCGCTCGCAGCTTCACCTTAGCCCATAAGGCGAAGCCTAGACGGCGTAGCCTACATGAAATAGAACGATAGTTATGTTATTATAACTCTAGTTCTATGATTGTAGGCGTAGCCGTCTAGTTTCCCACCTGCTGTACCCTCCAAATGCTGAAAGAAAAGCGTGGAGGATGAGCGACGGTATTCACCGCGCTATATACACGATACCGTGGGAAATGTGGGCGGTGCCCACGCTGATAGGTGCATAGTTTGAATTTTCAGGGCCCATAAGGCGAAGCCTAGACGGCTACGCCTACAATCATAGAACTAGAGTTATAATAACATAACTATCGTTTGTTATCGACAGCGTTGCCAGATTGGGCAGATTTCCCGCCCAATGATAATTTTTCCAGCCTAACATGGTTAAAAGTAGCCCAATTGGGTGGGAAATCTGACCAATCTGGCAACACTGCTCAACATCCAGGGATCCTGCTTATTGGTTCATAGCGCAGACGGATAGATTTTTGCGCGAATCAGACCCCTTAAGGTCCCACCCACTCAGAGGAGGATTTTCCTCCTCTCTCCCATTGAAACCCATGTTATCCACCGGCCGCCAGTACTTTCGGGAAAATGAATGGGAGTGAACGGCGGCGGAGGGAGGATGTTCCTCCCTGAAGTAATTGTCAATAGGCGATAGGGGGTGCTAATGTCCCTTTACCCAGGGAAACGAACATTATATATTCAAAGGCAATAAAGTAGTCATATTTAAGGGCATTAATTCATTACAATAGTCGGGGCAATCTAAATTTTTTATTCTCAACAATGTTAGGGAGGATCTTCCTCCCTCTCCTCAATGGAGAAGCCTCCACTGATATATATATATATATATATATATATATATATATATATATATATATATATATATATATATATATATATATATATATACTAGATATAGTATATATATATAGACTATAGATATAGTATATATATTGACTAGATATATATACAATATATATATTTTACATATATATATTAGAGCTGTCAAGCGATTAAAATATTTAATTGTGATTAATCGCATTGATGTCATAGTTAACTCTAATTAATCGCGATTAATCGCAAATTCTTTTTCTATGCTAAATATCCCTTGATTTTTTTGTCCCATAATTCTTCTCATTTTAATTCTCTTATTAACATGGTGAAGTGCATCGGCTTGCCTTGTGCAAATGATTTTTTATTGATAACAACATTGGCATATACACTGATCAAAACCGGACGATACAAAAAAAGAGCCTATAGTGCAATTAAACGACTGCTTTGAACAAATGTCATTTGAACATAGCAGTCAGGCTACTGCTTCTTTGTTTTGAGCCAAAGAAAAAAAAAAAAAAATTATTATTTTTTTTTTTTTATAAAATAATTTCGTTAATCGCGCGATAAAAAATTTAACGCCGTTAAATTTGGTTTGCGTTAACGCCCTTAATAACGCGTTTAACTGACAGCTCTAATATATATATATATATATATATATATATATATATGAATATATATATATATATATATATTGACTATAGATATAAATTGACTATATATATATATATAAATATAGTCAATATATATATACTGTATATATAATGGAAGATGCTCATCCAAAGGCATTACCTCTTCTATGGAGCTGGCAAGACAATCGCTACAAATGCTTGTACTCTTTCAGTTTGCACACACACGCACACACACACACACACACACACACACACACACACACACACACACACACACACACACACACACACACACTACACACACACACACACACACACACACACACACACACACACACACACACACACACACGCACACACACCTTTCCAAAAGTAGCAGCACATGCCGGGTCCAGCTTGTCCTGGCGGCAGAAGTCCAGGTAATGTGCGTAGAGGATGCAGCGGGGGAGACACACGCCTTCACACACCATGTAGTTGTCCTCGAGCCTTAAGCCCAGATCAAATCAATAGCTATTACACAGTGAACCTATAAGATTATGATCCACTATACCAGGTTGATGGATTCATCCCTCATATTAGCCTATAGCTTGAATTCCTAAATTGTAATCCCATCCACAAAACGTAATGAACATTGTTAGTTGTTTAGTTTGTTTAAGTTTGCAAAACTATGATGATGATGATCTGATTTAAACAAGGATAAATGTTCCAACGAGCATGTAGTTCTTACCCAGGATTTTCTTTGCTATTGTAATTTTGTGTGCTGCATCATTGCTTTACTTGTTCACCGTCTGAATTAATAATAATTTATAAAGTCATATTACATTGATAAGGCATCACTGCAATATGACTTGAACAATTAATATTTAAAGGGCCTAATTAATATTTAATCAGTATATTCAAGTGCTCTTCAGTGATAAATATATAGGCCTACCACTGCAGAGTGAGTTGGGTCTGTTTCTTCTTGTCTTTAATGATCTGAGTTATGTTCTTCCTGGGAATGGGGTTGTGGACGGACAGCTCAGTGGGATGCGGTCTGTCGCTGCTCTCCTCCGCCTCTGGCAGGGAGACGAAGGGAGAACCATCACACCCAACAGGAGCCACAACACATACACACCAACCAGAAACAAGTTGGCGGATCATGCTTAAATGAGGTAGCAGATGTTTCAGAAATGAGGTAAGATTGGAACAGACGGGATCTGTTCAGTTAGGATCTATAAGACGGTGGCTAGAGGGTCAACTAGAATCGAACCAAACGTAAAAACAAGTCTGCAGAACCTGTATGATGCCGACCTCCGTATTGAATTGCAGCCCAGCATAAAGAACAGTGTAATGCATATTTCCTCTGGTTGGTGGCTCCTCACCTGACTTGACAGCAGAGTCCTCCTCCTCCTTCTTGTCATAGGGCGTCCGGACCGTAGGCTCCGGGACGGGGAGAGTATGAACACCAAACGGTCCATCCTCCAGCGAACCTCCTCCACTTGGTTTCATAGTAACATTAATTATGGATAATTAACAACGATCTGAATTAACAAATATCATCAATAACGGATATAATAATGTGAAGATAAAGGTCCAATGTTGTTCTTTTAATCACAGAACGGTTGTCGAAAGTTGAAATAAAATCATAAGGGATCCAAATCCGGTCGCTGACGAGAGGATAACTGATGAAATCGGAATAAAGTCATGTAAGCACGATACCCTTGAATAAAACAGTCAGGCTCCCCTGGGACTCAGTATTAACCCTCCGTGGACTCGGACCTCCAGAGTCCTGCTCAGCCTTGTCCTGTTGACAGAAGATGGGGGTTGTTCGAGGTAGTTAATGATTCACGAATTCTCTATCTACATTGCAGTCACCTGACTTGGGCTACCGTCAGGTCCATAGAATTGGTAAGCTCTAGTCCCGGTCTCAGAGGGTGACACTGGACCCCTCGGCCCTCCTAACGGCCAGCAGTGTCCCGTCAACTGAGAAGGAGCCCAAGACAGGGTCCCTCAGCCGTAGACCCTCTTTTCTCCGGACAGAATCGCTCGTATAGGACATGGTGTAACCCAGACATGGGCATCATGTTCTGGGTGACCCACGAGTTGAAAAGAAAAAAACGATTCATGAAAACAAAGAAAGAAAATAGATTCATACTTAATAATACATTTTATTTCATTATTCATAAAGCTTTTATTTTAGTTCAGTTAGATATCCAAAAACACGGGAGAAGGTCTTTTATTGGGAAAACTGCTGTTCGTCTGGTCGATGAGCATGAGGTTGTTCAGCGTCATTCAACTTTCTCATTGATGAAATATAACAAGTCTAGACACAGATCCAATCTCAGTGATGAACACCTGTCGGCTCTGCTGCGCATAGCCACATCAGGTATTCAGTGCACTTGTTCAAGCCCATCAGAGGCTTAACTCCTCCCACTTTTTTATCTGTGTCAGTTGTAATGGCTGCATTATCAAATGTGGATGCACTCCAATACACCTCTTCAAGTTCAGTGCACTTGGTACAGATACAGATAGGTTTAAAAATATATACAGTATATAGTTATTTTTAAACCAAACTGTGCAATCTGTAATTATGTTGTGCACATGGTGACTTTTAATTACAAATGCTTAGGAAGAGTTACAGCAATATATTTTCTATAATCCAATCAAATGATTAAGACAAGACAGAATTTCCTTGGCCCTCAAAGGCATTCCGATTTTATTATGTGGCCACCAATGAAAAACAACTGTCAACCCCTGGTCCAACGTGTAGTACCTGGTTTAACCTATAGGACCTGGTCCAACGTGTAGGACCTGGTCCAACGTGTAGGACCTGGTCCAACCTGTAGGACCTGGTCCAACCCGTAGGACCTGGTCCAACCCGTAGGACCAGGTTTAAGCCGTAGGACCTGGTTTAACCCGTAGGACCTGGTTTAACCCGTAGGACCTGGTTTAACCCGTAGGACCTGGTTTAACATGTAGGAGCTGGTTTAACCCGTAGGACTTGGTTTAACCTGTAGGACCTTGCCTAACCTTTAGGACGTGGTCTTACGTGGGACGTGGGCCGCACTGGCGAGACACGCCCACGAGCTGCATAGGACCGGGATAGAACCGGGATGTGTACACCAAAATATAACTAACAAACATACCAGCTAACTTATATTATTATCCGTCCAAGATTTATGGATACATTTTCGGGTGTAGGACAGTAAGTTAAAGTTTAGGTCAGTTCCTATAAAACAGACTCTCAGAAGATAGAGATCTCATTGAGATTAAGGATTAAGTATTAACAAGTATAAAGTCATTATGGAGCTAGTCAGTTGATTAACATTAGGGTTACAAAAGCAAAGGCTAGCCTATCCCTGGATTGTCTTTAGACGTGAAATGCGACAAATAGACATAAAGTATAATTCAAATATTAAAATAGCTATACAATGACAAAAAAAATACATGGTTGAGAAAGAATGTAACAAACTAACAGTAATAAAAGTCTTATGTCAGGTAGTTGCCATGGCTTACGGATTCATCTGCAAAATGCATACACATGGTCTATATTTGTTCAGCTTTAGCCCAACACGTTGAAGTACTCCTTCTCACCATGTGTTGCATCCCAGATGACTGGTGGCCTTAAACTGGTGGTTCTCACATTGTCTACTGCCCGTTGTACCGGCCCCTACTGGACTGACCGTGTTACCGGTCCCCTACTGGACTGACCGTGTTACCGGCCCCTACTGGACTGACCGTGTTACCGGCCCCTACTGGACTGACCGTGTTACCGGCCCCTACTGGACAGACCGTGTTACCGGCCCCTACTGGACTGACCGTGTTACCGGCCCCTACTGGACTGACCGTGTTACCGGCCCCTACTGGACTGACCGTGTTACCGGCCCCTACTGGACAGACCGTGTTACCGGCCCCTACTGGACTGACCGTGTTACCGGCCCCTACTGGACTGACCGTGTTACCGGCCCCTACTGGACTGACCGTGTTACCGGCCCCTACTGGACAGACCGTGTTACCGGCCCCTACTGGACAGACCGTGTTACCGGCCCCTACCGGCCCTGAGCGGCGCTAAAAGGGTTCAGCCGTAGACACAGTATAAAGGAAGTTTCTCATAATCTGCTGAACCCAAGGTTGCCTACGTCAAAGCAGGGCAACTTTCGCATTCATGCTGTCACCACTAAGAGAGTAAACAAAGGGAAACTTAGACACACTGCTAACCTCACAAATCTCATATCTATTGCCTCCAAACCAAAAACAACCTTAAAGCCTATCAACAGCACCATCAGGATGGCTCTACTTAATGTGAGGTCTCTTAATAACAAATCATTTTTAGTTAATGATTTTATTAACACTTCCAAACTGGATTTTATGTTTTTAACTGAAACATGGCTGGAACAAAATAACAGTGCAACCGTTCTGATAGAGACAGCTCCTCCCGACTATAACTTTTTTGATGCATGTAGATCTGGAAAAAGAGGTGGAGGGGTTGCTGCTATATTTAAAAATGTATTTCAGGGGAAACAGATGTTATTTGGTGATTTTCCATCGTTCGAATACCTTAGTGCTGTATTGAAATGCTCCCCCAGAGTTCTCCTATTAATTATTTACAGGCCACCCACATATTCTGCAAATTTTTTCGATGAATTCACAGAATTATTGTCTAGCATCTCCACAGAATTTGACTGTCTTATAACTGGTGACTTCAATTTTCATACTGATGATTTGAATGACAAGTGTGCAAAAAAACTTTTTACCATTTTGGACACATTTGAACTGTCTCAACATGTGAAAGAGGCTACTCATTGCAAGGGGCACACTCTAGACCTGGTTATCACAAAGGGCCTCAATGTTTCTGATCTCTCTGTGACTGATCCTTCCTCGTCTGACCACTTTTGTGTTTTCTTTAACATATCTTTTATTCCCGACATACAGACAAAATCAAACACTGTCAAAAAACGGTATATCAATGAAGATTCTAATGTACTTTTTAAAAAGGCCATCTCCTTGCTACCACCTCTAAACCCATGTACTGCTGATGATCTTGTAGAAAACTTTAATTTGAAAATTTTGAAAGTCATAGATGTCATTGCACCTTATAAGGTTAAAACGATTTCTGGAAAGCAAAAGGCACCCTGGAGAAAAGCTGCTTCTGTAACAGCACAGAAAAAGGAATGCAGGAAGGTTGAACGCATCTGGCGTAAAACAAAACTTCATATTCACCATGATATCTATAAAGAGAGCCTCCGTGCCTACAATTTAGACTTAAAAAATGCTAGAGAAACATTTTTCTCCAATATCATTAAAACCAACACTAATATTGCAACTGTTGACAGACTGACCAACCCCCCAACAGAAATTCCACCTGATCTCCATTCCACGCAGAAATGCAATGAGTTTGCAGCTTTTTATATTGATAAAATTGAAGGTATCAGACGCGCCATCAATATCTCCACGTCAAACAAAAATGTTGGACTACCACCCTGTTCAGGCAAAAATTACGTGGCAAGGATGGCATGCTTTAATGTTATAGACTCTCAAAATCTTGTGGAAACTGTGACACAACTAAAGCCATCCACCTGTTGCCTTGATACTATACCTACCAACCTCTTTAAGAATGTTTTCGACTGCCTAGCAGTAGACATATTGCAGATAGTTAACAACTCTCTCCAGTCAGGCAAGTTCCCAAAAGCTTTGAAAACTGCAGTTATTAAACCCCTTTTAAAAAAGCGGAGCCTAGATGCCTCTATTATTAACAACTACAGACCAATATCAAATCTACCCTTCATAAGTAAAATCATTGAGAAAGTTGTCCTCCAGCAACTAAATCACTTCCTGGCATCAACTGGTTGCTATGACACCTTCCAATCAGGATTTCGACCCCTGCACAGCACTGAGACCGCCCTTATTAAAGTTGTAAACGACATCCGTCTTAACACAGACTCTGGCAAAACCTCAATACTAATGCTACTTGACCTCAGTGCTGCATTCGACACTGTAGACCATACATTACTTCTGGAAAGGTTAGAAAACTGGGTGGGGCTTTCAGGCACTGTCTTAAATTGGTTCAGGTCCTACCTACAAAATAGGAACTACTTTGTTTCCATTGGCGACTTTGTATCAGAATCAACCAACCTGACATGTGGAGTCCCACAAGGTTCGATCTTAGGACCCTCTTTATTCAACATCTACATGCTCCCACTAGGGCAAATCATGCAAAATAACAATATTGACCATCATTGCTATGCTGATGACACGCAAATCTATGTATCGCTATCACCAAATGACTATCGGCCCATAGATCTGCTGTGCCAGTGCATTGAGCAAGTGAAGGAATGGATGTGCCGAAATTTCCTTCAACTAAATGAGGACAAAACAGAGATAATTGTATTTGGTCCTAAAACGGAAAGGCTTAAAGTAACCCAACACCTTCACTCTCTGTCCCTGAAAACTTCAATCAAAGCCAGAAATCTAGGGGTTATCATGGATTCAGATTTACATTTTGACAGTCACATCAAATCAGTTACAAAATCGGCATATTATCACCTTAAAAATGTAGCAAGACTTAGAGGGCTCATGTCCACCGAAGACTTACAAAAACTTGTACATGCCTTTATCACTAGTAAGCTTGATTACTGCAATGGTCTCCTCACAGGTCTTCCAAAACAAACTCTGAGGAAGCTTCAGCTTGTTCAGAATGCTGCTGCTAGAGTTCTAACAAAGACCAAAAGATTTGATCATATTACACCAATTCTGAAATCGTTACATTGGCTTCCTGTAGGTCAGAGAATTGATTTTAAAATCATGTTGCTAACCTATAAATCCCTACATGGTTTAGGCCCAAAATATTTAACTGATATGCTTCCACTACATCAGCCTTCTAGACCACTAAGATCCTCTGAGACCAATCTGTTAATTATCCCCAGAGTAAACACAAAACATGGGAAAGCAGGATTTAGTTACTATGCAACAAATAGCTGGAATAAACTCCCAGAGGATTTAAGACTTGCCCCAACTCTGAGCACCTTTAAAACAAGACTGAAGACTTTTATGTTTGCTATAGCTTTCTGCTAAAATCTTAAATACATTGCACTTTCTAAAAAGCTTTTTTAACTTTGCCTTTATTTTCTATTTTAATACTAAAATGCCTTTTTCTATATTAACCATTTCTTTGCATATGTCTTTCTTTTACTTATCTATTATTTTATTTTATTGTATGACAATGTTTATATGTGAAGCACTTTGAGTCTGCCTTGTGTATGAAAAGTGCTATATAAATAAAGTTGCCTTGCCTTGCCTTGCCTTCTTCATTCGGCAGTGGACTCATTTGCCTAATCTTTGCGGGTCTTTGGACAGCAGTGAAAGCGGAGACAACAAAGTGCTGACGGAACCTTTAGTTCTAATAAATGTGGTTCCTTGGACTAAAAGTTCTGGGATCTTGTCTTGAGGTCATGTCAATTATGACCTCAACATTTACAGCTCCACTATCCAGTTTGATTAAAGGCCAATTGATTATGGATTTTGAAGTACTTGTTAAACAATAGGGAAGGACATTCAAGGACAAGTCGGTACCAGCCAGGTGGTAGCCTGACAATGATAAGAAATTATTATTACATGACATGATTAATACACCTCTCCTCGAACCATCACCTTATCGTGGGGAGAGGTTTGTGTGTCCCTGTGAACCTGAGGACTGTGTTTTCTGGGGGCTAGTGCTCCTGGTAGGGTCTCCCAGGGCTGAATGTTCTCAGGTGAGGAGCCAGACTAAGATAGCTCTTGATAGTTACTGGATGTAAGCAGCCTCCTTATTGCCCCCCATTGAAGTGAAAGCAAAATAGGTTGTTTGTCTAAATCATTTTCACTGTTTGTGAAATACTCTGGATTGTATATTGTCAGCACATCTGAATAAAATTAACATGTGCAATAAAGGTGGCAAAATAAGATCATATAGAATGGATTAAAGTACATATTTAGAGTTGCATTATTAGTTTTTTATGTATTATTTAGTGTATGGGAGAAGACCGTACCGGCCTTGCGCTCAGTTGGCGCTGAGTTGTTGAAAATAAGTTGTAAATAAGCCCCTTCAGGTCCCCCGTTTCACGTCGGTGTCCGGTTCACCCTGACTGGGCTTATTTTCCCGATAATGACCGGAGTTCTATTATCCCACTTGACGTCAATATTACTCTGTATGTGGAAGGGAAAATAGCTATATTTGTAATAATATGCTGCTGTACTTTCAGAGACCCCACAGATATTTGAGTTTGCTGCTTTCATTGGAGCCAGACCTCTCACTATGGGAGCTCAGCTCCCACTGGCTCCCACCTAACGCGAACCCTGGCCAAGCCCCTCCCTCTCACGCTGTGATTGGCCACCCACACAGATTGAAAGTTAACAGTTAAAAAACTGGTTACAACGATAAAAAACAACACAAACACTTAAAGAGTCCCAGGCTACATGCTTTAATAACATTCAACATTAAAATATGAAAAGCAAACTATTTCAGTATTTTAGTTAGTTATAAGCCTGGCCCAAACTCAAATGCTGCGGCTTCGGTTAACCCTGCAGCAGCAGATGCCACAACCAGAGCTACGGAGACTATAAAAGACACAACAGAAAACTGAGGACTCAAAATTCTTTCATCATATTAATCTCTAGGATCAGATGCATCATTAAGGCCCTGCTCTTATGCCCTAAAATAATACTTTTCCCACAATTTCATAGAAAAGCCAAACATGATAAGGGTTCACAGGCTACAAAAATAATCCAAAATGAACTAGCCTTAATTCTCCTTACCAGCTTGACCTGGACTCAACATTCTTTCATCATAATAATCTATAAAATCGTGACTACAAATGTTTAATTTCCCCAGAATTTCAAATATTTTTCAGCTATATGCTTTTAAGGAAGCCCTTAATTCACTTGAGAAATGTGTGCTTGGAGGTTTCTGGATGTTGTGTGCTTATCAATATACATTTTGACCATGTGAATGAGGCTGCAGTTCAGGTTTGTCAGTGGCTCAATTGGATTATTCCGTGTACTGGTGATCCTTAACTTGAGAGTTTGAATCCCGATTAGAGCATTATGAACAAGCTGAACCATTATTATTAATATTATGAGGATACAGTGTGTCACATCTGCTCATCAAGGATTTATAATACAAAGTGAAAATGGGCAACATCATCCCTTCTATTGACCTTTTGTGTGTGCGTGTGTGTGTGTGTGTGTGTGTGTGTGTGTGTGTGTGTGTGTGTGTGTGTGTGTGTGTGTGTGTGTGTGTGTGTGTGTGTGTGTGTGTGTGTGTGTGTGTGTGTCCAGTCCTCCCATATGAATGTGTATACCACATAACAAGTAGTCAACAGAAGACAATATTTTTAATCCCACTGTATATGTCCTTGTTACTTTTAGATGAGAACCCCTGACCAGCCTTTCGGACTGAGTGTCAGGCTAGGGAATTTAAAAACAGGCATCCTTGGTTAAAGTGGAGGGAAACAAAGTTAGGTAAATGTCAGCCAACATGCAGTTGGTATACACAATGTAAATTCATGAAGTTAATTACTATGCAAATGAGAGTATAGCTAATTCATGCTCATTTTTAAGGCGCAGTAATTTCAGACTTTTACACAATTAAATGACTGTATGGTATGTTAGATAACAACAGTTAAAGCTATAATTAGAGCAATTGAAAGAGTGGAACATTAAAGGGGTAGTTCGGAATTTTGGACATAGGGCCTGATTCCCAAGTGAGCATTGGTATTCTATATCACTGGAGACAGTTTTCAACACATTTCATTCAGTCCTTCTAGTTGCAGAGTTCGCTCGTGCTAGGCTAGAGCACGTCAACGGGCAATGCCAGCCTGCTATTAAAAACAGTGTTACCCACTCCACAGTACACCCGAGGTAAATCAATTATAACGACAGACTATAAATTTAAATGTCTGTTTATAGAATAATGTTAGAAATAAAAAAACCTTGCATTGCATTGCATTTTGAGGGAATTGCTGGGTCTCAGCAGCAGTGTTATATTCCTGGTAGTAGGCTACGGCAGTGGCGGACTGATACCTAGGTTACCGGCTCTAGTTTTTTTACCTGCCGCTGTCATTGCTACAAACGCAGAGTACAGTGAACGAAGGAATTCTATTAGCGTATTCAATTAACAAGATATGGAAACGTTTGGAGGAGTTAGCAATGCATCTGCTTTTGAAGACGATTATGAGGAATTTGTTGTATCCAACGAACCGTACATGTACGAGCCGGTGTTTTGATGTCCAAGCCAGCAGCAAAAAGCCACAGTTGAGCCCTTTCTGGATCTCGCACTGGAAATTGGTGGAAACTTTGTGTGGTGCCCATCTGTAGCGTTTATTTCTACAATTTCTAAAAGCACACTGAACCGCCATGTTGCCTAGTCGTTCAATTGCGCTTCTGTCCCACGCTTCTGTTTACGTTCTTCTGTCGTGATTCGGTTACAAACCTAACCAGCGCATAGTAAAATTCCGCTTCTGCTGAGAAAGTAGTCCCTCGATGATTCATGCGATGCAAGGTTAGTTTTATTTCTAACATTATTCTATCAACACAGACATTTAAATCTATAGTCTGGCGTTATAATCGATTTACCTCGGGTGTACTCTGGAGTGGGTAAGACTGTTTTTAATAGCAGGCTAGCATTGCCCGTTGCCGTGCGCTAGCCTAGCACGAGCGAACTCTGCAACTAGAAGGAATGAATGAAATGTGTTGAAAACTGTCTCCAGTGATATAGAATGCCAATGCTCACTTGGGAATCAGGCCCTATGTCCAAAATTCCGAACTACCCCTTTAATCTCCTTTCATCTCCTTCTCATGCACTGGTTAGCCATGTTTATAAACAGTTCATCAAATTATTTTGAGTAGATTTTGACCTTGATTAGCAGGTGCTATTCCTACTATAGATGCACAAAGGGCAACTTGTCATTTTTGTGTCCTATTTGTTCATACTGTTATTAAAACTGATAAGCCTATTTAGCTTTCCATGATTATTGATAATCGTTGAACTCTTAAACCCATGCAGCGGGTCGTAGACCCCTGCGTTAGTGAGTGGGGTGCGACACCCCATAAGCGCCACACACGTACACATACCGGCGGGACGGGTGTGTACGAGGCTGGGAGGGAACCATCACGAGTATACCCACCACAATAAATATGCCACATAACATGGACGTTATGTGGCATATAACATGAACATGTATTAAATGCAGGATATATGCGTGGATGTTACAGAAAATGAAATAATGGCCATAGGTCGTAAAGAAGTGAACATGGATGTATACGATAACTGTGGGAAAGGGGAGGGGGGGGGGGGGGGGGAGGGGGCGGTCGATGGCAACCACCATAGGATTGTTGTTTTGATGAATCCTGCGCAGCCCGCTCCCCCTTCTGAAGTCAAAACTAATCTCCCGATTGAAATGCATTGCTTTAATATTTAATAAATTATTAGTAGACCATGTAGCTATTATCGTTATAACAAGATCTCTATCTGACCATTGACAATCCACATACACCAATCCAATCAACGAAGAGGGTTGTAACACCAACTAACACGCTGTCGTTTTTCCATGGGGAATGTGGTTCGGGTATGACAAAATTGTAATATTTATAATATAAAAACTAGCCTATACGTAGGCCTACAGCATACATTTGACATGTATATAGAGTTAGACTATTATGCATAAGGTTACAGGCCGAATTCGGTTAATTTGAAGGCACTGCTGGCCCACAACTACATCGTCTCGTTATACGCTTTATGAATTAATTATATTTAAATTATAACTATGTAGCCTTTATTTTCTTGGCGTTATCATTACATCCTTTCTTGTTACATCGATATAAATTATGGTTAGAACGAGATCTGTATCTGACCATTGACCATCCTCTCGGAAATGAATGAAATTCATATTGACGGTATGGCACTATATCCCTATTCTATTAATAGACCACTTTCGTTGCTTCAGGAGGTCTGGTAGTCTCTGTATATAATAATGAATAAATATAAATGTGTATGTATATATATATATATATATATACATACCCATTTATATATGTATTTATTGTATACGGAGATTACCAGACAACAAAATAAATAAATATATAGGCCTATATTTGTATAAATATGTATGTGTGTATATATATATATATAAATACAAATACATATTTATAGATATTCATTCATATCTTTATGTATATTTATTTGTGGAGACCACCAAACCTCCTCGAAGCAATGAAAATGGTCTATTAAATTCAAGATGGGTGCATGGGCGAGAACAGGGACATAGTGCCATACCGTCAATATGAATTTCATCTATATATATTATATATATATATACAGTATATAGAGGATATTCATATTGACGGTATATGGTCATTTCACTGAAACGGGGATCTGTGTGTGTGTGCCACGGAATATGAGTGTCACTAACTCGCGTTGGACCAAAATCCGTGGCCAAACCTCGGAAATTAGCATTTTCCCGGTAGGATTCCAAAGATTTTGAGTTAAGCGTCCGTGGTCATTTCACGGATTCCTGTGAGTTTGTTGCGAAATGTATTGTGGGTCCGTCCGTCCATTCTAACGCCTCATGCCCACTGCAACGTCAGTCAAAGGACTCAGAAGGCGTGGCTGACGGATGGGGGAGGTTTCCAGGGTCGTCAGAGCCCGAGTAGTGTCACAGTGCTTACATTTGCATACGTGATCTGATTGGATGACGGATCCGTCGCTGCCCACTGCCTCGAGACGGTGACGCCTCGTGCCCACTGCCTCCGTCCCTTGACTGATCCCCATTGACTTTGAATGGTCCACGATCCATGCATCGTGGATCCGTGCGCTGAAGGCTCCGTCAAAAAGTTTAAAAATGTTCAACTATTTCGGCAGCGACGGATCCGACATCCAATCAGATCACGTATGCAAATTTAAGCACTGTGACACTACTCGGGCTCTGACGACCCTGGAAACCTCCCCCATCCGTCAGCCACGCCTTCTGAGTCCTTTGACTGACGGTGCAGTGGGCATGAGGCGTCAGTGACCCTACATGCCCACTACCTCCGTCAGTCAACGGACGTGGGAAGGCGTGGCTGACTGATGGGGGAGTAGTCTTTGCAGAGGCATCCGTCAGCCAATCAAATCGCTTCGCCGGGTTCTTCCCGCTACTTCCTGCTTGTTTCGATGCAAGATGACCCACTTTCCCGCTTTCCAGTATCGTCAGAGCCCGAGTCGCGTCACAGTGCTTAAATTTGCATACGCAATCTGATTGGATGACGGATCCGTCGCTGCCGAAAAAGTTGAAAATTTTTCACCTTCTTGACTGAGCCGAAGGCTCCAACGGAACGGACGGATCCACAATGCATTGCGCGTCCGTCCCCATTCAAAGTCAATGGGGATCAGTCAACGGACGGAGGTAGTGGGCACGGGGCGTCAGGCTCCCCTCGTTCACACTACCTCTGTCCGTCTACGGATCTCATTGACTTTGCATTGGGCGCTTGCGAAATGCATTGTGGGTTGGTCCGTCCATTCGACTCCGTGGCCTGCTTCAAAAAGTTGAGAAATTTTCAACTTTTCAGGCAGCGCCGGATCCGTCGGCCAATAAGATCACGGTTATGCAAATACAGTCCACGCATCTACTGGATCCATTTTGCAATAACAAGCCGGAAGAAGCAGGAAAAATAACATTTCTTTAAACATTTTCCAAAAAGAAATGTGGAATGATTGTTTTTAGTCACCTGTTGGTTATGTCCTCTTTTGTATTAATATCCACACATCGGCTTTGTAGAGGGAGGCGATTTGATTGGTTGCAGTATTGACTGCAAAGACCAATCCCCTATACGTCAGACACACCCTCGGTCATCCGTTGACGGACGCAGATAGTGTAAACAAAGCGTAGTGGCTGTGTTTCAAATCCTGCATTTGAGCAGATGCATGCACGAGACTTGAGACGATCCGCCGAAGCTAGTCAGAAACACGTCACGTTCCCACCACATCAAGTCGGACAGAGGTGCACTTCTCGTGGTTTGAACAAGGAAGACGGTGCACCCAGTGGCACTTAATAATAAGTAATAAGTAATCACAATGGAGGTCAACTTTTCTGCAGTCAAGGGATTTTGTTCGCCAACTGTAGTTTCATTGAAAACAGTCTGAAGCCCCTTTCCTTAAAAAAAATTGAAAAGTGGAAATTCACAAAAGTGTCTCTTTTTGATGTGCATAGTTTGGGAGGGGCACCAGGCACGCCTCTCTAAAAGATGTTATGTCACTTCTGACGTAGGGAATTGAATGTGTGTATTCCAACCAACCAGGGCAACGTTGACCGCACTTATTTAAGAGCAAATGCCCAGAAAAGCAGGCGGACGTTTTTTTTTCTTAAACTACCGCAAGTTTTGAAAGCCAGGTGACTCGTCGCATCAGAGGTTATCACAGGTATTTCTGATGTTTTCCAGCCCAGAATGCATGCTGACGCATGGCAAAAGAATAAGCATGCCTCATCAAAAAAACAGCATGGGTCGGCTTAGCTCAGGAGGTAGAGCAGTTGACTTGTAACCGAAGGGTTGCTAGTTCGATCCCCAGCTCCTCCTAGCTGAGTGTTGATGTGTCCCTGAGCAAGACACTTAACCCTAACTGCATCTGACGAGCCGGCTGTCGCCTTGCATGGTTGACTCAACCGTTGGTGTTTCAATGTGTGTATTAACTGATGTAAGTCGCTTTGGATAAAAGTGCCTGCTAATGGCCGTAATTGTAAAAACAAGCCTAGTGCTAACAGACAGGAAATTAAAGCACAAGTGCCACTCCTAAGGCTGCTGTACGAGGCATCTGGAACACACAATGGGGCTCTAGTGAGACTACAAGCACTAGGTCCTCATTTTCAAACACGCCTACAGGGGTGGAACCCACTGACTTTGAAGTCGCTCAGGAGGAACTATGAGTTTCTTTGTTGACATATTTTAGTTGTTGTAAAAAATAAATGCTTTAAAGTCACGTTGTTGTAGTCCTTAGTAGTTTTAGGTAGTTTCTGGTGCCATCCATTTGTATGGTTTGCCCGCCCGAACAAATCGTAAGGTGTAAATCTCCAAGATTCTTTTGCGGCATTTCACGGAGGCACGCCCCCTTTTGGTCGTAGTAGTGTAAACCTTCCCACTCATAGTTCTGAGTAGAGTTCAGTGAAGCTGACCGCAGTGTTGGGAAAGTTCACTTTCTACATGAACTAGTACGAAGTTCAGTTCAGATATTTTTAAAAGAACTAGTTCATTTGATAGTTCATAATTCATCATTTTAATTTTGGAAGTTCACACTTCCAAAATTGAACTAGTTCATAGTTATTTTTTTCAATATGTTGCTGCGAGCCATTATCTTTCAAAATTATTGCCACAGCCCATATAGAACCACAGACAGCAATTTAACACTGAACCTATGAGTCAGATTTCATCTTCATATCCAATTTTGAAACTATTGCTTCCGTGCTTGACGAACGCATGCGTGCACACGTGGAAAAAGTTGGTATAGATGAGAATAACAATAAAATGTGACACTGAATTTGAAACCGCACATTGTAATTGCTGCATCTATTATCAAAATATTTATTAGTAATACAGTGAAAAGAAGGAGAAAATCACATTGCCATGTTGATTTACGGTGTGTGCCCCTAAAATTTCTGGTTGTGCCCCTAAAATGTTCTGTTAGGGGCCACGCTATTGGCTGGTTTAACACAATGACGACAGAAAAGCGACGGCAAGCAGCCAATCTCGTACAGTCAGTTGAACTAGGCCCGTTGATCACGCCTTGTGCTGAAGAAAATGACGGCAGCTTCCCCAGACCAACGTGCAATCTACGATTGAGCTTGGTCTGGCAATAGCCAGACTAGGAGCGTGGCCTTATTTAACATGCCCGGTATGAAAGGTTTCAAAGACTGGGAATGTTAAAATATTCTATGAAATTTAAAACTGGCCAATTCATTCGTTAGAGTTGGATTTAAACTCAAAGGACCACTATTGGAGTGGAACACATTGGAACGAAATTGTTTGGTAAACAAAGACTGTTTAACAATATTCCCCAACCTCGGATATGATCAGAACAGCCGGTCAGATGAAATTGATCAACAGAATAACTATTTTTGCATGCCATAGGCCGGCGTGCAGTTGTTAGATTGCACTTAACATGTTACGAACAGAATCGAAAAGTCTGAGTGTGAATTGGGTCGGTGGGGATTTTGGGAGTGACTGGAGAAGGGCCTTATGCCTTGGGCCAAAGATCCACAGCGAATGAGGGTCGGCAACTGTCCCCAATGACCCCAATGACAACCCCAAGAACACCATCCCAACCCTGAAGCATGGAGGTGGAAGCATCATTCTTTAGGGATGCTTTTCTGCAAAGGGGACAGGACGACTGCACCGTATTGTGGGGAGGATGGATGGGGCCATGTATCGCGAGATCTTGGCCAACACCCTCCTTCCCTCAGTAAGAGCATTGAAGATGGGTTGTGGCTGGGTCTTCCAGCATGACAACGACCCGAAACACACAGCCAGGGCAACTAAGGAGTGGCTCCGTAAGAAGCAGCTCAAGGTCCTGGAGTGGCCTAGCCAGTCTCCGGGCCTGAACCCAATCGAAAAAAGATGGAGGGAGCTGAAAGTCTGTATTGCCCAGCGAGAGCCCCGAAAACTGAAGGATCTGGAGAAGGTCTGTATGGAGGAGTGGGCCAAAATCCCTGCTGCAGAGTGTGCAAACCTGGTCAAGAACTACAAGAAACGTATGATCTCTTTAATTGCAAACAAAGGTTTCTGTACCAAATATTAAGTTCTGCTTTTCTGATGTATCAAATACTTATGGCATGCAATAAAATGCAAATTAATTACTTAAAAATCATACGTGATTTTCTGGATTTTTGTTTTAGATTCAGTCACTCACAGTTGAAGTTTACCTATGATAACAATTAGACTTCTACATGCTTTGTAAGTGGGGAGACTTGCAAAATCGGCAGTGTATCAAATACTTGTTCTCCCCACTCTATGTGACACACTTTCAATACAGATTCATGTTTCCACTGGTGAAATGCTCCTTAAATCACGTAATTCATCCTCATCCTCATCCGCTTATCCGGGGTCGGGTCGCGGGGGGAGCAGCTCAAGCAGGGGGCCCCAGACTTCCCTTTCCCGGGCCACATTGACCAGCTCTGACGGGGGGATCCCGAGGCGTTCCCAGGCCAGTGTTGAGATATAATCTCTCCACCTAGTCCTGGGTCTTCCCCGAGGTCTCCTCCCCACTGGACGTGCCTGAAACACCTCCCAAGGAAGGCACCCAGTGGGCATCCTTACCAGATGCCCGAACCACCTCAGCTGACTCCTTTCTAAGTAAAGGAGCAGCGGCTCTAATCCGAGTTCCTCACGGATGGCTGAGCTTCTCACCCTATCCCTAAGGGAGACGCCAGCCACCCTTCTGAGAGAACTCATCTCGGCCGCTTGTACCTGCGATCTCGTCCTTTCGGTCATCACCCAGCCCTCATGACCATAGGTGAGGATAGGAACGAAGATCGACCGGTAGATCGAGAGCTTTGCCTTGCGGCTCAGCTCTCTTTTCGTTACAACGGTGCGGTAAAGCGAACGCAATACCGCCCCCGCTGCTCCGATTCTCCGGCCAATCTCACGCTCCATAGTACCCTCACTCGCGAACAAGACCCCGAGGTACTTGAACTCCTTCACTTGGGCTAAGGACTCATTTCCTACCCGGAGTAAGTAATCCACCGGTTTCCTGCTAAGAGTCATGGCCTCAGATTTAGTGGTGCTGATCCTCATCCCAGCCGCTTCACACTCGGCCGCCAGCCGATCCAGTGAGTGCTGAAGGTCACAGGCCGATGATCCAATGAGGACCACATCATCTGCAAAAAGCAGTGACGAGATCCTCAGACCACCGAACTGCAACCCCTCCCCACCACGACTACGCCTCGATATCCTGTCCATGTATATCACAAACAGGATTGGTGACAAGGCGCAGCCCTGGCGGAGACCAGCACCCACTGAGAACGAAACTGACTGGCTGCCGAGAACACGAACACAGCTCTCGCTTTGGGAGTACAAAGATTGGATGGCCCTGAGGATAGACCCCCTTACCCCATACTCCCGCAGCACCTCCCACAGTTTCTCCCGGGGGACCCGGTCATACGCCTTCTCCAGATTCACAAAACACATGTAGACCGGAAGGGCATACTCCCTTCTACGTAATTCCAACTACGTAATTCATAGTTGACCTTTTTTAACTAACTACACCCTGACAACCTTCACACAGCCATTAAATATTAGGGCATTTTATTATGCTCTGTCCCTTTTAGGGGGACATAGCAGTTAATGCAAAATCAACCGTGTTATTATGAAACATGGAAGACGTTTAAGAGCTATTTATAGATGTAAAAGAAAGGTTGTCTAGGATGAAAGGGTTTGACACCGATATTTTGACGACTGGTCCCGTCTCGGGTATTTGGCTCATTTAGAATCGCCTCCGACTGCTTCAGAATGGATGGCTATGGGCATTCACAAACCTCTCCTTAAAACAACCCTAAACGTTTCTTGATGTTCCAAATCAAGTATCGTTAAGAAACAGTTCGTCCTGTTTTATTTGCATTTTGTAAATTCCATTGGTTTCTGTTGGAAAATCAATGAGACAGTAACCATCCAAGTGTCGTGTTTAAGACTGTCGTTGGAAAATGCTTCTCAACAATGTTACTAGAATCAAGACAAAGAATTCACTAAGCTGTTGAAAATGTGTATTTATTGATTTACAAAAGGCAAAACATAACACCGCTTAAATAATTTGGTTTCATGGGAAACCTAGAAAGGTACTGTCAGTTTCCAGGGACGGAGGCCCATCTGTCCCTGGAGGCTTTTGTACACATTTATAGCATCATCTCAAAGCTGGAAGAATGCATCTGCTCCAACATAGCAAGGAGCATTGGATACAGATACTAGCTCCAAACATTTGAGTTCGGAAATTGGTTCAAATGAATGACAATTTTTGTGACCATGTCTTTTATGTATTGCTTTTTATACATTGGCAGTAATTATTTTTTGGGATCAAAATATCACGACTGATTAAAATTCTGAATGATATTTGAAGGGGCCCAAAACATGTAAATTAATTTATTTTAATAGATATATAAAATATTTAAAATAAATATCTGTGGTTCAACGGAGCACTAGTGTTTTGTTTCTTTACTGGTTTTAAAATGTTTTGCTTGGTGACAATGCATGTAAGTACACAATTAATCCAAATAATTGCACACAACTGTTAAAAAAAAGACTATTTAATTCAAACAAGGAATATAATGTAAACTAAAGGTAAATCAGGGAGTTAGAATGACATCCTGACCATGTCACATGTACTTTAATTCCTTCCATTGTCTACTTGTTAGTGTTCACGTGTGTTGGCCAGAGGAATGTGTGCTGGATTCTTCCAGACCTCGTCTCCCTTACCCACCAAGTGTCAAATCACTGAAGGTTATGCTTCATAACAGTGATACGGAGTGACACAGGTGACACAGATATCTACAGTAATCTTGTTTACAAGAAATTCTGCCATGACCCAGTGATTCTAATTAAGGTATTTACGAGTTGAATCTAAAACAAACCCTGAATAAATTTTCCACATGCTGGCCATGGAACGAAACAGCTTCTGATGGACCTCTGCTCATTGAGTATTCAAACAATTCAAATGTAGGAGTTGAATCCACAAATTTTAATACAATTAACTTTTAAAATATAAAGTAATGCAGAAAAGAGCATAAAACATAAAATGATTTCAGTATCCTATTACATTTTTTTTTAAAATGAGCAAAAATAATTTTCTTCCCCAACCCAGCAACAATCCTGTAACCAAAGTATATTCCCCCCATTGGGATGTCATTCGCTGAATTGTATATCTCACCGGATTAAACAAAAAGTTTTTACAGTGCTTTACCATTATACATTTACATTAGATCTTAAAGAGGGGAAACAAATTAGGCCATAAAAGTCTCTGCTATTGCTACCACACAGCTATGTGATAGGAGGAGCATCAACCAGTTACTCAATTATTAAAAAGGGAGGAAAGTGCCCCAGCCCACCATAACTAACTACAATTCTCAACATCCGAGCGCCAAAGTAATATTGTCCTCCGAATTAATAATAGGTTCTTTCTTTTTGTCGGATAATGAAAGCATGAGGAAAAATTAAGTAATTGTATAGGTGAATGGCTTACAACTGTATGCGAGTGATTTTTGGGGAGGGGGGGAGGGATGAGTGTTTCATACAAGCCACTGGGATAATGAGGGTTGTGATGGCTGTAGTCTATTTAGTGTTGAGCTCATTCTCCAGCTCCATGAGCTTGCGCGATGCCTTGACCTTGTTGGACACCTCCTTGCCCTGGGAGAACAGCCGCTGTCGCTCCTTGAAGGTCATGCTCTCTGGAGCTCCTGGAGCCGCGTTCTCCTGCTCCTGGCTGAGGGGAGGGGGAATAAATACTTCAAGAAACTAAAAAGCTAGCCATATCTGATGAAAACATCTATTTATGACAATTGCTTTCAAAAAAAGGTTTTGACTTGAACTGATTGAGGTCTGCGATGAACATGGCTGGCAGCAAAGCCCTGTCTCACCCTTTGGTCCACTTGTCCTTGAAGACCTCTCCCGTTCCTACAAGTCCTGCAGGGTTTCCAGTGTACGAATCAAATCCTGTACAATAGGTTAGGGGGTCAGTAAGTATCACTCTTAGTCAACCTCTCCTCACAGACATTCTTCGGCATTGGCAAGCTGCTGTGTACCATTTAAAAATTAGTCCACATGAAAATATTCTAGATCTGTTGGATCTGTACATTTCGAATTGATTCCTTTTCTTAAACTTGTGTCTTTTATAAATGGTACTCTGCAGCTTGTCTTGTAGGATGTACAATAGTTACGTCACCAAAGAGATCCTAAAGACCAGATGAAGAAAGAACACTAGACGAGCATGAAGTTAACTATGCTTTATCATACAAGAAACACAAGGCCAGAAGAAGAGAAGAAGACGGCTGTGTTAGAGGAGAGCAAACAGTTAAAATGTTGGTTACAAAGCTAATCCGAAAGAGTGAGGCATCAGTTGAACATTAAAACATTGGTCATTGGTCAAGGTAACTCAGTTTTGGCCACCCCTTTTAGTTGTTTGGAATTTTTCAGATGGAAAACCAGCTAAGTAGAGATACAAGTCTAGTACAATTGCACATCTTAGCCCAATATACCAGGGAGTTGAATAGGTCAATGTTTGGCATTAAAGGTGACCATGACCATTGCCCAATACACAACTTAAGTTTGGCTCACATGCCCCTGCGTCATTCTGCAAGCGTGGACTGAATTGTATCCCAGATAATGGTTCAACGTCGATAATATTAGGACTTGTATCGAAGATATTCCTGGACAAAGCAAAAGGCTAATAAATGTATTAATTCAGCCTCACTACTACCCACATTCCATAAAACACATGGTGTCCAAGTATATGTGGGAGTTGACATTTGTTGACTTTATTAATGGAGGGAATGGAGAAGGGCGGCTAGATGGATTGGGGTTCAATGAGACACAATTCATACCCAGACGCAGTGGCTCATGTTTTCACCTGACATAATGAGCTGATCCGTTACGCTGGCAGCTCTGAGGAGCTAGCACTGTAGTTTACATCATTTCTGGTTTCTCAGACTCAAATTGAATGTATCGTTTATTCAGTCATCTCCGTTAAAAGTTCTTATAAAGGAGGAAAAGAGAAGTGACTCCAAAATGTATTAATCAATGTGCTATGTGCTCTCAAATTTGCCAGCATAACGTAAATGGCTAAGAATGTCTTATGGAAGTAGTGAGTGAGGCGGAGGAGATTCAGGTTCTGATGGTCCCTTGAAACCCTGCCAAAAAGACCCATGGGAGTTGGGTTTAGCCAAGCAAGCAGCCCTTTCATGTCTAAAAAGCTAGAAATGAGCCACACACATGCAGACTACCAGAAAAATATAAGAAAATTCAGCACATAGTTTGGTCTGAAACAGACACTAAGAAGTGTGTCAGAAGTCCATGTCAGAAGAAGTGACATTGAAGGCAGAGCAACCAGTAGATAGACAAGCATACAGACAAGGCCAGACCCACAACAAGGAAGGATGAACAAAGAAAAACATTTAAAAGAAAGACGTCAAGAATAAGTAAGAAATCAGGGCACCGCCCGGATCAAGATGAAGCTCAGCGCAAGCAGTAAAAAGCAATGGCTACCAAAGCTACCAAAGTATTTGAGGGAAGTAATTATTTTGTTGAGGGGCAGTGGCGTGACAGAGGCATCCTTGTGGAGGAGAGAACAGCGGGGTGAAGCAATGGGATTTGCAACCGGTTAATTTAGGAATGAAGGGGGATTAAGGGAGATGAAGGGGGGCTGAAGTTAGTGGGCGGATTCCCCTTAAACATCCCCTTACAGGGCTAGTAATGAGTCTAGGACCAAAAATGTGCATTTTCTTTGACTAATGGTAGATATAAGTGTATGCGTGAGACACCATTTGTGTTTGGCTGTTCAAATTGTGCAGACTTCAAACTTGTAAGCAGAACTCTGCCATAGGGCATTGGACTGGCCTACCCCACACACACAGGTCACTAGAGACCTGCAAGGCTTGTTTCTAAACAACCAAAGACAAGGTAGGTGCTTTGTACTCCTATTAATTAGTGTGGTAATTTGTGGTAAAGTGAATGGAAATAGTCAATGTGATCAATGAGGCTGAGAAAGCCATGACTATCTTCTTTCCCTGAACCGTCCCCAAGCATGGCCGTGGGCAGGCAGATAAGCAGCTTGCTGAACCCTCCCTAAGCATGGCCATGTGCAGGCAGATAAGCAGCTCGCTGCAACACAGCAGCAACCAAACAGACAAGAGGCGGCGAGCGACAACACCAACAGTACTGTGATTGGTCTGGAGTGGTGTTACTCGAGTTGGGGATTTGGGCTGTCGGGCAGTGTCGGAGCTACGGTAGCTTATTTTGTACTGGCCACTAATAATGACCATCTGATTGGAAGAAGGCATTTGGGTAAGAAGGACAAAAAGAGGGTAAACCTACAAAAGAACAACACAAACAATACAGAACAAATACGAAGGGCATCGGATCTGAAGAGACCGTCCACACTTAAAAAAATAGACACAAATAGATGGGGATGATTGACTAATATCTACAGAAAAGGTCAATTTTGACGAAATTTAGAAAAAGAGAAGAAGTTGGGTCAAAATGATTGCCCCTGCTGGAAGTCGGCTACACCACAGACTAGTGGACTAAGGGGGGGAGGCGCCGTGACGAGCTCCTCCTCTCGCTCTACCTTTCAGGAAGCTTGGTTTGGTGGGAGGGGGAGGGGCGTGGCCTGTACTGTTGGAGTTGTTGACTGGCAGCTGAAACGAGCTCGACAGGAAGATGCCGTCAGACAATGGGCGGGGCTTGCGGGCAGTTGGCGGCGGCCGAGGCTTCCCGTGCCCCGAGACCGGGAGGTCTCCGTACGACTTCCGGGTCGCCGACAGCTTGGGCTGACCTGATAGGGCGCTGGCCCTGGAGGCCTCCTCTCCTTCCTCATCGTCTTCCTCGTCACCTGCGTAGGACACGAATGTGGCGGTGTAGAGCGCGTCGGGGGAGACCACCTGGGTTTTGAGGTAGGAGGTGTTTCTCTGTGGGGGGGGCGGGGGCGTGTTAGTGGGGGGCTCGGGGGGCTGGTAGTCCCGGGGGAGGGGCGGCCGGTACAGACCACCAGGCTCCTCGGGCGTCAGCAGCTTCCTCTCTGCCTCGTCGTGCTGCCGGCGGCGCCCCGCCTCCAGACGATTGTAGTACTCCTCCTCCTGTCTCCTCTACGCACAGGAGTAGGACAACCTGTTAGTCAGCCCTCAGTTCAGGACAGGGCGGTCCTACCACTGCCACCACCGGGTACCCACTGACAACGGCCACAAAGACTGGGCCCACCCTCCCCTCAGCTCCGGACAGGGCGGTCCTACCACTGCCACCACCGGGTACCCACTGACAACGGCCACAAAGACTGGGCCCACCCTCCCCTCAGCTCCGGACAGGGCGGTCCTACCACTGCCACCACCGGGTACCCACTGACAACGGCCACAAAGACTGGGCCCACCCTCCCCTCCGCTGGAGCCCGGCTAACGGCCTGGATGCCTTCGGAGCAAAGCCTAGTACGTGCATGAGAACCCCCAGAGGTAGGCTGAATAGAAGAAGAGCTAATCGGACCCAGGAAAAGGAGAATCTATGTCCCGTTGTTAGCGTGGATATGTGATCGACGATATGTGGTCCGCCGGGTGTTGAGGTCCATCAACGTCTGGGTGAAAGTTTCTTGGTTGTCAAGGCTCTCCCCAAGGGTGACTCCGGCCCAAAGGGACCCGTTGACAGGAGGCCACGAGGTGTGTCGGAGCGCTGGTGTGTGCGTGGGGGTGGAGTGGGGAAGTGCTTATGCTGAATACCGATGCCCTGTCCCTTCCCTACACCCTGACAGTTTGGAGGCCTTCTTTGATGCAGTGGTTACGTAGTTTTGAGGTAACAAATTAGTTAGCGTGGAGTCTCGGTGGTGGATGGCTGGTTTAAGCAGCCATCAAGAGCTTGGATCACCTTATGCATGCATCACCGTCCTCAAACTGGGGTATTCACCTAAGACGCCTGAACTGATTTTAAATCTTTAGATTAATGTTGCGATAAGTACCATTTCAACTAGCTCATAGCTTAAAATCACCTGGAAATATCTGTAGTCATTTTTGATCCATGGTGATTTCAATGTTTTCAATATAATCACATCCAATAACTGATAAAAAAATGACAGCCTGTCCCACTCCGTTCACAAGAATCTTGCCATCGACACTCCTAAACCCACTAGCAACATTCATAGCTGGCTGAGCTACGCTAGTTCAAGGCACAACGTTAGAGTGGACGGCCCCTGGGAGGAGCTAAATCGTTCACAATGCTACTCGAAGTAACAGCAACATATCAAAACATTTGTGCACTTCATATTGGCGATCATTGTAGAAATTCAAATCTAAAGGTTTTCAGCTGGTGCACACATCTTAAGTCGCACATTCCAAGAGATTCCAAACTATTATACGTTTCATAATTAACGTATTGCTAAGACCAGACTATTGTCCATTTGTGGTCTTCACGATGCAATGTTTTTCATAGTAAAATGCATGTTTTCAACCCAACTCATACAGCCAGCGTCTGCATGCGCTTTTTCAAGGACTGCCATCTGAAGGACTGCCATCTGAAGGGCAAAACGCCACTACCTCGACACGGGGGAGGAATGGAAGAGAATGTCAGGGTAGGAACACTATCGGGACAGGGCTTTGTGTACATATATGGATGGATGAGAATGCTGGCCTGAGGGTTGCGGATGGACATATTTAACAGTGGGTTTGGGTAAGGTGGGAGAGAAGCAGCAATTTCGGGTAATGGTTTTTGAATCGATGCTGAATGAAAATGGTTCCAACACATAAATGAATAACGAACAGATATTTGCTTTTGCTAACCCCAAAAACTTAAACAATGAAATAATGACTCAAACAAATAAAGCACTGGCTAAAACATCCACAGCACCACGCGATAGGGGCTCCATGCTTAAAGTGACAACACACACTACAGGGGGAAAGGGACACAGTGGGGCAACATGCAACTCAACATCTTATAGACATATCTGTACACTCATACATTTAATTATTTAGTGATATAGATATTTACATATATATATACACATATATATAATATGTATATATATATATAAGGGTGTGTGTGTGTGTGTGTGTGTGTATTTGGACCTAGTCGATTGAAATTGATCAATAAAGCAATTCATACCAAGGTTAAAGAGCCATTGAACCCAAAACAACATTTTGGGGGTTTTAAACATGGTAATTTGTCTTAGTGATAAATAGCATAGATTACTATGTTTACTATAATTTGTTACTGAAATTAGTTCCCAATTTAGAGAAATCAAAGGTGTGTAATCCGCCATGGTGTGTGGAAGGTGAAGCGCTCTCTGAGCAGCGGTTTGTTTAACGTCCGTGACCGAGTGACGGTGAGGCTTCCTGGGCACCTATAGTACAACATGTAGTATAACATCCAACATTGCTTAACAACACTCAATTAAACGCTACACAACGACGGTGGGTTGTAACCACTGGGATAACACGCCCCCCTCTTTCCTAAATCTCTAGCCCAAAACATTTGACTTTAATCCCAGTCTAGAATTCCATCTGAATCAGTGGATGACTGGCCCTTTAAGGGTCATCACCACTCCGTGTTCACCGGGCGTGCTCACTCCTATTTGCTGGAGCTGTTGTTCAGAGCCCTGGGGTTTCTATTCCCCAGTTTAATCATCCCGTCTTCTTTATTTATTTTATCAATTGGACAATGCGTCTGTTGGTCTTTGTAACAAATCCCACCAACAGTGGCTGGTTGGGAACACGTCCCCGAGAAACGGTGTGAACACGCCCCGTGAGACTAGAGTGGTGAGCACTGGCATCGTGGAAGATTTAGACTGAAGCCTCATCAACCGAGTATTCCCACAGACAATGTTAACAGTCCTTGTGTTTCTAGGCCTTCCTAGAAACACAGCCCAACATACCTTCTGATCTGCCTCGCGCCGGGCCCTCTCCTCCTCCCTCCAGCTCCTCTCCTCCTCCTGCTTGGCCCGCTCCTCCACCTCCCTCCAGCTCCTCTCCTCCTCCTGCTTGGCCCGCTCCTCCACCTCCCGCTTGCGGATCTCCTCCAGCTGCTGCTTGCGCCGACGCTCCTCGTCCTGCAGCTGCTCGGCACAGCGGCCCAGGAGGGCCACGGAGCGGCGGGGAGGACGAAGGCATCGTTAGGGAGGGATCAGTGGGCACAGAGCTGGGCACAGAGCTGACATTAGCTGAGGGCTAACTAAATGCCTGCTTAGATGTTTCCGTGCAGAGCTAGGGTTCAGTTGTAACGGCAACACACATGCGCCCACACACAGCGTGCAACTTGCACACACAAACACATCACAAAAAACATGCAAATTACCCAACACAACATGCACAAGGAGAATAAAACCCGACAAGCTGATCAAACACACATCCCAACGAGGACTGACGCACTCTGCTCCATGCGCACCACATGTGGTATGTTGGATTCTTCCTCATGGTCAATGTTCTGCTCCGCCCAGCAAACATGCAACTACATGACATGCTTCAGTTTGATACAAACAAAACTCCCAATGGCAGGAGAAACAAGATATCACCAGATGCAACACTATCCAATTCACACCATCCCACACTACACCGGGGTGTGGTGCTGAGGGATATTGAGAAGCCCAGTTGACGAAACACAGGTAATGGGGGATGAAGGTATGGATGATCACATGAGCTCCACATTACAGTGGGGGCCTTTGAGGCCCGGTGGATAGGAGAGGCTCATGCAAACTACCCTGTAATCTGTATGCTACTTGCAAAGCATTTAGCCGTGCACCCCATCCTTTATCTGCACTAAAACCAACACTGTTGCTGTCCTCACGCTCTATCTCAAAGACCATTCTTTAAAGGTCATTTTACCTTAGGCACATAGGGAATAAACTTCATAACATGCGAGAAAAAATGATGACAAACATAATCACTGTCGTTTTAAGGTCATTTCCCTGTTCGATAAAGAAAAGTAGGCCGTCAGACTGTTGGAGAGAGTTGGTATCCAAATAAAAAAATTGTGATACAACTGCACATCGTCATGTTAGTAAAAGGAACCTATATTAAGTGCAAGTAAACACTTGCTTGTAACGCCGATTGCTGTCTGAATGAAGGATCAATACATTTAACAGACAGACCCTCCTAAAATCAGTGCTCCCAGTAGGCTTGCCCATTCAAGATGTTTCAATTAACTGTAGAACTTTCTGCCGATCGCATTAGACTCTGATTACATATCTGTCTGTCCATCTGTCCGTATGTATATCTAGAATCATCCGCCCGGTGCTGACATGCGACATGTCTGCATCCCAACTGAATTAGCAAATTGTGTCTCACCCCCCCTCTAGGTCATCGTTGTTACTGTTGCCGTTGACGTGGTTTGTGTTTTTATTGTTGTGGATTCTGTAATGTAACTCTTGTTGTTGTTTGGTGTGCTGTGTCTTTGTGAAATAAAAATTATAAATGGTGAACAAAAAAATACATTGAACAAATAGGGATAATTATATACCTATGAATGTAGTTTACCACTATAGATGAAATAAGATGAATCGTTTGTTGAGAAATGTAAATATACTAATAAGTGAGCCTGAGTGACTTACAGCATGTAGGCTACAGTGAGTACGACAAAGAGACCTAATTAAAGTAACCTTTCCCAAACCAGAAATCGGGGCATTTGTGTACAGTGCCATTTCGCCCCATTATTTATTACTTAATTGAGATTGCGAAGAAAAAGCAAAACAAAGTAAACTGTTTTAACGTTGAATGACTTTTAGTTTCCGAGCTTGTTGTGGATAATGAATGATTTAAGTTTTGAGGAGCAGCATTAAAACTTGTCGGCAGAGGTTTAGAGCGCCACAAGGGATGGAAGGTGTTCCCATTAAAGGGGAGATTATCCCATTACTCTCATTACTCTCTCATAAGGTTAAATCAGCCTTCCCGGCAACACCCCTTAAAACAACAAAACAACCGCTGCCGTCCGGTGGAGCGGACAGGACCAACAGGGCTGAGTTGGCTATCTAGACAAGAAACAGGAGGTAAAACAAGTTAGGCAAGTGAAAGGAGAGGGATGAACAGCAGGACGAACGTACCAAGTCTAGAACAGAGATAGCAGGGACAGCTGTCTGCTGCTAAAGTGAAGGAGAGAGATGGAGCGAGAGAGGGGGAATACAGGACAAACAAAAAGGAGAAGGTGGAGAATTAGCAAAGCTCAGGGTACCATCAAGTGGTCGAAAGAAAGAGTGAAAGACATCCAGTTCCCAAAGAAAGAGAAGCTAACGGGAATAAATAAGAGCAGATAGACAGTAAAAGAGATAGAAAATAAATAAAAGGTCAAAACATTGTTTTATAAAATCTAGTGCAGCAAACATTCACTTATTTTAAGGTCAGTGAATGTACCCTGCAAAGATATCTTGAATTGGGCCTAACCAGCAAAGACTACATACTGAAGCCAGATGGCCCCTCCCTCAGATGGCCCACACACACTGTCCCCTCTATTGGACACTCACTAGGCTCTTGGATCAACCCTCATGGACTTTGTGCCCATGAGCTATACACTTTGAAACACAAAAAGGCACAAAAGAGTCCTCCAATCATCACCCTTCTAACAGGCCTGAAGGTCCCACCTCCATGTGGTTGTGCAGTGTGGTGCTCAGCAACCAGCCAAGCCCCCCCCCCCCCCCCCTAGAGCCCCGTCCCACCAAGCCAGTCAGAGAGAAGCCGCTTCAGCATGGCAAAGCAATGGGTAAGCATGTTGGCAGAGGTACATCGCAGGACATTCATGGTGCGAGCTATTGGGACTGCCTACCTCCTTCATGCCAACACATTGATGAAGACCCTGCTCTTCCACTAACTTGGTGCCCACCTCTGCCTTTCCAACCAAGCAACCATCATATTAACAACCTCAATGATTTATTATCTTTAATATACCTGACGCAAATAATCATAATCCCTATTCCATCAACCTTACTATTTATCATTGCAATGCAAATGTTAAATACAAACTGCAACTACAATACTGCAAGGTCAGCCCAGAGCTGCAAAACACTCTGGTGCTCACCGTCTGGAAGGAGTTTAAATTGTTTAAACAAACTTTGCAATCAAACTAACCCCTTATTTTTAAATAAATGGATGTCGAGTTTGCCCCCTGATCTCCCAGCCTCACCCTGGGCCTCGGTCTAGCCTCCAGCTCTTTCTTACTCTTGCTGTCTACACCACCTGTCTCTCATCTCAGCTGGAGGCCCTGGAGGGCTGGCTTGTGATGTAGCATCTCCTGTCGACTACACCACTAGCCTTACCTGGGCCCTCTTCTCAGCCTCCAGCCTCTGTCTAACTCCTGTCGACTACGCCACTAGCCTCACCCGGGCCCTCTTCTCAGCCTCCAGCCTCTGCATGATCATGGCCGTGTCCACGTCCTCGTCGTCCTCTTCCTCCTCATCTTCGTCGCTTTGCTTGGACTCCTGCAGCCTTTTCTGGAACTGCCACTCCAGCATGAGCTTGCGGAGGCGGTCGCTCTCCTCTGCGGTGCGCTCCGGCTTGGCCTGGCAGTGGAAAGGAGGATTTAACTATTTTATTCAGGTTTCTTCATCTATATTTACATCCTATACTGTCCTGTATTTGCTGATATCCTCATTTCCCCTCTGGTATTAACATTCCATGTGATCTTATCTTCAAAGAGCAGATGGGCTCCGTACACCGGGGGGGAGTGGAACATGTCAACACTCTGTACCTGTAGCTCCTGGATCTCCTTGTCCAGCAGGTCCACGATGTGCAGTTGCTGCTGCTTCTCAGCCTTTTCGCGGGCATCCCTCTTCCAAGGGTCCGGGGACAAGCTGTCACTGGAGGACAGCTCCTCCTTGCTGATGGTGATGTACTGCAGGTCCCGCCGCTCGATGGTGCGTGGCTGCTGCTGTGGTAACAGCTCCCTGATCACCGTGTCCATGGCTGAAGGACAAACCCATGGGTTCAATAAGAGCACACTTCACAACCCCTACACAATAAGGGTTTAAAGGTACGATATGCAAGATTTGCTATTTTAAGATAAACTCGTGACCTCTCCCTTCCCTCTCAAAACTGCTCCCAGACTCAAAAAGTACTACGAGATTGCTCTGCGCTGCTGCAGAATGAAAGCTATTATCTAGATACCTATACCCTCAAGTTAGCATCTACAGTACATCACATGTGTTTAAGAGCACGTTTCAAACTAAAACATGTTACTATTGTACCTTTAAGGTTAGGGACTGGCTCATTTTGGCAGAGACTTTTCTAAGCGTAGTTTGAAATCTCAAACTATACATATTGAGAAACTTTGAATTCAATTTAGACAAACCACAGCTCAGTACCAGGGTTAGGTCCAGGGTGAGGTCCAGGCTGAGATCCAGGGTGAGGTCCAGGCTGAGGTCCAGGCTGAGGTCCAGGGTGAGGTCCAGCGGCCTGCCCTGGGGCGGGCCCCACAGGGCCAGGGACACTGGCCAGCTTCTCGGGCCGGGATGGGACCGGTGGCTGATGCTGGGGAGGGGGGTACGGTTGGGCTAGGGACGGCTGGTGGTGCGGAGGGGGGGCGGCCATGACAGGGTTTGAACGAATCTGCCCCAGCTTCTTCTCCTGCTCCCTTCGCTTCCTCTCCCTGGGAGGAGCAACATGATCAACGCCGTCAGCAGTAAATAACATGTCATGTTTCACAGAATCACCAGGACTGAGGGATTCAAGAGGAATCCAGAGGAATGGCCCTTTCACATTTCAAAATATAAAACAAGCAAAATGTTGGTTTTAGCCTTCTAGGAACCAATAAAACATTTAATAAAAAAGCAGTCAGAGGAAGTGACTGCAAACAAAGTAAGTAGTAAACAATAACATAACAGGCAGTGACGTTAACATAGCACGAGTAAACGGTAACAGGGGTCAACACGTAACAGGAAGTGACAGGTACAGCAGCAGTAAACGGTGACAGGGGTCAACACGTAACAGGAAGTGACATGAACAGCAGCAGTAAACGGTGACAGGGGTCAACACGTAACAGGAAGTGACATGAACAGCAGCAGTAAACGGTGACAGGGGTCAACACGTAACAGGAAGTTCCCGTACCTCTCCTCCTCCAGGCGAGCCTTCTCCTTCTCATACCAGCGCTGCTGCTCCTCCCGTTTCTTGCGGTCGGCCGCCTGCTGCGCCGCGGCGGCGTTGAGCACAGGGGGCGGGGGCAGGGGCAGGTCCATCGGGGGCTCATAGGGGTCGTGGGGGAGGTGGGTGGGGGGAGGCGGCGGGGGTGGAGGGGGGAGGTCAGAGCGTGACGGGGGGTGTTGTGGTGCGTTGGGCGTCTTCCAGCGCCCAGGGCCACTCTTGTGGTTAGGGTGGGTCTTGCTGTTGGAGGAGGAGGAGGCGTTGGAGAAGTTGAGGTGCTCCTGGCTGGAGGTGGAGGACTCCACCGAGGAGGAGACCTGTTGGTGGTTACCCCAGTGGTCCACGGCGCCTGGGAGTCCTAAGAAGAGGACCACCATGAGATACAACAATACACAACAACCAAACTGTTTGTGTCACACAGATAATAATTCAAGTTAAGAGATCAATCAAGTAGCAATAGTTATAACAGTTATCTAGTTGAATACATGTTTATAGTATACAAGTTATACAATTGTTCTGGCATGTGTATGCAGCCTTTGGTGTCTGGTGCATTCCGTTGTATGTATGTGTCTATAGGATAATGCCTAAAATTACTTCAGAATATGGAAAGCAATCAGTGAATTTAGGCCTTAAATACGGGAGTGGTTTACAACTAGATAATGAAAAATGCGGTGAGTGCTGTGGTGCAAAGTGAATTGGAAAATATGTTTTGGTAAAGCCACGTAGTTTAGGACGTAAAGATATTTGAATGGCTTAAATCAAGTGAAGCGGTATAAACATGCGCACCATTTCAAAATGTAAAATGGTCGGAAACAAATAAAGTGAAGATTTGAACCAATAGCTAATGTGATCAAGTTAGAATAACTGAGCTGTTCGGATAGTGTGTGCGTGCGTGTGTGTGCTTGTGGTAGTGGTAGTATCTTAGTATGTTAAAGTATGTTATTGACCTTATTCCTTCACATCATCGGAATAAGCTCAAAAAATTATGAGTTTTTTACTGTTGGGACTCTTTTGAATCTCGGCTATCATATGGCATATCATTTGTGTAATGAAATCGTGTTGTATCGTGAAAAAGTTGTAGGCCCGGATAGGTAACAAGCACTTAGCCTTTAGCCATATAAACGGGGGTCCCCACAGACAAATGCCCGATATATAATAATCATATTCCAATCATCTTTTAGCGCCAGTGTAACAAGTACGTAGTTTCGATACAGTTGAAGATACAAGTGTGTCGATTTGTTAAATGTTTTAACGAAGGTTAACAGTTAAAAATTGACCAAGATGCAAAGTCTGAAGTAGTTGAAGTGTAAGAGACTGGCGGACGGCTTTGCTGTCCTCCCATTGTAAAAAAAATTGTGCCGTCAATAGAACTAATTCATCTCACAATTTTCTGTAATTAATCTAGATGAATCTAGATAAATTAATCAATAAATGAATATCGAATAATCTAATTTTTCTACTGAAGACCGAAGCTTGTAACAGATATTTATTTTAGTAAAATCATTGAATTAATGTAGAATCAACACAAAGAAAGTATATTTACATTCAAATACTATTTTAATAGCTTTCTTTCATCTTTGAATACAATTTCTCTCCTGTGAATACAAATGTTCAAAAAAAGCTTGCTTCTTTTGATCGATGTGGCCAGAGAGCGAGAACAACCTCTCTCAAGGCACTGTGGTTGCAGGGGTTGGCAAGTACTTGCAATGAGTCCCAGCTTGGTATGTGCTTCTTCTCTCTGTGACCACCATTGTAGTGGACACCCCTCCATGTTCGTTTTGGGCTCGGCTTTGTAGCGGTCCAGACAATGCTCTATGGACTCTTCTTCTTCATCCGACGTATCAGACGAACCAAGCAAGAAGATGGACATCTTCCTCTTCTGTGGTGATGGTTCCTCTGTTGTCACAGCAGGTGGTTGCCGTGTCACCAGGCCACGTGCTGAAGCCCACACCTCACTCCTTTCTTCTTTGGGGATACACTTCAGTTCTTTAAACCTGGGGTCAATGGCAGTAGCAATCTTCAGCCAGGTGAGGTTGGTGCTGTTCTTCCGCTGAGTTAGGTCTGTGGTAAAGACCTTCTTGAACCGCACAACGTAGATTGGATCATTGTCTGAAGGCTCCATAACTTTGAACAAGTGACGCTAGGCTGGCAACACTACTGAACAATAGATGTTTTAAACATTTAGCATATCATTTTTGTATAACAGAGAAAAATACTAATTTCCTTCCTGTACACACACACACACACACCAGGGGGAGAGGGAGTGAGAACACACACACAGGTGGACAGAGAAATAACAGGAGACACACACAAACACACAGAAATAAATGTGTGTTTACCTGGCGGGTTCAAGTAGTTCCTCCAGTTTTTGCAGTTTGGCAAGCTCTTGTTCAGTCACCATGGCAACCTTTCCATTTTGCTGCACCAGTGTAGTGGTCAGTGGAGACTTGTTTCTCCGGATCTGCTTAACCATCTCCAGGATGGAATTCCATCTTGTTGCAACGTCCTGAGCAAGAGATTCTTGCTTATGTCCGTGTGCAAGTAGCTGCTCATTTCATTCCTGGGCGTTTGTTGGACTATGCTTGAAGTGCCCGACCATCTTGCGACATTTGGCCAGAACACTTTCAAACCCACTGTCCTTAAGGGAAACTGTGACCGTTCTTTGCAACCATGTTACGAGCACTGTCAGTGCCAAGTGTGGTTAGCTTCTCCTTTATTACCCATTCGTTTGCAACATCCAGACAATGACCCGAGCATGCCTCAGCGTAGTGTCGCTCCTCGGTTTTATTCAGTTAGCACAAATGACTGCAAAGGCCATTCTTTATCGATGAAATGCACTGTGACACCCAAGTAGTTCATTGTTCACAGAAGTCCAGTGGTCACTGGTCACCTGTAAGAGCGACGTCCGCCTGCTTCCTCAAGCTTGTTCCTCCGCCTAGCCCTCTCGTCCTTATAATAAGTGTGTATTCTTGACACTATGATTCCTCTCAAGGGTGGATTATAAGAGCTATCTCCCGATGACGCTCGAATCACCTCTCTCATTCCGTCGTCTCCAACCATGTTAATTGGGCGGCAGTTTTTCGCTATCCACATAACCAAGGAATTGGTTATCTTCACACCACACTCCATTAGCTAGATTGGCGAGGCTCCGTGGCGGTAACTTCAGCAGGGTGTTTTGAGAGGACACGCCAAAGATGACCTACTTCTATGGTAGTTGAATTTGGCTTTGCAAAGTGTGCAAATTACTTTAGATTTCTCCAACGAGCCGTCGGGCAATTTTTTAAAGTGAAACTTTCATCCTAAAAGTCTGTCTTTGTCCATCTTTGTGCCAGTGACTGCGCTCTAACCAGGCGGCTTGCTAAGGTGTAGTTTGGTAACAGAGGTTATGGGTCAGCTGCCACAGGAAGTGGCAAAACTGCGTTAACAGCGTTCATTTTGTTTTACCCGTTACAAAATTTTAATTAATCTCCAAAATGAACACGTCAATTTTGACAGCACTCAAAAATGTATTGAGCACTCTATACAGCAATCACCTAATGAGTTTTTACCTCACCATCTTTTTTAAGCAATACTTTTAATTTCATAAAGATTTACTATTTTCACATCAATGTATGCCAGCTGACCTCTCTGATAGTCCATGTCACGGTGGGCGTAGTCCGCCTCACGCTGGTACTCATTCTCCCGGTAGTGCTGCTCCTCCCGCTGGTGAAGCTGCTGCTGCTGCTGCTGGAGGTGCAGCAGGTCCTCCTGCCTCAAGCCCCCCGGAGCAGGGTACAGCTCCTCCTGGGACTGGCCCATCTTATCCACACGCTGAGGAGGGACACCAGGTTAACTACCCAGGTCCTTGTTCATTTTTATTCATTTTTATTACACAAACATTTGCACTAAAGCAATAAGTGCGCTGAATCCACAAGGGCATCAACCTGAGGGAACAGTTCCATAGCAGGATGCGATAAGGGCGCTAGATCTACACAAAGTGAATTATAGGTATTGTGACACGTAGTATGTCAATGTTAAAGGTCCCATGGCATGCTACTTTATGGATGCTTTAATAGATATTAGTGGGCCCCTAACACAGTATTTGAAGACCTTCCTGAAATTCAGCCGTGGTGCAGAATTACAGCCACTACGAGCCAGTCGCACATTGAGCTTTCCCCAAACGCGCCATTTCGGTGTCTGTAGCTTTAATGCAAATGAGGCGGAGAGAGGCGGGTCAAAGAGGAGGGTGGGGGTGTGGCCCTGAGCAGCTTACGGCCACGGTACCATGCGCTCTGTTTACAGTGGATGTATCGCAATGGCGAGGGGCACCTAGCCTTTGGCCATGTTCTGTAAATATTCGGGAGACCTCGAGCTCTATACCTAAATAATATCATATTATACATAGATATCTATATCATATCAAATATATTATCGGGCCAAAAGCTGTATGCTCCTCAAGACATTATGGATCTCAAAAGACTGCATCGGGTTCTCCGACGTCTCTGATGCTTGCACGTCCACATCAATCAGAAGTATACTGAACCACGACATGGAGGAGAAAGTCATTGTTGCCCCCGATTTTCTCCCGCCGGAACCTCGGCAGCGGGCAGCGCCGAGGCGGTGGTCCCTCGGCAGCGGGCAGCGCCGAGGCGGTGGTCCCTCGGCAGCGGGGCTCAAGCGGAAGACAATCCCTTTCTCCCTTATGTCGTGGTTCATGTACTTCAGGGAGTCAAAGCCAAAGTTCCTTTCCCCCCCAATTCCTTCTTAACCATGGCTGAGATAACCCCCACTACGAGAGTAGACGAGAGTCCGACGTGTTATGCGCCGTTACAGTCCTGGAGCTCTATCTTAATGTCATATAGCCTAATGGGCCTACATATCATATAATACATATTATCAAGTCCAAAAGCTGTGTGCGCCTCCTGACGATATTATGAATCACAAACGACGGCGTCGGGTTCTCCGACGTCTCTGGTTCTTCCACATCAATCTGAAGTAGACTGAACCGCGCGCTGACCACTGCCGGCTAGCCACTGCCGGGCGGTGGTGCTTCACGGCGGTGGTGCCTCGTGGCAGCGGGCGGCAGGCAACGGGGCCCAACGATGACTGAGATAACCCCAACTACAGTCTTGTTGTGGAAATAGCAGGGACGTCAAAGAACCATAACACCAACCGCAGAACGGTTATCCAAATAACAAAGTGTACAACACTTGCGTTACAGTACACACACACACACACACACACACACACACACACACACACACAACACACACACACACACACACACACACACACACACACACACCCCTCATTGGCGGGCCAAATCTCTTGGCGGGCAAGGCAGAGAACGGGGAGGTAACTTGGCCCATTATGAAAACGTATGGGGCCACATACCAAATCAGCGTGCTTGAGCTTCCATTTTTTCAACGGCGAGCAGGATGCCTAGTGCCCGTTTTACACCGAACGCAAGTTTTAGCCACTGGGGGACCATAGGCAGGCAAGGGGAACTTATATTAATGTTAGAAAACCTCATTAGGTGAGTGATTTCATACCCTCTATGCGCAACTTTTTGAAGTTTTTCTGATGTTTCGGCATCAAACTTTTTGGAGACTTGCATTTCTGAAAAACAATTAGGCTGGAGAAATGTCTAATCTTTTTAGCATTCCTACCATAAAATATATACTTTATTGATTAGTCTGCCTACCTGCATGCTGTTCTGAAGTCCTTCGGAAAGAACTCCTGGCAAGCGCTCCCTGTCGTCCATGGGCTGCCAGTGCTGGGTGGGGGGGGGGCTGGTTCTGGCCATGCCCAGGGACCACCACCACCCGGTCCTGGCTCTTGGAGGCTGGGATGGTGAAGTACTCCCTGGGGTACGTCTGCGTTGGGATGGGGTACTCTTCCGGATCAGGGGTAGAGTGCTCCTCCTAAAGCATTTCCGTACAACCACATTCATAATGAGGCTCACTATTGTAATTAGGGGGCCAATCACAGTGTGCGAGGCAACCTATTGAAATTAGTGTGACTAGAGTGATTTTCCACAACAAGACGCTGGGCCACTCACACGTGGCCTGTGTCAGCATTGGTAACTCACGTCAGCGGCGCATAGGTTGCCGGTGGAGACGGACGTGATTCTTGTCCCTGGCCCACCAGGGTAGTCGCCCTTGCTTCTCGGACTCTGACCTTGATCTAGATGCACAGAAGTATGGATTAAAGCACTAGCAATTTAAATACAAAGCGAATTATCAACTGTTAAATCAAGGTATCGAGTAAGTTACTTTCCTAATTAAAACAGAATTGCGTTCTTTTTGCTGCGCTCAGATGCTGCGTGCGGCACCTGAACTTCCCACACCCCTTCTCGCGAACCTAGACCTGAAAAAGATTATGCGTTCTCTTGCAGAAGTTGTGACTTATTTGTTTCCCTCACTCTCGATCGCTATAAGTGAAATATAAGATAGAGCCGAGCCCATCAGGATTCTCCCCAGAGCAGGTTTACACAACCAGACACATACGGGTGATCAGGTCTTTTCCGTATTCTTTATTAGGGCTGCAGGATACATCGGCTATGTACGATATATCGATATAATTTCCACGGGGATACAAGATTTGACAATATCGTTTATATCGATATGCGTTAAAATGGTCAGTTTCCCCTCAAGCGTCTACAGCGCTTGCCTTGGAGACTGTGAGGCGCGACCCCTCCCACTCTGTCTTTCCGAACGTGCCGTGTGCAAAGACGCCTCATTCCCGCCCCTGCCGCCCCCTCACAACACAACAAGCATGGATCATACCCGTAAAGAAAACGAGACAGCAGCGGTAGACGAAATTGTTTCAAAGAGGAGAAATAACGGCTCCATAATGTGGAAATAGTTCGGGTTTAAAAAAAACAGATGAGCAAGTTTTAGATGAGCAGCAGCTGCAGGTCATCTGTAGAGAGTGTAGCAGAAACCGTTGCGACTAAAAGTGGAAGCACGACAAATCTGTTCCACCATTTACAGCAGCGGTACAAAGTGCAGTATAATGAATGCGTAATACTCCGTGGCTGTGCTGCTGCATCACCGGCCAGTGATGCAGCAGCACATCACCGGCGACAGTTTCTTCTGCCCCGAAACCAGGGCCGGCGCTCGGCAAATGTGTTGGGGGCGCCCTCTGGTGACGCTCTTAATTAATTAATTAAAATATACGAAACAAGCAAAATATAACCAAACATGTTCCCAAATGGAATGGAGAAGGGAGGGGGCGGGGGATTAAAGATACGGCGCACTGAAACCCTCACCATAGTACACAGGACAATGCGACGAAGCCAATGCTCTTATTGGTAGCTAATGTGTGTAACCTACAGCTTTATAATGTTTTGCATAGGTGATTATTTTGTGAAGAAGGTGAAAAACGTCCCTTTTTTTTTAACATGTTCATTCAATTCTGTTGAAAATAACGATACAAAATCACATGTTACAGTCATACTGACCTATGTTTTAATAAAAGTCTCTGCAACATCTCACATGTGGCTTTGACTTACAAAAAAAAACATCTAACCCACTCTAAAGAAAATATCGAGATATATATCGTATATCGCCATTCAGCCCAAAAATATCGGGATATCATATTTTGCCCATATCGTGCAGCCCTATTCTTTATCAGTAGTTTATAATAACACCAAATTCCCCTGGGAGTCGAGGTGAAGAAGTTTGGGAACCCCCGCTCAAGACTCATTAAATGCATCTTTGGATTTCTTCTCATGTTTTTGCTGTTGCGTTTCATTAAGCTTAGAATTAGCTTTTTTAGTGGTTAAAACCTGGTGTCTTTTAAGTAGTTTTTTCTTCAACTCTTAAAACTCATAAATACAGTGTATTTAACGATTGAGATATGCAAATAGAAATTCCACACTCACATCCGATATAAAAACTCTGGTGTAATATGCACCATTCGAACACGCAGGTTGAAGCCTGATAATTACGATCCTAAAATAAATGAAGGAGATCTGGCACACTTAAGACTGAAGAACTGTTCATTGGGCTCTCATGAAGACCCAGTCTCGGAGGTTGCTCATTATTAGTGTGGTTGCTACTGCAAGCACATCTACCCTTCTTAAGTTTTCTTTATTCCGTTTGCCGGCTTTTTGTGCAGTTAACTACTCCTGCATACTTTCAGCTACAGAAACCATTCAACTATCAAAACGTCCAGCCCTTTAACGACATGATTGCTATCTCTGCGTTTTTTTAAATATTTCAACTTTTTAAACAATTACGCTTTTTCAGCCTTTTTTCCAAACTTCTGAGACTTCAACTACTTCAGACATCGTAACTTGGTCAATTTTTAACATTAACCTTCGCTCAAAACAATTAACAAATCAACACACTTGTATCTTCAAGATTTGAAAACCGAATTCCGATTACCTTTATACTTTTTTCAGAATCACAGTTTAAGTTCCATATCGGCATCATTTTCCGTTGGTCTGATTGATTTAGGCTGAGGTTAGTAGATGGACGTGCAGGCAGTGTGGCCAGATAGGGCGTTTTTTCCCACCGAATTGGACTACTTTTTATGAGGTTCAGGCAGCGCTGATGCTTGTGCCGACGATAGCATTTTGGCAACCACACTCTGGCAGTTTGTTAGGATAGAAGCATTCGAGTTGCTGCTCGAGGCTATCCATAGCATTTTGGCAACCACACTCTGGCAGTTTGTTAGGATAGAAGCATTCGAGTTGCTGCTCAAGTCCATCTGAATAATGTTATACAACAATTGTATACAGCATCCATCTACTTCGCCAAGTTAACTGTGCGTTGGCACTTTGCGGACATAGTTAAAGACATAATGGAGTTCGTGAGCAGAGCCATAAGCCCCGCCTCCAATGCCGCACAGAGCATCGCTGACTCTTCCTTTTGTTCCAGGGTTATTAATATTAAACATCCATAATGCAATTCCTCGGGGTCCCCAGAAATACACAGTGAGAGGGTCAAGTAGTTCAGAGACACGCAAGAAATTCTTTGGAGAGCTTCAATCGACGCTTTAAATAAAATGACATGAATGGACCTGAATCACCAATGGTAAGAGGTATTGGCGGTTGACTTACTAGCCACATTGGGGCTGGAGCGGTGGTCGGCGCGGTTCTTGAGCAGCCGCTCCTCCCCGCTCATCTTCTTGGGTTCTGGTACGCCTCCCAGCCGGCCTGCGGGCTCTCTGGCGAGCCGTTCTGAGCGGCCCGTGTTGTACAGCTCAAAGCCCTCGCTCTGGGGCGCATCTTGCCATTCTTATCGCGTCCGCGGTCAGACGCTGGTGAGAGAAAGGGTGTTCAGAGGTTTGAGTAGGAAGAGTGACTCCGACGCTGTGGCTCCACCTAGTGGGCAATTGAGGCAATGCACCTGCGTCTTACGCCCAGTATTTTTAGGATTTTTCAGCTAAATTGCATCAAAATTAAGCTTTAATGCATTTAAACTAAGGGGTGATGTTTGGTTCACAAATACCCATTTTTGTTTGTATGAGATAGGGACAGGGGACCTGGGGGGAATCCCCAGACTTTGAGATTAAGGGAAACAAGAAGGCGCCGGATGAAGGGCAGGATATCAAGACTGTTTTGAAGAGAATTGACCTATCGCCAAGTCCCTCCCTTCGAACACAGCTGGCTTATGATAATTCAGAATGATGACCACTGACTAATTTCTCGTATATATTAAAGAATATATAATAATAAATAATATATTTAATGTATAGATCACTTTACATTCAGAAATCTCAAAGTGCTACATATATATATATATGGAAGGTATAATTTGGTTATGACATGCGAAGACCTCCTGAAAGCAGCTCCTAGACATTAGTGCTCAAGAATAATATTGGGACTGTGGGTAAATCTTGCAGCTCTCATCGAGGTAATGAAAGCATAGTGCAATAAATACAGCTTAGACAAAACATTGTTGCATTCATATTTGATGTTGATATGAGTCAGCCATAGCATTATGTTTGCACACATTTAAGACAAAGCATGGTCAATTATTCAGTTTTTCCCTTAAAGCAATAAAACACATGCTGCCCAAGATGTGAAATCCTCAGTTAATGCAGTCAAAGTGGGCGGGGCTGAGGGCGGAGGCATCTGGCCTCTGTTGTCAGTGGAACAGCGGCCTTCTTAATGGCATCTCCCTTTAAACGTCACTTCAGTCCACAGAACGGACGGGAGGACTCCCTTAACTAACACACTCACATTCCATCACGCACAACTGGACTAGTTGAACCTTGTGTTGGCGATTTCTGGAACATTGAACTCACTCAAATGTCAAGTAACACTGTCTGGGTGTGTGTGCGCACTTTTTGGTGTTCAATTTCACACACCCACATTGTTGCGCTTTGGGCGGCTACAGGGTGAACCACAAGGAGGGCGTTGTCTGGAGGAGTCCTGCTTCTTTTCCCAAGTCAACAAACAACCACACAGCCTAGACAGTGTACTGTGGACGCAGCCGTCACCATAGGCAGACTGCTGTTGGCAGCCTAGACAGTGTACTGTGTACGCAGCCGTCACCAGGCAGACTGCTGTTGGTAGCCTAGACAGTACTGTGTACTCAGCCGTCACCAGGCAGACTGCTGTTGGCAGCCTAGACAGTGTACTGTGTACTCAGCCGTCAACAGGCAGACTGCTGTTGCCAGCCAGGTGGTATCTGAAGCTTAGATGTTACTGCTGGCACTGTGAACAATGGTAGGTCATACATTTCACATTTGGAAAAAAACTATGATTGGTAGCTTAATCTAGTTTGAATACATACATTTTAAACTGGAAACCTTTACTGTTTTGAAGAGAATTTACCTATTGCCAAGTCCCTCCCTTCGAACACAGCTGACCTATTATAATTGTATATGATCGACTACACTCATATTTCCCAGATATATTCTCAGGGGTGCAGACTGGTCACGGCCCAAAAAGGTGGAAAAACAATTAAAGGAGCAACGTACGGTGCCCAGGTCTCTCCCCATGATAAATGCTGGATATGTAAACAAAGGGTTAAAGTGACCCATAAAAGCCTGTCAGTGATGTTCAGACTTCATATATGAAGCATTGCTAAGAACAACAACGACTCGATGCATCTATAGAATTCTAAAGATGCATTTATGTGAATTACAAATAAATAAAAAATAAGTGACACACAATACCAGCCCCTACAACTCCCATCAGTGTCCACCATCTCTCTAGTTTGTGTTGTATCAGTACTTATGCCATTTTCTGGGCAGCCACCTCACTTTGGCCAGTTCTCCTCCACTGCAGTCTTAAACTATATGAACAACATAATATCTCACTGTTGACAATCAAAAATGTCAATAAAATAATATTCCTGACAAAAGTATAGTTTAGAAAGAAGAACAGACTACATTAAGCAGCCCTGCAGGCCACATGGGTCATGTACTGTACCGTGCAGGTCAATGGAGAAGCACCAAAGCTCTTTTTGGTAGGCAATTTGTATTTGATATGACAAAATAGTAATCTATGCAGTTTTATCACTTACTGAAGAAAAGGGATAAAATAACGCTATGTGAAGGTTTCCCTCTGCTGCGAACGCGGAGGGCGTTATCTTATTGCATAGGCCCTCGGAGGTCAGGACCAAGCAGCCAGAGCGGTGTGCTTGGACGCGTGGAGCTCTGACCGGGAGAAAGTGTAGCTTTTGGGAAACTGGTAGTACAATGCTACGGTATGGCCATGCCACGCCCCGCTCTCATCCAAAAACTATTCTCTTCACATGTATAAACAGATTGCTTGTAGTGAGTGTGTTCTCCTCGCTGCCTGGAAATCTAGCTAGAAGGCACGCGCAAACGAGCGCCACGAGACAGCCCATCAGCAGCAGTGGAGTCTAGCCGTCAGAACAGACGGATGGCCAAGTCACAACCTACCTTGCTCTGCCTCTCATTGGCTAGTACTCTTAGGACCCTTACTGGAACACTCTCTACCTGGTGAGCCACCGGGGCGCCCCTAAGCAGTGGATCTTCATTGGAAGGTTAAGTTGGTTCCAATGAGAGCTCCAACACCGCTGCCACCATACAGCCGCTCTTTAACTTACAGCACTGCTCATTAAGCGCCATTAACACTCATATTAAAGAAAGGACAAGACCTAAAGACATCACAGAGCCATTACCACTCATTATATTAAACAGAACAAGACCTAAAGGCATCACATTACCACTCATTATATTAAACAGAACAAGACCTAAAGCCATCACAGAGCGACTCATTATATTAAACAGAACAAGACCTAAAGGCATCACATTACCACTTATTATATTAAACAGAACAAGACCTAAAGGCATCACATTAACACTCATTATATTAAACAGAAAAATACCTAAAGTCATCACATTAACACTCATTATATTAAAAGAACAAGACCTAAAGTCATCACATTAACACTCATTATATTAAACACAGAACAAGGTCTGAAGTTCACGCTGCACGACGCAGTACTCCGTGGCTCGTCTGTGACTCGCTTTACCTTACAACTGTAACAGAGTCAGGGTCGGACCAAGAGTGGATCAGAAAGCCACTGACTACCTCCACACATCAGACGTGAAAATTGCAGTTACCCTTTATAGGGCTGCACAATATATCGAATTTTTATCGCGATGACGATATTGGCGTCCAACGATGACACGTAGTGTTCTCGCGATATTATTTTAAAATAAGCGAGCATGTACAGCGCAACACCGTATGCATTCAAGTCACAAAGACACACCGAAATCACCAATGCTATTACTTTCCATTTGGCAAAAGATATGTGTCCATAAATACCGTCAGCAATGAAGGATTTAAAAAAAATGGTTAACATACTGGACAAAAGCTATCTAATCCCCTCACAAAATTATTTTTCCAGAGTGGCATTCCCTGCGCTGTATGCAAAACGCCGAGGAGAAATAGAGAGGGATCTCACAGGTGTCGAGTACTTTGCCAGTACACCTGACCTATGGTCAAGTAGAACGATGGAACCTTACATGAGCTTGACAGTTCATTTCATCAATGATAATTTTAGGATGCAGAGTAGATGCCTGCAAACGGCATTTTTCCCGCAAGACCACACTGGAGAGTTAATTTCCCAGGGACTGAGGGAAGCGATGGCCTCTTGGGGCTTGCAGGAGGACAGACTTGTCTGCATTACAACACAGGGCCGTAGCACAAAATTCTGGCCCTGTACACAAGAGGTACTGATGGCGTGGCCTGGCGGCAATTTGCCGCTGAGCACAGTGTGTGGCTCAACCACTAGGAGTGGTAGTAAATTTTCAATGAATAATCCTGGTAAATAATCTTGATATCAATATTGATCAAAATAATCGTGATAATCATTTTTGGCAATAATCGTAAAGCCCTAACCCTTTTGAAAGTTATTCCAACAAAATATGTGTTTAGACCGTTTCAGAAAGGAAAACTATCCATTGTGGTGACAGGAAGCCAACAGGTCCAACGAACCAGGAGCTAGCAGCAGGAGGAGGGTACAAACCTCTGGGCAGCATGGGGCTGGGCTGGTTGAGCAGAGTAGCCAGGCCGTGGTAGATGGCGCCCTGCTTGGCCACCTCCAGGGTCACCACAGAGCCCGTTCGTGTCATCAGCTCGGCAGCTCTGACCACACACAGACAACGACAGATTTAATAGAGCGCAGACTTCTAGGGAACAATTCCAGGTTTTCGTGCTCTAACAATATTTGTATCTCAATAAACTATCGCAATATTTATGCATGTCACTCAATCATCCCCGACTTGACAACCTTTTATATACTTTGAATTGGTCTTGAATCGGTTGTCTCTGAATTAATATTCATCAATACAAGCTATATAAATAAAGAGAGGCTCATAAGCAGCTGAAGGCGGTCAGCTTGTGGCCTGAGCATGTAAAGGCTAAAATGTCTGTTCCTGCAACCAGGAAGTAAGGGTGTTGCGCTATTGGTCAGAGTGAATCCCACCTCTCCTGGGATAGGCCCACCAGACTCCGCCCATCTACACTCAGCAGCTGGTCCCCTGCTGCCAGCCGGCCATCCTAGAAGAAACAAACAATACTAAGTGAGTGACTGACTGAGGGAGTGAGCGAGCGACTGAGTTAGTGAGGGAGTGAGTGAGTGAGTGACTAAGTGAGTGAGTGAGTGAGTGAGATAGTGAGTTAATGACTGAGTGAGATCATTACCATGTCAGCAGCGCCTCCCTTGACAACAGACTTGATGTAGATCCCCAGTTTTCTCTTGGCCTGCTCCCTAGTGATACAGAGAGAAGGATATCATTGTATAGCTAAGTAAAACATCAATACATATTTATGTAATGAAAATACAAAGGAAAAAAGGTTCGCGGGTAGTTCAATCACGGTCGTGGTTAACCGTTGTGTCATATTTTATATTTTTGACGATTCTTTTGGATAACAGTCACAGAATTTGCCGATTTGGTATGAGGATTGCTTACATTTAAACCGTAGTTGAAAGAGCTGTTGTGCTAGAGAACGGGACAATATATTCACAGACCAGTGTGGAATACATCAGGTCCACATTGTAGCAGCCACCATAGGGACACACAACTTTGTGGACAGTGGAAGTGAAACCTACCATTGTGAACATACATGTTCACACACAGTCTAATCCACCTCGTCGATCATATACAATTATAATAATAGACCAGCTGTGTTCGAAGGGAAGGACATAGCGATAGGTCAATTCTACCTCCAACACCCATTGTGGACTGTTGAATCTCTGAAGTGTTACAAATTCTAGGCCCCCAGGCTCATAAGGCCCCCAGGCTCATAAGGCCCCCAGGCTGTGTAACTCATAAGGCCCCCAGGCTGTGTAACTCATAAGGCCCATAGGCCCTCGTAGCTCATTTGGCCCCCAGGCCCTCGTAGCTCATTTGGCCCCACAGCTCAATAGCCGATACAATGCCTGATCGGTCTCGTCTTCAAAGACACAAATATATAACTGACAGAGTATGATTGGCAATGTAGTATTCACCACAGAGGAATGCTGTAAAGGAATGTAACTGCTGTACTACAGTAAGGGTTAGGGTGAAGGGGGTAACCCAAAATAGCTAGAAATATCGCCGTTAATCTATTTTCAAACACTTCCTTGTTCGGACCCATCACGTGACTGAACTAACCAATCAGAAGCTAGAATTTAGACTGAGGTAAACTTGAGGGAATCAGAGAGGCAGATTCAACAGAATATCCTGACCGTGTTAAATATGTAAACATGTAAATATGTAATAATTGTGTAACATAAATATGTAAATGATTAACTGACTAACAATTTTAAGTACATTTCTAGCAAATTAACTCCAATATAAATTATATTAATTTATTCTACAACTTTCAAATATTTAACTTCTAAACCTTACATTATTATGGATTATTACACGGCTCTTCTCAATGCTGTAGACTGCTCCATTCACTTGCATGGGCCTTCCCAACATTCACCTGTCAATTATTTTTGTTTATGCTCCGTTCACTTGCATGGGCACTTCACAACTTCCGGCGGGGAATTATATTTGATAAATCACCATTGCCCAGTATAATTGACCGCAGTCAAGGTAAGCGAACAGATTTTTTGCCGTTTGCCATTTTAATCTAGATTAATTCCGAAATTATAATCTATGGCCACCACTAATATATATGTATGTATGTATATATATATATATATATATATATATATATATATATATATATATATATATATATATATATATATATATATATATATATATATATATATACATATATATATACATACATACATATAGCTCCAGGAGACCGCAAACGGCAACAAACATTTCTTCTCCATGCTGTGGATCAGTCTGAGAGCTCATTGGTCAATGGGCAGCAGCTCATTGGCATTCAAGTTAGAGACCCCAGAACCATTGCATTCTGAAGGGACTGAAACAGAGGGGTATAGCGCTGGGCAAGATTATTTTTTCCTAAAAGCTATTTCCAACAAACAGCTTCAAAAAAGTTACTTAGAAAATTAACTGAGTTCTAAAATAATATTTTGATTTATTAAATGTGTGTTGGTCGTAGCAATGCCATGGGTGAGAAATAAATGAGATCAAAGCATGACTGAATTAGCCGGTGTGGGCATCAGTGTATACCCAACTGGTTGGACGATGGGCGAGTTAAAAGTAAAGAAAATAATACAGGCTAAAAAACGTTCAGATTGTCACAAAAGGTCTAATATGTTTCCAGATAGGTGTAATGTACTTTATTATTTCCAATTTATTTCACCGTTTGTGTCAGGGCTCTCCTTGTTCTACTATTGGTTTGCCATTTTCCTACGTTACCCCGGAATACCTTTTTGGTATTGATTTTTACATCCCTAATGATTAACTGATCTTCTAATCTATGATTCCTATATGTAGGGATGGATGTGTTGCTGGCTAGTGTCTAATGAGGCTCTTCCTCCGACGCCTTGGCCACCGCCTCTACACACATTGCTCGGCAGCTGGGCGTCCATAGAAGTCAGAGCATGAAGTGGTAGCAATTCAGTCAATAGTGCCCACAAGGCGGAAGTGCATTGTGGTTCATATATATATGGTTAAAGGGGACATATTATGAAAACAACACTTTTCCTGGGATTTAGAGTGTTGTGGGTAGATGGTGCTCCCACACGCATACAAACTTTGAAAAAAGTCTGTACATGATTTTTTGAGTGAGATATGCATTTCTGAAAGTACCCCGCATACAATTACCAAACGAGCGAGTCAGTTTCGGCACCCACTTCTACGTAGGGAGGGGGCAGATATGAATATTACCTGCCACTTCCCCACCCTCCTCCAATCAGAGCATAGCTTAGATTTTGTGGCCCAGCAGACGAGCAGCTCCAGTGGGGGGAGCTCGGCAGCTAAGCTCTCGGAGAACATCCGTTTCTCCGCCAGAGCTACGGGACTGCCACCGATTTCCCCCGCCGGAGGAGGAGTCATGGAGGAGAAAGGGATTGTACTCCCAGAGCTGAGCTGCCGGACAGCCGCCGAGCTCCCCCTGCCGGACTACTGCCGCTTCGGCGGCGCCCCCTCGACTGCCCGGCAGCTCCGGCGGGTGTACTCCGGGAGCTGAACGCAGTAATAATAATAATAATAATAATTCATTGAATTTATTTAGCGCTTTTCTAGACACTCAAAGACGCCTACAGTGAAGGGGGGGGGGGGGGGGGGACCTCACTAACCACCACCAGTATGTAGCACCCATTTGTAGTAGCGTTCAGCTGCCGCGTACAATACCTTTCTCCTCTATGTCGCGGTACAATACGGACTTCAGAGAGTCAAGGCAAAGTTTCTTTCCCCCAATTCTTCTCAACCATGGCCGAGATAACCCCAACTACGAGTCTTTACTTGTTGTGGAAGTACCAGAGATGTCAGACGCAGTCTTTATGATTCATAATATCATCCGAGGCGCCGTGATATTATATATATTATATAAATACCTATATATTATATAAGAATATTATTTATCTATATAGATAGCTCCAGGAGTCCGCAAACAGCAACAAACACTTCTTCTCCATGCTGGGGATCAGTCTGACAGCTCATTGGTCAATGGGCAGCAGCTCATTTACATTAAAGCTAGAGAACCCAGAAACCATGCACCTTGCATTCTGAAGGGACTGAAACAGAGGGGTATAGCGCTGGGCAAGATTATTTTTTCCTAAAAGCTATTTCCAGCAAACAGCTTCAAAAGCTTGTTTTCTGGAACTATTATACTTTGTTTACTTGTTAATAATACGTCTCCTTTAACAATATATATAGAATTATTAGCCACTTGGGTCAGCCACCCCATTCTTGAAGTTAAGTGATAAATTATATGATGATAGTGTTAAGATTTTCATTTTGCTCCGTCTCATTTGATAATCGACATTCCGTTAATCCCCGAACAAACTAGCAGCTATATTATTTCCGTGAGGCTTAAATCCATATTAAGGCAGTTTAGTCCAGAGTCCCGAAAATGGGAGATTCATAAAAGGGGTAACTCCAAGTCACTTGTAGCTTTGTGAAAACACAACTTGCTAAAAGCCCTCTTGGAAGTGTCCCTCTGTGTGTGTCTCTTTCTGTCTCTGTCTGTCTGTCTGTCTGTGTCTGTCCCTCTGTGTGTGTCTGTCTGTCTGTCTGTCTGTCTGTCTGTCTGTCTGTGTCTGTCTGTCTGTCTGTGTCTGTCTGTCTGTGTCTGTCTGTCTGAGTCTGTCTGTCTGTGTCTGTCTGTCTGAGTCTGTCTGTCTGAGTCTGTCTGTCTGAGTCTGTCTGTCTGAGTCTGTCTGTCTGAGTCTGTCCTGTCTGGTCTGTCTGTCTGAGTCTGTCTGTCTGTCTGTCTGAGTCTGTCTGTCTGTCTGTCTGAGTCTGTCTGTCTGTCTGAGTCTGTCTGTCTGTCTGTCTGTCTGAGTCCTGTCTGTCTGTCTGAGTCTGTCTGAGTCTGTCTGTCTGTCTGTCTGTCTGAGTCTGTCTGTCTGTCTGAGTCTGTCTGTCTGTCTGTCTGAGTCTGTCTGTCTGTCTGAGTCTGTCTGTCTGTCTGAGTCTGTCTGTCTGTCTGAGTCTGTCTGTCTGTCTGTCTGAGTCTGTGTCTGTCTGAGTCTGTCTGTCTGTCTGAGTCTGTCTGTCTGTGTGTGTCTGTCTGTCTGTCTGTCTGTGTCTGTCCTGTGTCTGTCTGTCTGAGTCTGTCTGGTCTGTCTGAGTCTGTCTGTCTGTCTGAGTCTGTGTCTGTCTGTGTCTGTCTGTCTGTCTGTCTGTCTGAGTCTGCTCTGGTCTGAGTCTGTCTGTCTGTCTGTCTCTGTCTGTCTGTCTGTCTGTCCTGTCTGAGTCTGTCTGTCTGTCTGTCTGTCTGAGTCTGTCTGTCTGTCTGTCTGTCTGTCTGAGTCTGTCTGTCTGTCTGAGTCTGTCTGTCTGAGTCTGTCTGTCTGTCTGAGTCTGTCTGTCTGTCTGAGTCTGTCTGTCTGAGTCTGTCTGTCTGTCTGAGTCTGTCTGTCTGTCTGAGTCTGTCCTGTCTGAGTCTGTCTGTCTGTCTGAGTCTGTCTGAGTCTGTCTGTCTGTCTGAGTCTGTGTCTGTCTGAGTCTGTCTGTCTGTCTGAGTCTGTCTGTCTGAGTCTGTCTGAGTCTGTCTGTCTGTCTGAGTCTGTCTGTCTGTCTGAGTCTGTCTGAGTCTGGTCTGTCTGTCTGAGTCTGTCTGTCTGTCCTGAGTCTGTCTGTCTGTCAGTCTGAGTCTGTCTGTGTCTGTCTGTCTGTCTGAGTCTGTCTGTCTGTCTGTCTGTCTGTCTGAGTCTGTCTGAGTCTGTCTGTCTGAGTCTGTCTGTCTGAGTCTGTCCTGTCTGAGTCTGTCTGTCTGAGTCCTGTCTGTCTGCCTGTCTGAGTCTGTCTGTCTGTCTGTCTGTCTGAGTCTGTCTGAGTCTGTCTGTCTGTCTGAGTCTGTCTGAGTCTGTCTGTCTGTCTGAGTCTGTGTCTGTCTGAGTCTGTCTGTCTGAGTCTGTCTGAGTCTGTCTGTCTGTCTGAGTCTGTGTCTGTCTGAGTCTGTGTCTGTCTGAGTCTGTCTGTCTGAGTCTGTCTGAGTCTGTCTGAGTCTGTCTGTCTGAGTCTGTCTGTCTGTCTGAGTCTGTCTGAGTCTGTCTGTCTGAGTCTGTCTGTCTGAGTCTGTCTGTCTGAGTCTGTCTGTCTGAGTCTGTCTGTCTGAGTCTGTCTGTCTGAGTCTGTCTGTCTGTGTCTGTCTGTCTGGAGTCTGTCTGTCTGAGTCTGTCTGTCTGAGTCTGTCTGTCTGAGTCTGTCTGTCTGAGTCTGTCTGTCTGAGTCTGTCTGTCTGAGTCTGTCTGTCTGAGTCTGTCTGTCTGAGTCTGTCTGAGTCTGTCTGTCTGTCTGTCTGTCTGTCTGTCTGAGTCTGTCTGTCTGTCTGTGTCTGTCTGAGTCTGTCTGAGTCTGTCTGAGTCTGTCTGAGTCTGTCTGTCTGTCTGTCTGAGTCTGTCTGTCTGTCTGAGTCTGTCTGAGTCTGTCTGTCTGTCTGTCTGTCTGAGTCTGTCTGTCTGAGTCTGTCTGTCTGAGTCTGTCTGTCTGAGTCTGTCTGTCTGTCTGAGTCTGTCTGTCTGAGTCTGTCTGTCTGAGTCTGTCTGTCTGTCTGAGTCTGTCTGTCTGAGTCTGTCTGTCTGTGTCTGTCTGTCTGTCAGTCTGTCTGAGTCTGTCTGTCTGAGTCGGTCTGTCTGAGTCTGTCTGTCTGTCAGTCTGTCTGAGTCTGTCTGTCTGAGTCTGTCTGTCTGAGTCTGTCTGAGTCTGTCTGAGTCTGGTCTGTCTGTCTGAGTCTGTCTGTCTGTCTGTTCTGTCTGAGTCTGTCTGAGTCTGTCTGAGTCTGTCTGTCTGTCTGAGTCTGTCTGTCTGTCTGTCTGTCTGAGTCTGTCTGTCTGGTCCGTCTGTCCTGTCTGTCCGAGTCTGTCTGTCTGTCTGTCCGAGTCTGTCTGTCTGTCTGTCCGAGTCTGTCTGTCTGTCTGTCCGAGTCTGTGTGTCTGTCCGAGTCTGTGTGTCTGTCCGAGTCTGTGTCTGTCTGTCCGAGTCTGTGTGTGTGTGTCCGTGTCCGTCTCTCTCTCTCTCTGTGTCCGTCTCTCTCTCTCTCTGTGTCCGTCTCTCTCTCTCTCTGTGTCCGTCTCTCTCTCTCTCTGTGTCCGTCTCTCTCTCTCTCTGTGTCTGTCTCTCTCTCTCTCTGTGTCCGTCTCTCTCTCTCTCTCTCTCCTCTCTCTCTCTCTCTCTCTCTCTCTCTCTCTCTCTCTCCTCTCTCTCTCTCTCTCTCTCTCTCTCTCTCTCTCTCTCTCTCTCTCTCTCTCTCCTCTCTCTCTCTCTCTCTCTCTCCTCTCTCTCTCCTCTCTCTGTGTGTCCGTGTCTCCGTGCGTGCGTGTCTCTGGGCGTGCGTGCGTGTGTGCGCGTCCATCCACTCATTGTTCTTGCCCTCAAGGGAGGTAGCTCTCTTGTGCCATTGTTTCACTAATACTTATTTTCTTCAAATTCCTGAAAAACATGGAAAGTATGGCAATTGACATTCTGAAATTCTACCTCCTAAAGAATATGACGTACCATAAAAGCATACCAAATCCATTGTTGGCAAGACAGAGCAGTAGTATGGTTAATTTGAGTTATAGTTGTAAACTAGGAAGTGTGTCTGCTGCTGCAGTTGAATGGAATGCAGCATGCGGTCTCCAACTATTGTACGAGGAGTAAACGGTAACAAAGAGGAAGAACAGCAGGGCTCAGTTTCCTTCAGCTCCAGCTGTGAGACGTCGGGGAAGGAAGGCCTTCCACACAATCAAACACCAAGGAAAAACAATACACAGCTGCAACAGGAAAGATATTCATAGTTATATATGCCTCACAAGAGTTCAGATCAGAAATTGAATCAATGACCATGGAATGTGGTTTGACTTCTACCATGTGAATCAACACTGAACCAAAACAAGCTGAATATAGCTGGTATAGCTAGAATATACACCATGCATTAAAACACAGCCTGCTTCTTATTGCAGGTCATGCACACATGTACACACATAACTACACTTGTTTTAGGGTAATGTCTAACGGCTTCTTTCAGTTTTATGTATACCCAAGTAAAGATCTTTGAATAACTGATAAAGCTAGCCCCAGCTCAAAGATAAAAGGATGTACACAGTGCGGCATAACACAGAAACAAACTGCACTGTACCTCAGCATGTAGCCTGCCCACCACGGAGAACCACATGTTCTACAGGTAACTTGCACACGCCATGATTCCTCACTGCGACCAGATCCGGTAAAACATCCAGATCCAATAAAATAAGTTACTTTACCACCAGGTAGAAATGCAGTAAACAGTGTTCTGTTCTTCTTCCTTAAAGCCACCTAATTAAATGCCTACATAAGAGTCCAAAGCAGAAGTTGTTGAAAGCACTGTTACTGCGCGACTACAGCGCCCTGTCCGGTCCTGACACACTCCCCTCCTGCTTATCCTTTTGAAGAGGGGGTGGGGGAACCCAGCATCGAGCGGCCAATCCCATGTCTCTAGCCAAGTTCTGGTTTGTTAGCTTGAGCTAACCAGCATACAAACTTTGTTTATGTGATGAAAAGGAAAGAACAGCCGTCCAAAGCACCTGTAGGGATACCTCTTAACACACAGTAATGCATACAGCTGCATTAGAATCAACCACAGGGCAGTACCATGAAAGGCCACTAGGCATGTGAGACGGCGCAGAGTCCACTCTGAATCGCCCTGCCCAACAATCTTGTGTGCAAAAGAGAAAAAAGACGTAAATACTGTCGGATCAAATTGAAGAGCAGCTTACACTGTAAATTACATCAAACAAAACTATCTGGACGAGCTGTGCATGTGAATTAACTCACAACCTTGTCTTGTACACAACTGATTGCATGTAACATAAGGATTCAAATCAACATCCTTGTTCATCAATCTCTTCAAACAAATAAACAGCAAGAAAGATATTGGATAAACAAACTCTGTAAAAAGGATCTAGGGTATGGCTCCGGCCGTTAACACCCCTAGACCCAGTGCAGCACTACAGGGTCCGGCCGTTTAACACCCCTAGACCCAGTGCAGGACTACAGGGTCCAGCCGTTAACACCCCTAGACCCAGTGAAGAACAGGGTCCGGCTGTTAACACCCCTAGACCCAGTGCAGGACTACAGGGTCAGCCGTTAACACCCTAGACCCAGTGCAGGACTACAGGGTCCGGCCGTTAAACACCCCTAGACCCAGTGAAGAACAGGGTCCGGCCGTTAACACCCCTAGACCCTGTGCAGCACTATAGGGTCCAGCCGTTAACACCCCTAGAACCCAGCGCAGCACTACAGGGTCCGGCCGTTAACACCCCTAGACCCAGTGAAGAACAGGGTCGGCTGTTAACACCCCCTAGACCCAGCGCAGCACTACAGGGTCCAGCCAGTTAACACCCCTAGACCCAGCGCAGCACTACAGGGTCCGGCCGTTAACACCCCTAGACCCAGCGCAGGACTACAGGGTCCGGCCGTTAACACCCCTAGACCCAGTGCAGACTACAGGGTCCGGCCGTTAACACCCTAGACCCAGTGAAGAACAGGGTCCGGGCTGTTAACACCCCTAGACCCAGCGCAGCACTACAGGGTCCGGCTCCTGCCATTAATGTGAATTGGGCCGCTGAGTATGCTTTTCACCATCAAAAAATGATGCTGAAAGTGTATTTATAGTTTTAAAAAATAAATAAATAATCTCTGACACTAAGGCAAAGCATACAACCAGTCGGCCAAAAAAAACAGTTTTGATGCTCTGTAATTATACAGTCTGCATAGACTACCCAAGCAACCCGACTGACTGTATTAGTGCTCCCAAGCACAACGTAACATTAGCATTGTTAGCATCAAGTTTGTTAAGGGACTATAATAACGGAAGTGTTTTACAAGTGGGATAGTGTTAGGGATTTTACAGCATTAAAAAGAAAAGTGCTATTTGACATTCTGACAAATTTAAGTATTATTAAGTATAAATGATAATTGTTCTCAAATAAAATCTGAAAACTACAAAGATGTACATTAAAAGAGATGATGGTTGTGGAATAATGATGTGTGAATAATACAGTTGAGGAAGCTATAAATAAATAAGGGTTAATTGTTAATAATATTGTTAGATGGTAGTTGGCATATATATAGTGGTAAATAGATATTTTCTACCCCCAAAAAAACTTCAGGGCTCAAATCATTTCAGTTAGCTGCAGGTCTAACCATGCACAACTTTTTTTTATTATTTTACCATCTTATACTGCTTTCCATTCCTTTTTTCTCTAATAATAATAGTCGTTTTTCCCGTTTGTACATTTAATTTCTTTTTTTGAAAAGCAATATGAATGGCCTTTTGTCCGAAGGCTGCTTTATCGAAAGAGTTGCCTTGCTGTACACATTTAACAGGTTGGAACCTAAACCACCATGCTTTGGGACAATGACCTGGGGTCTCATTTATAAAACTGTGCGTGAGATGGTTACTAAAAGTGTACGTACGCCCAAAAGCCAAGTTTTGCGTGCGGCAAAAAATATTCAGACTTATAAAACCCTGCGTACGCACACCCCTAAGCAATCTTTGCTTTATAAATCACGGAGTGTCTACAAGTGTGCGCAGCTGAATCAGCTTCACGTTCCGCCCTGTACACGGCACGCCCCTTTTTAACCATAAATGGTCAATGGATACGACCTCATGAATGCGATCTGCATATAAATCAGACTCAGATGGAAGTATTATGTCTTGTCGGAAAGAATGGCAGAAGGACTGAGAAAAGCAAAAAAGCGAAATTGGTTGAAGTGGAGACACTTGAGTGTCTCCACTTAAGTGTCTCCACTCCACGGGCCTCCACCTCTGTGAGGTGGAGGCCCGAAAAGTAGATTTATTCGGCCATCACGGGATCGGGATCACTAACAAAAAGCGGAGTGAGTAGCAACATGTTGCTGCAGCAGTGAACTCTGTCAGTGGCACGGAGCGCACAGTCCCAGAATTAAAAAAGTGTTCTGACATAAAGGTAAATATTTGTATGTACCAATAAATCGTTATGGTCCCTGAAGACCCTCTCCCGCCGAATCCTGCCATTTGCATGGTCGTCCAGCAGTGCCAGCAGTGCCATGGTGCAGCATTACGCACAGGGCTCACTGCTGTATTTATAGGGTTACGGTAATAAGACTGACCGAGAACACCTTGGATAATCAGTTTGTAATCACCCACGTAAAATGTTCTTGAACATAACCCCTTTTTAATGCCTGATTTGTCATGAAAAGCATCAAAAGGAACGGACAATAATATAACGATTGTGATGAGTATGTGGCTTGGTTTTCCACACTTGGGATTTAATTGACATTTGATTACAGTGTCACATAAAAATATTATGTTATCGACACATGTTGGATGGATGCTTTATTTCATGCAGTAGCGCCATCAGTGGACAGTATGGAGTGACGGGATTAAATATAGAGAATTTTGAATTTTCATTTTGATTCTAAGGAGAATGGAGAATGTTTCTGGAGTTATAACTGAGAAATAACGCAGTTGACTTAAATTATTCTGATTACATTGATTTAACGCATGATACGGGTTGAAATTAAACTGATAAAACATAATCGCTCTTCTCTACATTTCTTCTGTCTGACTTCAGTTCACCACCCCACCGTCCGTCACCAATTCTCCTTTTCCTCCAAACCATATGTACGCATGGGTCAGTTTGCTTAGGGCTGCGCACATTCTTCCCGTCAAGTTATATTTTTTATAGATCACAACCTTGGCGTGGAAAGTCACGTACGCCACTTTCAGCCCCGTTTTGTGCGTACGCAAGGGTTATAAATGAGAGCCCTGAGGACTAAATAGAGATTGAGAGAGGACTTGTTGCTGTATCATCGTAGTCCGTTTGGCCTCACAGTTCAACCCTGCAGCACTGGGACTTTGGACCCACACCCGCAACAGGACATACCAAAGCTCTGGTTTATTTTTGGAAACTCATCGGGGAAACATGCTCTTTTTACAGCATTTACAATTACAGCATTTTAACGGGCCATACAGAGCCCATTGCCTGACACTTTTTCCCTGAGCACGCACACACACACACACACTACCTTGGCTGCGACGATGCTCAGGCCCATGCCGTTGTGCTTCTTCAGGGTCACCGTGACGACCTCTGGCTCCTTCTTCATCGACTGAAAAGGAAGATGTGTTGAGCGGAGGAATAGATCTTGTTTGTAGACATCTATCCCAACTTGATCCACAAACAAGATCTGCTTAATCCTTGGTCCAGTGACACATCTGTTCAACAACCAAGTCCAAAGACAAACAGATCAGGAGAAATACGGATCATGTGGAAGAATAGTTCCTTGGCTCTGCTGTGACAAAAACTGCTAAATTCTAGCTGAAGTCCCTTGCTACTGCAACTCGACTTGTAGGGTAAAACAGGGCAGAAGAAAGGGGAGAGACAAGAGGCAGGGGGCAGAGGAGAGAGTGAGAGAGGCAGGGAGGATGAGGAGAGTAAAGGGGTGAGGTTGAGGAGCAGAGGGCAGATAGGAGGATGATGATGAGTATAAAGGGCATGGTGCAGCAGAAGGGAGGGTGGGGCGGGGCAGCAATGTAAACCACAGGCTTCCTGCTGGGGGAGTGCAGGTCTTGCTAGGGAATATGTGCATAGAGAAAAAAAAAACACTTGCACTATACAACAACAATAACCAACAAACATCACTCACAACAACTTACTCACTTTAACCATGAATGTTAATTTGGTCATTAAAGTTCTGTATCTCCTAAGGTATATCTGAAGGAAGTCTCAGTGGCCCCAGAGGCTAAGTGTCAACCCGTATAGGAACCGGATAAAAAACAATGGCCCATATTAGTCCTTCAGCTACCACACATCAAGCGAACATTCTCTGAATGATTTCTAATCACCTACCATGTCGGAGGTGTCTGGCGCCACAAAGTGACTGTCTGAGTCGGCTCCTTCGAAGTGAATGGTCCAGGTGCCCGGGGAGCGAGGATGGGCGGTCAGCCGACAGAACCCTAGAACAAGCACATACCAGTCGTGTTACTTAACACTCTTCCATTCATTTTCTACCGACATCCAGCGGAGAGCCACTGATTGTACGAGTACTCTTTGGAAAAACAAGCCCCTCTCTATCTCTCATTCTTTCTCTATCTCCTGTCTAATGCAAACAGAGTGGGCTGGCAGTCCACCTGTGAACCTTACAGACCAACAACATTCCTGCAAGAGTGAGATAAGGAGGGAGGCAAAGATGTGAAAATTAAATGTTTTTCACACATGTAAAGAAGTGCTTGTTACAAATATCAACGACATGAACTGTATAAAAAGCACATCTTCACAATTGTTTTCTACACGTTACGAAATGTTCTAAACCAGGGGTCAGCAGCCTTTTCAGCGTGCAGTGCAAGTTTGACATTTTCTCGTTAATGAGTGTGCCGTAAGCAACAATATATATAGAATTAAGCTGAATTATGACACAGCGACCAAAAACATTTCCAGAAGACCTGGAGTTTTACTATTTCCATATAGTCCACAATCATGCATCAACATTTTAAATGTTTTTTTGGTTGTTATATTTGCAACATGGGCTTACAAATTATAATTACATATGTCCCATCTTAAAACACCATTTTCAGAAACTCATTCAAAAACATATTTCAACCGTGAGAAATGTAAAAAACAAGAAGATGAGAATGTTGGAACCATCCACATCAATATCTGTAAGAGATATGCAGCTTTGCAAAACCATGTGAAGGCGATGCATACAGGCCACATGGAACAATATTTTAAATATTTTCTTCTCTATTTCTCACAAGATAGGTTTAAAAACTATTAATTGATCCCATTTCAGAACACTGCTTTCTGTAACTAATTTAAACATAGTTGCACTGGGAGGAAATGCCCAAAACAGAATAAATATATATTTTTTTAGTGTGCCAATGATTCTGCTGCCCTGTGCCAGTGGTGGCACGCGTGCCTAGGGTTGCCGACCCCTGTTCTAAACCAAGTGAACAGCCAGAATGTTGAAGACGTTTCAGGTTAACTTTGGAGAGCACATTCTGAACGGCCAAAGTGCTGTGTCGCCATGGCAACCATCACTGGCGTCTCCGTGGCAACAGGGCCGCCCACCTCTCTGCACCAAGGGCTCCAAGAACTCCTGGAAGCCGTTGGGCACGTTGCGCACCACGTCACAGGAGTAGCCGTCCTCTGGCAGCAGGAAGGGCAGCTGCAGGTCGGGGTCCTCCTCCAGCTGGACCTCTCGGCCGTCGCTACGCGCCAACTCGTCGGCCGTGTTCTCCGCCACCGCCACCACATGGTCAATAAGCTCCTGGAGCAAAGCACAAATCATAGTTCACATTTCAATGATGTTCAAATCCAACAAAGAGCCTGGATCGATGCATTTCCCTGACTAGAGGGCTTAGTGGTCTGTTGAATTAAATATTCATAGTTGATGCATGATGTTGACATGAAACCTCCATGTTACTCCTAATATCCAAAGTAGGCATCCAAATCATTTGAATTTCATATTTTCTAACAATGACAAACAGCGCAGTGTGAGTGACTGAGTGAGTCTTACAGGTGGTAGATAGGGTTTTTCAGTATGTATGCAAGTAAGTATATATAAGAGAGAGAGTGTGTGTGGGCTACAGGGAGTATATAAGGCATATATATGTACATATGTATGTATGGAGTAGGCATTTCAAACATGAAGTCAGGATGAACTCCTGGGAATCAGGTCCGAAGATGACCAGGACTTGCAATGTAAAAATGAAACATACAACCGGAAATGAGAGGCATCAGACATGTTCACACATATTGGAGATACTTTGTATAGTTAAGGCGAGGGGTGGCGCCTGGGTTTAGCGTGTGGCGGGCAGGATGTAATGCAAAAATATGCAGTGGGAGTCACACACCGAAGGTGGCAGGTGAGGCGACGAACTCCATAAAGCTGACTCTTCACGTGGATTTAATAGACGTATCCGGAATATCAAGACAATTGTGGAAAGCAGAGAGAAATCCACGAAGAAGAGGAAAGCACGAAGCAGCTCCACTCCGGGCTCCCAGTTTTAGTGACGTTGTATAAAAATAAACGTGTTCACTTTATTAAACGAGTGTCAAGAGTGTGTGTGTCTGCGTCTCTCGCAGGTGGTGTGAGTGTCGCACAGGCGGTGTGTGTTTGTGTGTGTCCCCCAAGCGGTGTGTGTGCGTGCGTCTCACAGGCGATGTATGCGGTGGTGTCTTACAGGTGGTATATAAGGCTCATCAGGGGCACAGTGGTAGTTGGTCATGAGGGCGTTGAGCTGCAGGGAGTTCAGTTTGAAGCAGGTGTTGTGGATGTTCTGAACGTCCTGCATGGAATACTTGTCCATGGTCAGCAGGGTGGTCGCCTGGCAATACACATGAACAATGAACAATAACAAAACACAACACACCAAGCAATACTTCCGAGACACTGAAACTCCATACTCACAGTTCCTACTCTGTACAAGTACATCCTTTTCAATGAACATGTTCATTATCTTAGGGAAAGCTTTTTTGTGCTCAGAGGTTTAGGATATTTTGGTATTTTTGGTCTACTTAGGCTAGGTAGTTGATGTGTGTATTGACCTACTATTTACAATTGCTTCTCTATATGGAGATTGAATATTACAATGCTTTGTGCAACAATGACTACTGTGACTACTAATGTCACTGCTTTGCATAGTTCAAACATTCCTAACAGCCTCTCTGAAGTCCAATATACTATCATATCAGTGAATCTCAGGCTGGGGAACATTAGCGGTTTTAAGGATGCATTGGACACCTTTTCAACCCCCTACCACAGCACACTCAACCCTCTGGAACCCCACCCCTTACCCAGAACCTCCTACTCGCACTACAGTATGTCCCCCCACATTACCTGCACTAGGTGCCCCCCCCCCCCCAGTACCTGCACTATGTGCTGTGCCCTAGGTGCCCCCCCCCCCCCCCAGTACCTGCACTATGTGCTGTGCCCTAGGTGCCCCCCCCCCCCCCCCCCCCCTCCAGTACCTGCACTATGTGCCCCCCCCCCCCCCCTCCAGTACCTGCACTATGTGCCCCCCCCCCCCCCCCTCCAGTACCTGCACTATGTGCCCCCCCCCTCCAGTACCTGCACTATGTGCCCCCCCCCTCCAGTACCTGCACTATGTGCTGTGCCCCCCCCCCCCTCCAGTACCTGCACTATGCGGCTCAGGTGGCAGTCGGCAGCCAGCTCCAGGCCCTGCTTCTCGGCCCAGGCCTCGATGTGGCTGAGCTGCTGCCGCAGAATGGCTCCCCAGTAGTGGGAGCACAGCCCGGAGTCCGCCTCCGTCACCAGCTTGTTGAACAGCCACATGTTGATGAAGTGGAAGAGCTGGGAGAACAGCTGGATGGTGAGGGCTGCGTTGACACGGCAACGCCGCAGAAGCGACATGGCCCCCGTCAGTGTGTGCAGCACGTCCTCTGTGGGGAAGAGATGCTGTGACATTAGTTACACTGACGAGGGGATGAGGCAGAAGAGATGCTGGGATATTAGTTACACTGACGAGGGGATGAGGCAGAAGAGATGCTGGGACATAAGTTACACTGACGAGGTGATGAGATGCTGGGACATTAGTTACACTGAAGAGGGGATGAGGCAGAAGAGATGCTGAGATATTAGTTACACTGACGAGGGGATGAGGCAGAAGAGATGCTGGCACATTAGTTACACTGACGGGGGGATGAGGCAGAAGAGACTGTCAGAAGAGAAATAGGTGAGCCAGTACGAGCGAGAGAAAGAATGCAGAATGATTGTTGTGCACACCTATCTTGGGTCTCTGTGGGTTGTGTTCCTCTGGGTCATCTAGAAAGGCTGGCATGTAGTTGTTCAGGTCAGCCTGGAGGCAATGCACCAAATACCTGGATAGAAATTGCACACAACAACCTTTGACATGTGCACATACTATTATTGCGTGACAAAAATCTTTTCACTTGTGATCCAAGATACATCTCATAAAATACATGCACTCTACAATGGGGGAACCACGCTTTAATTTAAGACATCAAAAAACATTTGTGCACGTTAGCAGTTGTGCTGAGCCTAATATTTCCTCATCGTTTTCCACTTGGCCGGTTAGCTCCATTGACCATTGCTGTTACTCTGGGATACAGAAGGTAGGCTCGCCACAGCAAATACCGATTGGTGGAGGCTTCTCCGGTGAGGAGAGGGAGGAAGATCCTCCTTAACATTTTTGAGAATAAAAATGTTTAATTGTTCTGACTACATTAATGAATTAATGCCCTTAAATAGGACTACTTTAATGTATATGTTATGTTTGTTTCCCTGGTTAAAGGGAAATTAGCACCCCCTATCGCCTATTGACAATTACTTCAGGGAGGACGTTCCATCCTCAGCCTCCATTGCCAGGGCTCCAGACTAACTTTTTCCTTGGGTGCACTGGTGCGCCTAAAGTTTTAATTTGGGTGCACCAGCACGCATTTATGGTGCACCCAAGTTTTGAGTTGTTGACAAGGGGGGGGGGGGGGGGGGGGGGGGCGTTGGGACCGTGCCTGCCTTGCGCTGAGTTGTTGACGAGTTGCCTCTTCCGGGGTTATTACAATATTATGAATAGACTGCTCTGTAAAAAAATAAAATAATAATAATTATACCAGATAAATTTTCAGTCGCACCGGTGCGCCCAAATAAAATATTTGGTCGCACTACCCCGAATTCTAGGCGCATGTGCGCCCAAATTAGGCGCACTCTGGAGCCCTGATTGCCTCCCATTCATTTCCCCGAAAGTGTTGGCGGCCGGTGAATAACAAGGGGTTCAATGGGAGAGAGGAGGAAAGTCCTCCTCTGAGTGGGTGAGACTAGCTAAGGGATCTGGATCCCGCCTACGTCTATTCACGAATAGGCTGAAGCCCTGGTTGCGCTATGAACCAATAAGCAGGAGTCCTGGCTGTGGAGCAGCCCGGAGGGAGGGGTTATCTCCTGAAGTCCAGGCTACGAGAACCAAAGAACCCGCTCAGTCTAATGCCTCGTTTCCACCGAGCAGTGCGCTACTGTTCGTTGCGGTACAGTGCAGCTCTGTTCGCTTATATTGACGTTTCCGTAGCCCGCATCCCGGCTGTGGAGCCTGCGGCCGGGCTGCCCTGCAGCCGGGCTGCGGAGCCCGCGAGGGGGGTTGACTTGACCTACAAATGAAGTCCCTCAATCTTAATTGGCTTAATACCATGACCAACATTCTGAAACATCCATCATGATCCACATTTGCCTCAAACAATGTTAGGCTTGCAGACCATGTTAGTAGTTGTGAGATAATGTTCTTGTTGCTCTTTTAATTGTTTGTTACTCTGACCGTTCCGTTTGATATTGCGGAAAGGGTGTTAGTGAATGATCAAAGCATGATGCATTTTAAATGGCATACTATTGGTATTATCTTCATTTTTCTTAACACAATTGTAGCTGAAAATAAACATAACCAAATTACAACCAATAGCTTCAGTCATTGAGGGCAAAAATAGGCCCAATGATAGGCCCAGATTTTTTATTTACTTTTACAAATCAAGAGTAGCCCTGATTTGACTAATTGGCTTTGCATCCTTTCCTTCTGCCCTTGTAGTCCAAGACATGCTGCCCACCAGCTTTCAAAGTCCAATGCTGCCACTGGTGTATTTCTATCAATTCACATAATTATCCCTCCCTGCTATTTTGTAGTTCAGCAAAACACCCTGAAACAACTTAAGTGTCACATACTTATGCCACAATAGGCCATTATCGGTGCAAGCAGGCCAATGGCAACCAAGCACGCAGTCCTTCTTCCCTCACTTTAAAAAAAAAAAAAAATCGTGCCAGCCACCACTGGCACGATAAATACTACAGGAAGCGCCCCCCTCCCCCCTTTGGGAAGAGGTCAGTAGATGTGTCGGGCAGCTAGCTAAAGCTACGTTACCAGACATTCCAGGACACCCGATATGAGCCCTCTTCTTCCACATTCTCTATACAATACCTTTGATGGGTAGGATAAGCAGACCTCAGTCCCCCTCTTACCACCCCCTATACATTCACATACCCTGATTGGATACCGTCCCGTAAGTAATAGATCAGCAGTCAACAGTCCCTGCACCCATGGAGGCGCACAGTGGCGAAAACAGGAAGTGGAGCAGGTCAATGGCTACTATGGGCCATGTGGCCATCATGTCCAATTAGCTTTACTAGAGTTTACTAGAGGTTGAGCGCGCGCATTGCGCGCGCTCAACCTCTAGTTGTAATTAAACCCATAGCTATAATGTGGAAACCTCAGTCGATAATGTGACGAAATTCTGAACGCATAATAGAATAACATATTGCCTATTAATGCTATAAAGTATAACATTTTGGTTCATCTATTAAGAAATTAAGCAAGCATAATAATTTTCTCCTTACGTTATGAAGCAAGCATAATAATTTATTTTTTATATTCCGTTGCATCCACAAAAACCAAAGCATCGAGTGAGAGCAAGATTGTGGATTGTCTACCTGACGTGAGAGTTAAAGATTTTTTTTTTTTTACGTCATTGAGATTAAACATCTCTTCAAGTGGCCGACAGGCAGCAGTAGCCTACTGTCTCAAACAGCCTTCCCACAAAATATTAGAAAAATAAAACAACTGCGTGCGTAGTTGTTGCGCAGTTGTTTTATTTTTATTGATTTTTTCACACGAACGCATCTGGGTTCGTGTGTCTGCGCGTGCGTGTGCGTGTCTGCACGCGCACGCTGCGGGCGGCTTGGCACCTGCGCACTGACCCAAGTGTGCCGGAGTTAACTTGTCCGACAGGCCTGCTATTATATAGTAGTAAGATATGTGGTTCCTACTCAGGAAATCCTGGACGGATGTTGATAACCTGGACGTTCATGACGTCCAACTAGTGGTCTCTAGTGAATTCCATACTTTTTTTATAGATATTTTCCCAAAAGCGTTGATGATTTCAGCCGTAGTTAGACTTTGATTGTTCTGTAAAGTTTAAACCGTGTGTATTGACTTACTTGAAGGCCATTTGCACCAAGTGGGCCAGGATGTCCTGGCCGTCCAGCGTGATCCGGCTCAGATCCTTGTCCTGCTTGGCGAAATTCAGGAGCTCCGAGGCATTGGCCATCCAGAACGCCAGGGCCCCCGCGATGTTCTTCTGCTTCTGGATCCACCAATCACAGCCAGAGAAACACAAGTATGTGGAAGGGTTGGGAAGAACAGTTAAGAGAAGAGGTGGTCGAAACAGACGCCAGCATTAGGCAAGTTAGAGAGATTGGGGGTTTAGTTTCTGTTTTTGATTGGCAGAAGTGTCAGTAGTTAATTTCAAAGATAGACCGGTGTCCCACCAAACTCTTCAGAATCCCTTATCCTAAAGAACAGGAGAAGACCAGTGACTATATAAAGAGGTGAAACTCATCTTATTCAACTATTTTTGGTGCAGCCTAAATCTGCATAAGCCCATTTAAGGTCTAGTGTTATCATGTAATTTCACCTCTTTCCCTGATGTTAATGTGATACTGGGTCGCAAGGCACTGTTTCGGCCAGCACAGCCCCCAACCCAAACCCCCCCCCCCAGTAATATGCTAGAGCAGTCAAAGACAGACCTATTAAACAAAACAGGCAAATTAAAATAGTCAGTCAAAAATAACAAAGCAAAACCAGGAGAAGGAGGGGGAATCCTCCTCTGCATTCTTGCTATTCAGAGGAAGTAGTAGATGTTTTGGAAGCCAGGATTGAAAGACTGATACAGCGTTCGTTTATGGACAGAGGTCTGATGTCCGAAGATGAAAACATGTCATATTAGACTACTGTATTGGTTTGTTGAATGTTTTGAAAGAATACCAAATTTAAAAATCTAATTTTAAATTCAAGCAATTGTATAAAGTGTATACATCTTCTCACCCAATTTTATTTGGGTGGCCATGACGTTAAATGACATTGAGGCTTGAACTGGGGATTGAGACAAAAATATGACTTTTCTTTTTGTTTTATAGAATTATCCTCGAAGAAGACGGAATTGCAGACATCTGAGTCATAATCAAACGCAGTATGAGTCACAAACAATGTTTAAACAGTGAACCGAACATTTCAAATTAACCTCAGGGACAAGTGCATCACAGCACAACAGTTATTTAAATCTCTCCATCTCAATGGCTGAAGACATTGCTGGGTCATGCAAACACCTGGCTTTCATTTGAGGCAACAAGAAACATTGGAATTAATGCATTACCCAACGTCCCTGTGGTTTGACTTTTATAACCATTTTCACATAATAATGGGCAGGTTTAGGTTGTTTTAGTACCGGGCAGGTCCAGGCAGCTGAATAAAATAGTTTGATAGTTGATGATAATGATGTAGCTTCAGCTGTAGGAGGAGGAATTATTTGGCTTGGATTTTTGTTTCTGTTAGAATGGAGGGAAATAAGCAGCAGCAACAGAACACGTCAAAAAGGGGAAGGAGAGAGTGAGAGAGAGCAAGAACGAGACGGAGAAATGGGCCAAGAAGTCAAACAAAGCAAACAATGTAGCCACAAGAGTTAGACAGAGAAAGAGGGAGAGAGCCAGACAGAGAGCCAGAGCGAGAGGCAGAGCCAGGGCCAGAGAGAGAAGGGTTGTAGCAGCAGTAGCATGTTGTTGCTATCCTACCTGGTCCCCTTCAGGAATCTCCTGGATGAAGGGAGAAGAGGAAGAGGTGGAAGAAGGGAGGAGGGCACAGTAGAACACATGTCCACACGGACAGAGAAAACACATCAGCACCACTAATTAAGGACACTCGGCTGTGACACACACACATACACACAAGTGTTTACAAATCAATAGAGCTACAAGCATTTGAAAGGCATTTCTTATTCACTTTAGTGTGCACATTGAGGTTATAAATATGTTAAATTTGAACATTAACCATGTCTGCTCAACGGAAAGAAGGTGCATTAAAAGGTGGGTTTAACCTCTTCATCACAGGGCCTATTTCTGAGTTAAAATAACATACCCAGTTTGTTGTTATCTCGACAACTGCAAGGGCTTTAAAGGTCCCATGGCATGCTACTTTATGGATGCTTTAATATAGATATTAGTGGGCCCCAAACACAGTATTTGAAAGACGTTCCCGAAATTCAGCCGTGGTGCAGAAGTACAGCAACTACGGGCCAGTCACACATTGAGCTTTCCCCGAACACGCCGTTTCGGTGTCTGTAGCTTTAATGCAAATGAGGAGGAGAGAGGCGGGTCAAGGAGGAGGGTGGGGGTGTGGCCCTGAGCAGCTTGAGGCCAGGGTACCATGCGCTCTGTTTACGGTGGATGTATCGCAATGGCGAGGCGCACAGAGCCTTTGGCCGTGTTCTGTAAATATTCTATAACACTCCAGGTGCTCCGGCGGGAGTCCTGGAGCTCTATATCTAAATAATATCATATTATGCATAGATATCTATACACCATAATATATATTATCATGGCCAAAAGCTGTGTGAGCCTCCAGACGATATTATGAATCTCAAACGACCGCGTTGGGTTCTCCCGACGTCTCTGGTTCTTCCACATCAATCTGAAGTAGACTGAACCACGACATGGAGGATTGTTGCCCGCGATTGTTGACCGCGGTTGTCTCCCCCTGGAGCCTCGTTGCCGGGTGACCACCGCCTCGGCAGCGGTCAGGACTTAGGCACCACCGCCTCCTGCAGCGCCGAGGCGGTGGTCCCTCGGCAGCTGGCAGCGGGAATCAAGCGGGAGACATTCGCAGGCAACAAACCCTTTCTCCTCCATGTCGTGGTTCATGTACTTCAGGGAGTCAAAGCCATGGCTGAGATAACCCCCACTACAAGTCTCATTGTGGAAATACCAGAGACGAGAGTCCGACGTGTTATGTTATCCAAATAACAAAGAAGTATACAACGCTTGCCTTAGTACACACACACACACACACACACACACACACACACACACACACACACACACACACACACACACACACACACACACACACACACACACACACACACACACACACACCCCCCCCCCCCCCCCCCCCCCCCCCCCCCCCCCCCCCCCCCCCCCCCCCCCCCCCCCTCATTGTCTCATTGGCGGGCCAAATTCTCTGGGCGGGCAAGGCAGAGAAAGGGAAGGTAACTTGGCCCCTTATCAAGACATATGAGGCCACATTCCAAATCAGCGCGCCTGAGCTTCCATTTTTTCAAAAGCGAGCAGGATGCCTAGTGCTTGTTTTACAACGAACACAAGCTTAAGCCACTGGGGGACCATAGGCAGGCTCGGGGAACTCTTTAATGTTAGAAAACGTCATAAAGTGAGATTTTCATGCCATGGGACCTTTAATATGTTATTTTGTAACCCCAATAAAGATAACACCTGTAAGATTGTAGTGCAAGTAAAATAGAATGATGGCTGATCCCAAATATTCAGATATCACTTTTCTAGGTAGATAATCGAATGTCAATTCAGTATTTGGATATTTGTTTTGTTTCAATTAAATGATTTAAATTGGACATTTTTTTTAATGTTTTAACGTCTATGCATAGTTTGGGACTGTGGGTAGCAGGCCAGGTTACATTCCGTCTGAATATCCCAGTGATGAAATATATGTGTCCGGGCGCTAGACGTGGAGAACAATTCACGTTAACGCTTCTATTTAGGAACCGGTAGCCACCATCAGAAAGGCCAAATATAGAATGACTGAATTTGTTTGTTTTGGATATTCAAACATGATTTAATGTTCTGGTAGCACTTCGACAGCTGTCGTCGGTTGATCAGTTGAATTGGTCCTTTCTACTACTACAGATTAGTTGTTTAGTTGAATTGTTCCTTTCTACTACTACGGACTGGTCGATTAGTTGAATTGGTCCTTTCTACTACTACGGACTGGTTGATTAGTTTGAGCCTTGATCTATTCCCTTAGGCTTTTCTCCATTCCTTCCGGAAAATAAACTAAGTAGATTATTTTTTTTTCGTGACTTTCTCACTGTATCTTTTATTTGTTGTCCATCATCAAAAGCAGGCTCATATCTGCTACATGGACACATCAAATCCGGTTTTGGTTTCCTGATTCCACTACAGGCCATTAATAGATGCCAGGGAAACAAGCTAGCTGCCAGCTCAACTATTAAAACCCAATGGCTAGGAAGAAATGCCATTTGCCATTAATTTGGCTTAGGTAGGCGAGCAGCCTTTGGATCAGCACCGATAGAGGCATACACACACATGGGAATGCCTCCAAACATTTGGTGTTACAACAATGAGCAGGGCCAACAGAAGCTTCGCCTTCACAAGCACTTTTCAATCATCTCTTCACACATTTCCCGCCATCCCTGTAGTCCACATCCCCTTCCAGCCCAGCCCCACACTACAACAGTCACCAACCAAAAGGCTTTAACCCATTTATGCCTAAAACGCCTGCTAAAAACGCCTGCTAAAATCCTATGCTATTCTAGGGAAAAGAACCTCATTTCCTGAGGTTTTTCTGAGAAAATAGTAAGAATTGTCAACGTCTACATAAACCTTAATATCTAAGCCTCTGGAGCACCTAGAAACATGAAATAAAAAGCATTTTAAAGGTAAGAACTACAGGTTTTATTAAAACATGCTCCCTGAGCACAACCATAACAGCAACATTTTAAAAACAATCTCAAAACAAGATTAAGAAGAAAAAACAGTATAAATCAATGATATAAAATACAACAAATAACATTTTAACCAAAGCATTGTAAAGGCACACCCCTGACCTGCAGATCCAGCAACAACTTCACGCTGGTGTAAAAGTTGTCCATGTAAACACACAAGTTTGACCCAAAATACGGTTTAGCCAGGTATGACACAATCCGGTAAGCCAGGCCTGTCTCGGTCTTGCCTGCAATGGCCCCTGTGTAAACTTGAAAATTGTTTACGTAGCTTGTATTGCTCTCTGCCATGACCCACACCTTTATCCCCCACTTCACCGGCTTCATGGGGAGGTACTGCCGGAAGGCAAGGCGTCCCTTGTATTTTACCATGGACTCATCCACGCTCACAAACCCATTGACCTCATAGAGGGCCTGGAACTGATGCAAGAGGAGGTCCATGAACCGCTCAGTGATGTTGCTAGGTACGCGTCCTGCGTCCCTGACGCATTAAAGTCTGAAAGGACGCACTAAACTCACTATCCATGCGTCCCGGGGACGCATCTCATTTTCCCCATGAGAAACGATACATTGTGAACATTAAACAACTCGTTTAATCACAGTAACTGGCCAAAGAAACCTTCTTGTGAGCAGATCGGACAAGCGCTGTTTCAACCCTCTGCGCATCTACTCGGCGCAGACGTGATCCCCTGTAGAAAATATCGCGACATGCTAATTTAGCCGCTACCAAAACAACTAGCTCGTCACCGCTGATTTCATTTCAACAATTAAAAATACGAACTTCATAGTAAATAAACCCACGTTTCCACTGCTCGATGCTGTGCTCATTCGTGTCGAATGAGCAAATCAAACAGGATCTTTTTGCAATCCTTCTGATTGAATATATGTACATTTATGACAAAATCGTGAGGACTAGGCTTGTGACACACACACACACACACACACACACACACACACACACACACACACACACACACACACACACACACACAGACAGAAATGTGGCGCTCGCGCGGTAATAGCTCATTGGCGCCACCTAGTGATCATTATGTGCAAATGCACAGCCTCTCATTAAAATGACTTAGGGGTCATTTGACCCCTCTTGCGGCGCTAGGAGTAAGTAAAAATGGCCCGGCGTTTCTAGTGTTAAACATGAACGGTTGAGTACTCCAGCTCTAACCATATCATACCACCATCAAGGAGTTTAACACTATTCATTTAATTTAAGAAATAGAATAATAATAAAAAAGAAACACATTTTTTAAACTGGGGAGTCGGGACCCATTGAATTTCTCAGGGACCCACCCAACTCGCCACCTGTGGGTCCCGGGGACTCACTACATTGAAAACCTATCAACATCACTGCCGCTGGATCTTCCACAGCTTATCGGATTTATCCAAGGCAGGGTCCAAGTTATCTTCTAGATGGAGATATCTGAAAATGCATATATGACAACGAATTTGAGCCTGACATTTATTTCCATCATTGTGTTTATTTGTATTATGTTATTTATAGTATTTATATTCATAATTGTATTACTATTTATTCATTATTCCATTATTGTATTTATAACTAACATCATTGTATTTATTCATTGTATTTATTTATATCAACCATCATCACCATTAGTAATTGCTATAGCACCACTATCATTACTGGCCATTCCGTTTTCTAAGAGAAGAGAATGGAACTCGGAAGAGAGCACAAGAAAAGAAAACATAAATATTTACCTCCAGATCATGTCGAAACGGTCCCTTGACATTTGTTTGGTAGAGCCACTTAGTTTGCCTCCAGTAATCGCGGCGTGCTGGTAGCTTTTAAATTCCAAAGCAAAGACACAGCCCGAGGAATGTTTTCATTTCTGTTTTCGGGACCGGGGTCCACTTGAGGTCGTGGGGGTCTGAGCTCGTACCGATTCGTTTCGGTCAATAACGTGTCCCACAGCTGATCGGTAAAGATCCTGGAAAACACATCGAGTGGGCTAGCATCCAAGGGGATCGGTTGTTTCACCCCCGGTGTGCGAGAGAATGTCTTTGTTTTCCGAGGCTGGTAATTGCCGGTTCTCCAGTCCAGCTGGAATCCCCGAAAGTCATCCTCCTCCTCTCATTCGGTGTCCAAAAATTCCCACTTCTGTGCCCGATCCAGTGGATCAACCGGCACAAAATCATTCTCGTCCTCATTCTCATACTCAAATCCCTTGAATTCTATGACAATATCACTGCCATCGCTATCAAAATCCTCCATGTTCATTGCTACTTCTCGGTGGCCAGCTAGACGCGTCGCTAAAAACAAACATAGAATATCGCGTTGCTATATGATTGATTGACGTGATTTTCAGCCAACCAAAGTTCGTTTTGGTGGTCTCCTGATCTTTACTAAAGCCTTAAGACCCACCCCATGTGTATTTTTAACCAACCAGAGTGAGTTATATGCTGCATTCGTCATGAAAACAGCACGTGTACAAAATGCTGCGCTACGCAGCAACCGGCAGGAAAGCCTATGTTGCGCTATGCAGCAACCGGCAGGAGGGGCTATGCTGCGCTACGCAGCATCCGGCGCCAATGGGTTAAGAGATTTCTTTAAATGAGACGCGTCCTATGTAGTATACAACAAAGTGAGAGTTTGAAGTTAGAATAGGTAAAAAAAGTTGCACCCACCTGAATGACACCTTCCATCATGCTCACCATCTTGTTAACGATGGCTATGACCTTATGGGACCTCTCTGAAGGGGACAAGTCGGGCCGGTAGTGAGGGGCCAGGACGTAGCGGCAGGCCATGTACAGGACGTATGTGGGGGAGAGCTTGAAGTGTACCGTGGAGCTGTTGGTGTAGTTGATGATGGCAGACAGGAAAGCATCTTCAGCTGGACGGACGGGGCAAAGAAACACAATGATCTGTCAATATACAAGATGCAAAACACAATACTCCTCTTTGTACCACTACACCACATTGCCCTCAATGCCCCCTTCGTGAGCGTCCGCGCGTCGGCTTGGGGCAGATTGTCGCTCAATACTTTCCTGGCATCGATTTACTTAAAAACAGTTCAGTGCCACGATGTAACATCATAAGGCAGACGGGCCCACGGCACAGGTGCCGATGTGAGTACTCTTATTGAAAATACCACCCACTTTAGTTCCAACTAAGACATACAGCTTTGACCATAACTGATCATACAGCAAAAAATATTATGCATTGTGCAATAGTAGCACTAGTGATATTCAAGAGCAATCAAAAAAGACAAACACACACTATTCGACTAGACTGTGGGAGTGCCTGCGGGAACATCCTGGGGAGAACCATGTTCATGCATATAATAAGATCAGGGCTGTGGACCTTAAAGGTCCCATGACATGCTATTTTATGTATTCTTTAATATAGGTATTAGCAGTAACACAGTATTCTAAGACGTTCCCAAAATTCAGCCGTGGTGCAGAGTTACAGCCACTCCGAGCCAGTCGCACATTGAGCTTCCCCCAAATGCGCTGTTTTGGTGTCTCTAGCTATAATGCAAATGAGGAGGAGCGAGGCAGGTCAAGGAGGAGGGTGGGGGTGTGGCCCTGAGCAGCTTGCAACCACGGTACCATGCGCTCTGTTTACAGTGGATGTATCGCAATGGCGAGGCGCACACAGTCTTTAGCCGTGTTCTGTAAATATTCTAGAACACACGGGAGTCCTGGAGCACTATGTCTAAATATTATCATATAGCCTACACAGATATCTATATCATATAATATATATTATCACGGCCAAAAGCTGTGTGAGCCGATATTATGAATCTCAAACGACCGCGTTGGGTTCTCCGACGTTCCTGGTTCTTCCACGTCCACATCAATGTGAAGTAGACACTGTAACGCAAGTGTTTCTTGTCGGTTCTTTGACGTGTCTTGTATTTCCACATCGAGACTGTTGTGGGGGTTATCTGAGCCATGGTTGAGAAGGAATTGGGGGAAAGGAACTTTGGCTTTGACTCCCTCAAGAACATGAACCACGACATGGAGGAGAAAGGGATTGTTGGCGGCGAATGTCTCCCGCTTGAGCCCCACTGAGGGACCACCGCCGGAGGCGGAGGTGCCCAAGCGCTGCCTGGCAACGATCCCTTTCTCCTCCTTGTCGTGGTTTATGTTCTTGAGGGAGTCAAAGCCAAAGTTCCTTCCCCCCAATTCATTCTCAACCTTGGCTGAGATAACCCCCAATACGAGTCTCGTTGTAGAAATACCAGAGACGAGAGTCCGACGTGTTATGCGCCATAACACCAAAAGCAGAACGGTTATCCAAATAACAAAAGTGTACAACACTTGCGTTACAGTCCTGGAGCTCTATATCTAAATAATATCATATAATACATATTATCACGGCCAAAAGCTGTGTGCGCCTCCAGAGTCCAGACGATATTATGAATCACAAACGACTTTGTCGGGTTCTGCGACGTCTCTGGTTCTTCCACTTTCACATGAACCTGAAGTCGACTGAACCGCACGCTGCCGTCTGCCCGCTGCCGGGCGATGGTGCCTCTCGGCAACCGGCGGCATGTCGCAGTTCATGTACTTCAGCGAGTCAAAGCCAAAGTTCCTTTCCCCCAATTCCTTCTCAACCATGGCTCAGATAACCCCCACAACAGTCTCGTTGTGGAAATACAAGACACGTCAAAGAACCGACAAGAAACACTTGCGTTACAGTGTGTGTATTCACACACACACATGTGGCGCTCGCATGGTCGAGTCTCATTGGCGGGCTAACTTCTCTGGGCGGGCCAGGCAGAGTAAGGGGAGGAGCTGAGATTCTTGGTGACGTCCTAAATACAGACATTCCAAATCAGCGCACTTGAGCCTCCGTTTTTTTCAAAGGCGAGCAGAACAGCTAGTGCTCGTTTTACACCAAACGCAAGTTTTAGCCACTGGGGGACCATGGGCAGGCTAGGGGAACTCATATTTATTTTAGAAAACCTCAAAGTGAGATTTTCATGTCATGGGACCTTTAACATGTTCAAGTTGGTGTTTACTCTGGAAACCTCAATGTGTTATTTTAGTTTTAAGGCAATGCAACGCACCTACTCATTCTGTGCCTAATGTGTGAATGGGTCTCGAGTGTACGTTGGATCTACCAGTTTGGAACAGTATTGAATCTCTTTCTCTCTTGTTGGTAAATGGCCAACGGGTTTGGAAGGGATTTCCTTTATGCTGGTGGGCTGCGTCATTGCCATTCGGCTTCCCATGCAGGTTGTGCACGGTTCAAACGATGTATCGTCGCGTGTGTGACCCACCTGTGAAATTATGAAGCTACACACGGAGCGCGCAAACTGCTCATCTAGATCTTCATAAATGACACCACGGCAACTTTAATGTCTGCTACAGAGGGCCGTGTCTGTCCCTAAATTTGGCGTTGTTTACCACATAAACATGTATAACCCCGCATTGGAGAGATGTTAGCCTTGTCTAAATCACAGAGAGGTGACTAGAACATCCCTCTGCCAGTCCTTTAACTGTGTCTATTGTGTCAGTCTATTGAATTTAAATATCTTCATTTGGAGGCTTTTGCAAGCAATTAATTACAGGACTATCATGCCATAAATCTTTTTTTAATTAGTTTGACAGCTCTAGGTTAAATCTGTCAGATCCAACTAAGGGTGAATAAGCAGGGTATCAATTGAATAAATATGCAAGTTGGAAGATGCCCATTTCTTTACGTGGTTAGAGACAGAACAAAAAGGATGAGGCTGTGTTCTCACTACTCACAGTTGTCCCTGAACTCAATGCTGGCTGGCAGCATTACCTCCGGGGTTAGGCTGTCCTGGGATCTGCAGGGACACAGAGAGACCACAGACGGTAAGGAGCATACCAATGCCTACCATACCTCCTCCTACGGAAGATTTATTTTTCTAAATAGACTCAGCTGATCCTTGCATCTTGCATCTTTCAGCTTTTGTCGTCAGCGTTAATGCCAGAGCCTGTCTGGTGTTATTGGAGTGGTTACATGTGTCGGTAATAATGATAATCAATGATCAGCGTACACTAACCTGCCTTGAGGCCATGCTACAAGGTGTGTGTGTATGTGTGTATAAAAATAAATACATCGATGTAAGCCTGCTGGGAAGATAGTCTGAGCTGTTTTTCATTTCCTCTGGCTCAAGCTTTTCCCAACTGTTCCACAGGAGTGTACCAGAAACTACGTTCGATCTCCACGGCGATGTCCACAGTGGTGCTGCTTTGTCTACCAGCAAGGTAGAACACATTATCACAAAAAATTGTGATAATGTGATGACATGGCCTGTCATCACATGTTTACCATCATGTGTTCAATAGGCCACCACCATACCCGTCTTACAGTAGGACTGTGTGATGGTTCAGTGTGTTGGACAGCAGAGGACTGTGTGATGGTTCAGTGTGTTGGACAGCAGAGGACTGTGTGATGGTTCAGTGTGTTGGACAGCAGAGGACTGTGTGATGGTTCAGTGTGTTAGACAGCAGAGGACTGTGTGATGGTTCAGTGTGTTGGACAGCAGAGGACTGTGTGATGGTTCAGTGTGTTGGGACAGCAGAGGACTGTGTGATGGTTCAGTGTGTTGGACAGCAGAGGACTGTGTGATGGTTCAGTGTGTTGGACAGCAGAGGACTGTGTGATGGTTCAGTGTGTAAAGGGAGAGCAGAGGACAGCTTAGTAGTTTCCTGTGTGTTGGGACAGCAGTGGAGTGTGTGATGGTTCAGTGTGTAAAGGGAGGGCAGAGAACAGCGTGGTAGTTCCCTGTGTGTGTTGGGGCGGCAGCATGGCAGCTTGTGGTGTCCCAGGTCTGGGTTAAGGGTCAGCACTGCAGTGCACAGCCACCGGCCATACGCCTTAGTGGGTCTGTGAGCGATGGACTTGCAATGAGGAGCAGCAAAAGGCAAATATATAGGAATACCAGTAGTCACTCTCGAGATGGAGAGAAAAGAAAAGAAACCGTACGTGTGCGTGTGGGTCATACATTTGTGCCCATGTCACTGTGATGTCAGGTTATACAGCAAGTCTTAGGGTAAATATAAAGGTTTTGTTGCTTGAGAGTGATATATTTTCTCTTTTTTGTGCTGTAAGGACTGGATCACTTGCTCTGAATGCTGAAGTGTATGTGGTACCTGCTGTCCTGCTGTTCCCTTATCGTGGGCTTCACCATGCCCCGCTCGCTGCAGTTTGTCCTCTCCATCTCCAGCCTACCGGAGCTCTGCACACGCATCACACAATACATTCAATATACAGACTGACTACACTGACTACACTGACTTCACCAAACCAACTCAAGTGTCATCACAGACATAAAACCCACTATAAGTAGTGCCATCATTACATTGTGGCACTGCGCCACCATGCTCACAATACGGATGTAGTTACAAGGGCCTTAAGCTGATTCTTTGAATTCTAAAACGGTCAAATCGATTAAAACACAAAATAAACACTTTCCATTATATACTTAGCAACGCTAAATTATCAAAAACAATTGACCGCCGGAAGTCGGGAAGGCCCATGCAAGTGAACGGAGCGTTCTACAGCATTGAAAAGAGCCGTGTAATAAATGGCTATAACTGTAGCTACAACTCAACCACTACAGGCTACCCACTGGAAAACGCACATAGTACAGCTTTAATGGAATGACTTGAAATTTTTTGTGATAATGTGTTCTACCTTGCTGGTAGACAAAGCAGCACCACTGTGGACATCGCCGTGGAGATCGAACGTAGTTTCTGGTACACTCCTGTGGAACAGTTGGGAAAAGCTTGAGCCAGAGGAAATGAAAAACAGCTCAGACTATCTTCCCAGCAGGCTTACATCGATGTATTTATTTTTATACACACATACACACACACCTTGTAGCATGGCCTCAAGGCAGGTTAGTGTACGCTGATCATTGATTATCATTATTACCGACACATGTAACCACTCCAATAACACCAGACAGGCTCTGGCATTAACGCTGACGACAAAGCTGAAAGATGCAAGATGCAAGGATCAGCTGAAAGAATCTAATTAATACATTTTATTGAAGTTTAAATTGTACCCCAAGACAGGCATTGGTGCCCAGAGGGACTTAAACCCAATTTGTCATGGACGTTTGTATTGAACCATTAACAGACAATGCAGTCTGGAAAATAAGTATTGAACGGGTCAACACGAATGACATAGGAACCCTATTGTTTTCGTTAGTATTACTATTATTTTTAACTTGACCTTTTGGGTCCTAAAGTAATAAAAATGGGTTAGGGTTAGAAGTTCAGCATTTCAACAGGCTGCCATAAACACCAGGAATGTGCAATATTCCTAAAACTTAGGGTTAGGGCTAACCCTAACCCTAACCCATACGGTCAGACCACTTGGACTTGTGGCAATGGGTTAGGGTTAGGGCTAACCCTAACCCTAACCCATACGGTCAGACCATTTGGACTTATGGCAATGGGTTAGGGTTAGGGCTAACCCTAACCCTAACCCATACGGTCAGACCAGTTGGACTTATGGCAATGGCTACAACTTGACCCTACTCCCACACACCAACAGCTTTGGTGCCGGAACTGGTCAAAGCTGCAAGTCCTGCACACATGTAACAGGTGAATGTGGGACTATATGGTGTGAAATTCAAAGAAGGAAAGGCGAAAGATTGCAGAGATAAACATTTTAAAGTGAAATACATGAACATGTAAACAGCTCTACAACACGTTTAAACAGCTCTCACATTACGTCAAAAGACGCAGGCTCAGCTGTCGAATGTGGCTATTAAGAAGATATTCAATACTATACCCATGCCGAATTTAAGGACTATATCTAAAAAAAGAAAAAACTGAACCGCGACACACGTAATTTCGCAAACGTACGTTTGAGAGTGGATTTTGACACAGTATGCTCTAGAAACATGGTTGGTGATTGTTTTGATAATTTAACTTCCGGTAAACCATTTTTTAAGGCATACCAATGCCTACCATACCATACCTCCTCCTGCGGAAGATTTATTTTTCTAAATAGACTCTAATCTGCCCTTGGAAGTCTACAGGTCCATGTAGTGTAGTGGTGTTGCGTCGGACTCCATGGGGTCGTTGGTTCAAATCAGACCTCAACCACCCATTTTGTGAGACATGGCCTGTCATCACATGTTTACCATCATGTGTTCATTAGGCCACCACCATACCCGTCTTACAGTAGCTATATTTATCTTTATATCCGTCCATAGGTGTCCCACACTGCCATGATCCATTATTTCTACATTCTCCGTCTGATTCTCTTATGTTGATATGTTGATATGTGAGAATTATCCCTGGATTAGGACTGTGCTATTTCATCATGCTACTGCTTGCTAGGCAGCGCTCCCTCTTCTGCTCTCCGTTTCCCATACACTCTATTTTTACTTCCCAGAGATTTCAGGAATCTTAAAAATACAGAAATCCTGGAGCTTCTGATTGCAAGCTGAGATTGTGGCTGCTGGTAGCACTTCGAATGCTAGGCTAGGCTAGGCCCGCTCCGTTTCTCATCTCAGCTGATCCAGCTGCTGCACACAGCTCCACTTGCCTACATACCAGCTCCTCTCCCTTTCGGTCTGATCTGTCACCGTCTCTCACACCAACACACTAACAACACCATGTGTCTAAAATGTACCTATGTGGGTGTGTTTGTGTGTGAGAGAGAGGCCACACCCCAAACCACGTTCAGATTAGAGGGCTTTTTTACAACCTCAAATCACCTCTTGTCCCTGCCCCTTTACTTCTCCTTTCATCTCCTCCCTAAAGTTTTACTTGCAGTGATTGCTCAAACCACTCTTCATCCTGCATTATTCTCACAACTTAGACCCCAAGATTAACACCAAGGCAGCAATTTTATTCATCTGAAAGCGATTCTATCTCCACCTTGGTTTATTCCAGTACCATATTTTCTAGTTTCAGACTCACAAATACAAGATTTCCCGGTACCCAGCATCCCAGTCAGTATACAGAGTTCACAGCGCTCACTCACTCACCCAGACTTGTGTCGGCCTCTGATCATTCCGGCTGGGTCTCGTTTGCTGCCCTGATCGTACGCGGGGTCTACAAACTTGAAGACGTGGGCGGCACCAAACTGGAGGGTGGATCCGGAGTGCAGCACGGTGGTCTCGTTGACACGCTGCCCGTCCACCAAGGTGTCTGCGTCAGGCCCGTGGGGGGTGACCGTCACCAGCCCCTCGCTGTGCATCAGGTTGCAGTGATGAGGGAGGAGGCCCGGACCAAACAACTGGGACAAGAGGTGAAGCATCAAGTGGAAGAAAGAATTCACTCACCACCTTTCTATCGATTAATGGTAAAACACGGTCAATTGAGGTGGGAAAACGTTCTGTAGGGTGGGCAGCCTGCGAGTTCTCCCCTAGCGGAAACTACAGAGTGTAGCGCTGTGATGTCACAGTTCGACCCCACAAACAGACCTACCCTAACTCTACAATTGTTACTAGTAGTAAGGCAACATTAACATTGGATAGTTAAGGTAGTCTGAGTTCAGTATTTCGATACCTGCTAATCTGCTATGTAGCTCTTTCCACTAGTAGGACCAGGAGGCCACTCTATCAGAGCTAAAGAACACACATGAGCAGCTCAAAACAAGCGCTTCGGTAGTAAGCCCACCTGGATGGCTCCATCATCGGTGCAGTCCGAGCCCACCTCTGTGATGCTTTGCTGCAGGCGGTAGAGCTTTGGTTTGTCCCGGGAGTCTGAGCCATCTACATCACAACAATACATTACTGAAGGCGTCATATGGTACATCTTTTAATGGACAGATGAGAACTTACAGGAATTTTTCAGAGATAACGGGAAGTATTAGAGGCTAATTTTGAAAATTTTTGTGCCAGATAAGCATTTCCAATAACTTTAAATAGATTTTTGTATTACGTGTGAGGGGGGACATGTTGATACGGTTTGTATATCTGGGCTGCCCGTGGCTAGCCTACATGATTGTGGTTGGAGATTCCATGTTTGATAGGAAGCAAAGCAGCATTAGTGAGCTATTAGAGGACAGTGGGAAACAGAGCATGCTGTGCGTGGGTTCGACAACTTATGCACAAATAATTGGCCGGCTTTTGTCTTGGCCTACAATGGGAGCTGGGGATATAGATTTTTAACATGTGCTACACGTGAACCTCCTAAGACGGCGCAATTTGATTGGTTTGCCATCTTGGGAAATATCCCATGATTGAGATCTCAAACTCGGGATAATGGTGAGCGCACGTGACGGTCGTCTCGCCATGCTAATAAAAACAAATAAACCGCTAAAAAAGAAAAAAATCCCAACAGAAAGTGTCATCGTTTTTATTTTTGGAGCGTTCACGTGTAGTATGTACTAAAACAATTATTACTAAAACAATTATTAAAACAATTATTCACCTCAGGCTGAATAGTGGGGAAAAGCCCCCTGGACCTGAGATGTATATAAAGATGCGTGGTTAGAAGAGATAGAGGAGAGAGGATTTGCATGTTTACCTTCGTGGTGCCGATATGCGTAGTAGGCATAGTGATTCCCTCTCCCTAGTAGGCAGACAGGCAGGTGAAACACATGCACAAGCAGACACACAAAAGTATGCACACACACCAACAAAACATGCCAGTAGGAAGCATGGGGGAGGGAAAGGGAAGACATACAAAGCAGAGTCAGAATGCAGCAAGGAGGAAATAAATTAAGCATACCATGATTTCCCTGGTTAATCCCATGTACGCGTTCTCTCAAAACGAGCATGCAAACCAAGCACCAGAAAACAAGGATCCCACAACAGATGTCCCAGTGCATCAGGTCACAGGAGGGGATAAGGCATAAGGTGGAAGAAGGCTGCTAATTTTTTTCCTGACAAAATCTGCCATATCTCTAAAACTACATGGTCAAAAGTTAAGAAAATTGGCAAGCTTGTAGAGCTCGTGAAATGAATTAGGGATAAAAAGGATTGGCCACATGCATGAAACTTGTTATACATGCACCATTGGTCATGAAGAACAACTTTCAGAGTCTGACCCATATGGTCAGGTTATTATGGTCACCGTCTGTCATACGGTCGTACTATCTGTCATACGGTCGTACTGTCGGTCATACGGTCGTACTGTCGGTCATACGGTCGGTCATACGGTCGTACTGTCGGTCATACGGTCGTACTGTCGGTCAAACTGTCGGTCAAACGGTCATACTGTCGGTCATATGTCATACTGTCGGTCATATGTCATACTGTCGGTCATACTGTCTGTCATGTGGTCATACTGTCTGTCATGTGGTCATACTGTGTCATATGGTCATACTGTCGGTCATATGGTCATACTGTCGGTCATATGGTCATACTGTCGGTCATACGGTCGGTCAAACGGTCGTACGGTCGGTCATACGGTCGTACTGTCGGTCATACGGTCGTACTGTCGGTCATACGGTCGGTCATACGGTCGTACTGTCGGTCATACGGTCGTACTGTCGGTCATACGGTCGTACTGTCGGTCAAACGGTCATACTGTCGGTCATATGTCATACTGTCGGTCATACTATCTGTCATGTGGTCATACTGTCTTTCATGTGGTCATACTGTGTCATATGGTCATACTGTCGGTCATATGGTCATACTGTTGGTCATACGGTCATACTGACGGTCATACGGTCATACTATCTGTCATGTGGTCATACTGTCTGTCATACGGTCATACAATCTGTCATGTGGTCATACTGTCTGCCATACGGTCATACTGTCGGTCAAACAGTCAGATAGTAGGACCCCGACATGGTTGCTTGCAACTATATTTATTATTATTATTATCCTGCCATGGTCTATGGCAGCAAATAGAATGCCTTGGCACACTGATTCAGGACAGTCTAATGATCCCTTAAAGCAATTTTGGGGTCACTAGCTCAAGAGCTTTAGCAGCACTAACGGGTCAAAGTTGGGCATGCATTCATGCTTAAAACTTTTCACAAACAAGTCATCATTGGAGTCCTTGGGCCAAGTCGAGTTCAACGCACCCATGTTGTCATTTTCCCCCATGATGGATTTTCCGACATCTTGGTTTTTATCAAAAACCTTCAAAATGCCTCTCCTCTCACAAATTGTGTCCAATCTTCTCAAAACGTATGTATGTAATTTTTCCATTCAAAACTGTTTGGCCGCGACAGCCAATCAAATTCGACCGCAAAGCCACCAAAAAGGAAGTAAGCCAATTTCTCAGCAGCCCTTTGACATATCATAACCAAACTTGGTACATAGACCCATGACATCATGGGGACACTCATCAAAGGGACCTTTGACCTCTAGGGGGCGCTGTAATTAATGAAGACGTGTTTAACTCTTCTTTCTTCATATCAGTATATTTATTTTCAATGTCTGGTGATACATTCAAACCTCCCGTATAGGTTACATATTATTTCTCATGGAAACATCAGAATTCGGCCGCCATGTTGAATATCGTCAAAATCAATAGTACATATCCACAGGCCACAAATTCTGTCCAATCTTCATGAAACTTGCCATATAGGATCTTCAGTTTCACCACCAAGCTGAACAAATGTTCAAATTCAAAACCATTTGGCCGTGACAGCCAATCAAACTGGACGGCGAAGCCGCCAAACAGGAAGTAAGCCCATTTCTCAGCAACTCTTTAACTTATCATAGCCAAGCTTGGTGCATAGACTTATGACATCATCATGGGGACACCCAAACGGTTTGGTGACCTTTGACCTCAGGGGGACGTCAAACAGAAAGTAAGCTCATGTCTCTCCAAGACTGTCATGCATCCAAACGAAACTTGGCTCATAGTCGTATGACCCTATCCTGATGATGCTCAAATAATTTGGTGTCATTGGACGTCTAGGGGGGAATTAAAACCACAGTGAGTATGATCATATCCCAGTCGATCTATTATTTTTTTATGTGAAACTTGTTGAAAGTGCTGAAGGCCATGTATTTGACGTAGACCTACGTTGTTGCTGTGGCTACTCTGGTCTATTGTTCTTGCGCACGCGTCGTGTTACATTGCGACGATGTGCACGATTAACTTACCAAACGATCGCAGAATACATATAGCTGCCCTGATCTATAGTCGTATGCATTGTTGGCCGCAAGTCTATTCCAGCCCTTATAAAGCAACTTCAATGTATTTTCATTGTGATAACCAGTGAAATTACTGAGACTGTCATCATGTAGCCACCTAACCAATTATGTCTGTCCTCCAAAATATTTGATGGTGTCATTCTGCTTGGCCCCCTCATTGCTTCTCGTATCTATATTTATTATTATAATTGCAACAGGTGGAATGATGGATAAGAAGACAATTGATTGGGGTCCAAACAAACCATCTTCAATGACCCCCTGATTATCCCTTTATAAGGGCCGCGTGTATATTTATTAGGCCTGCAGCGGATTCGAATTGTATCCGAATCTGTTCGGTTCGTTTACCACAGTTCGGAGCATTCTGGAGATCCGCGGATTTCGGTTTCATGAAGGCATTGCCTTATGTAGCGTATTTTGCCTACTGTAGCCTACGTCCGATACCAAAGGGTGTTTAGGACCCAGCGGAATGCATTCTCTCCAGTGCTGCCCGAGCCAATGAGACTTTTCCCGCCCCTCCCTTCAGCCTGTCAGCGTTCAAAACAAACTGGGCTTCAAACGATTCCTACATTTAAAGGAAGTAATTGATACAATTATATTCTAAATATACGGGAGATAAATACAAACGGGTGATAAGCGGGATAACGGCCTTCGAGGTCGACCGGTTCGATGGAAATAATGGACAGGTAGAGGCAACTCTGGCTTCATGCTGCGCTCGTCGCCAGAGTTCTAAGCCTCGTCGGCCGTTATCCCTTACATGTTACACTCAACACAACATTTATTGCACAAAAAAGCCTTGCAAGTTGTCTGATTGCAGTCAATTAACACATTGCAAATAGCCTGTGGGTCTCATTCATTTTTGTGTTTCTCCCCCAAACCCTCCGTCCAAAAAAAGTCCGCCTTTTTACTATCACGGACATGATCCTAATCCGAACCGTATCCGAAACCGAGGCCCAAAACGGTTATCTGAACCGAACCGTGGACACACTGATCCGATTCACCCCTAATATTTATACATCTATTAGGGCTATAGCAGCTCACGGGAATCACAGTTCGGTTCTGTGTCGATTTATTATTTTACCTCAATAAACACATTTATATTCCTTTAATTGTATAAACCCAGGGTCGGCTCAATAGGGCACAACTGCCACGTTCCTGGTCTGTGCCCTAGCATCAATGTTGGCCCTAACATGAAAGAGAAAATGTGATAACGTGAAATAGTTGTCCTGTAGGTTTTGCCATCCATGCCGATGGTAGAGTTCGATGTGCAGCTGACACACAATAAATCATGTTATTTTTTTACCCTCTTGATTTCGTCCAACTCAGTTAGCTTATGACCGTATATTTGGTGCCATGCACATTTGCGCACACACACACACACACACACACACAGGAGTCTAAAGGCTATAAAATGATTATAATGGCAAAAAAATGCCATAAACACAAGAACTGTTACATTTAGACGAGCACCATTGTGGCCCATTGAGAGACGAGTGCAGGAAGAGGCAGTACCTTGTTGTTGGAGGGCAGCTACCAATAACATGATCCTACATCATAACTGAAAGACGAATTGTGGAAAACACATGCTGTCATGTTCAGTCAAAGAGAATTGATGCTTATCCTGCATTTAATGTTTCATTGGTCTCAGTTAAAGGAATAACCAGCCTGCATCTCACTGGAGAGTGGGCTACACTCTCCCCGTCTTGAAAGACTTGAAACTGTCTATGCAGCCTTTACAAACTTTAGGTCTTCAGTGTGGTTTCATTTTTGGAGGTATTTACACCAAACCACCTTATGGTAATATTTTGGTTTTGATTATGTAAAAGTGTGAGTTATAGCCAATGTATGCAAAAATAGCATTATGTATAATTTGGTATTGTTCAATAAATCACAATTCCAATTCAGAGAACCCCCGAGGCCTAAAATGTGGTTCCTCTTCAAGGACCTCCCCCTTAGTTAATGTGGAAATATAACCCTGAAATTCCAATTACCACTCTGTACGTCTACATGCACCTCTTAATCCGATTACATCAATAGTTCGACTATGCTCCTCAATTGGACAACCGCAATTGTGCGAGTATAAATGCGAGTGAGAAAATCTATTCATTGGCCGAAGCATGTCATACCCTGGTATGATGTGTGGCGCTGTACCCATTACAACTAGTGGTAATAGAGCCACTTCCTCCATTTTCTTGGCCACCTTTTTAAATAAATCAGTTTCTAGTCTTCCTCCCATCCATGAACTGTAAAATGTGCATGTCTTTTAACTGGTACAGCATGAAACGAGTCTCCTTGTCTGGCCAAAAGTGTGTCTTGCTTCTTGGCCACTCAACCGTGTTGTTTGCTGTTTGACAGCGACAACAACTACTATCATTGCCTCCTACTTCCGTTTCACGTCACCTGGAAAAAAACGTTTTGCGAACGTCACTCAAATTATCTAGGGGTCTTAATCTGACTATGAGAAAACCCGATTCGGTCTGATTTGAGTCAGACTAAGTTGTATAATGCATCTTAAATAAACAATCATAGTCAGAAACCCCATAATTCGGTTTTTTGGAGTGTAATGTAAACAAACCGACTGTTGCAGGCGTTCACCTAGCTACTTTTCATAAATTAATGGGGAAAAACAATTTGGGGGACTTAAACAATTCAAAAGGCGAACAACTCAGGGTTGTCAAAGTTGGTACACGTATACAAACCGTGTAAGCTGGCCTCCAAAAATGTAAGTACCAATTTGGCAATAGGGGGTGCCATAGCTCACAGCCAAACAAAACAATCAGCCCCATTATTCAATCCTCAGCCGGCCTCAAAGCGGCCCATGGACTTGAAACTTGGCCTGTTCGCTCATTACCTTCGGTGGCATTAGCACGGTGACAAGCTGGCAGAATATTACCACACAGCGAGCTGGCGCAACCACGCATATTTTCTTAAAAAATGCACATGATGCGACATGTCTAGTTTTCGTTGTCGTTTAATCGTTTCTGCTCTTTATTTGTCCACTCATTAACTTTTTTCCAGTTGTGCAAAACTCCAAAAATGTATATTCTACCGCTGATTAACATCAACATGCATGGGCTGGAGATGTCAAACTGAAAGTCATTTCTGAGCTTTTTTTGGAAACGAAAGAAAAGGTTGTTGGTAGCAGAAGGTCCCGCTGCTGCGGGTCTTATAAGAACTGGAATTTAGCAAATGCATGAACTGTCTGGGTCCCTGGCTTGCTTTATTCCGTTTTTGGACCGTCGCTGGTGCGGTTCCAGCCCAATACCTATCCAACCAATAAAAACTACTCATTCTGCTTGGATATGCAGAAGTAGTTTACATATTCATGTATTTATTTGATTGGTTCGGGTACCAATACAAATCAATACTTTTTGTTTGTAAAAAAAATTATTATAGAAGAAATACTGAACCATAACTAGATTAGGGTTGCAACAACGAATCGATAAAATCGATAAAAATCTATTACTAAAAGCGTTGGCAACTGATTTGGTAATCGATTCGTTGAGTCGCGCGATTAATACATCACTCGTAGGCGCGACACTGTTTACAGCCAGCCGCCGACAGGTCGGTTCATGGCTCATGCACGCCCACAGCGAGCTTTAGTGTGAGCGACCACAGCTTGTATTTTGGTCATATCTTAACACTGGACTATAGGCCTATATGAAAGTGTCGTACCTTCACTGTCTTTGGGTTAAAAAAACTCCTCCAACTCAGTATCCGTCTAGTCCAACCGAAAACTGTCAGCTGCTGCTGCTGCAGACGGTGTGCAGACGGGCTCGGCACCACGTGCATCAACAGTCATTCAAAGCAGCGGTAGTAATCACACAACCGGACGGTGTAGAAAGTCCCGTCAGTTAAAAATAGTGATCCATTTTTAAATCCATGGTAAAATCAGCAGGATATAGAGCTAGTTAGCTTAAAAAAAAGTAGCCAACAGTGTCAAATGTGATGTGTTCAGGTCGGCTCAGTAATATGATTGATGTGTTCATGCAACACAAAAAAAAGAAATTTGAGATTTTGGCGAAACTTGTTTTCCCAGCAACATAAAAAAAATAGTAAAGATGGATTTACGACCTGTTCAACGTCCTATCTTGAGCCATGATCATCTTAGCAGCAATTAAAGCAATAATACAAGTTCTATTTCCAGAAAAGAATAGATAAGTATCAATAGTGGTATCAATAAATACTTGGTTTGTAAAGGACTCTCGAAAATGGTATCAATATCAATAAAAATTAACTGATTCAAGATGATTTAATTTATTTTTAACCGCTAGTAATTACCGGTGAAAAATCTTATCAGTTAACAGGTTAACCATGGACATCCCTTATATACTGTATATATATATAAAAATATATATCATACATTGTATGTTTGTTTTGTGTTATCCCAGTCATTTTTTTAAATTATTTTATCATTTATTATTACATAGTTCCGGGACGTTGGAGCAATAACCTGGTGTTTTTACACTTCAGTCTGCACTGTGAATTTGAAGTATTGTTCAGTTTTTGAATAAAGATGCGGCAATTACAAATGTTACTTTTTTTTATCCGATTCATCGAAAAAATAATCGACCGATTAATAGATTATTAAAATAATCGTTAGTTGCAGCCCTAAACTAGATTATTTAATTTAATTCTAATTATTCATCTTAATTTAGTTAAGAACTAAAAAGGTAAATTTTCTCTTAAAAACAGCTCTTCACTTTTAAAGACCGACATTCAGAAGTTCCCCTACTGCTCCTATTAGTCAGGAGTGAGGACCAGCGTTTGTTCAAGCCCCTTGAAATATTGCCAAAATAACTAAACATGCAGTGCACATGCAAGACCATTTTGGCATATCATGTCCGCACAAAATGCAAAAGGACAGCTAGCGTTCCACTAAATAGGCCTGTGCGTTTAGTTTCACTTGTGGACACATAATTTGAACACATTAACAATGGTACCAAAGCTCTCCAAATTCAGCAGCTAACATTGTTGGCAGTCTGAACTTTGAAGGACAGCGGATTTGGGTCTTGATTCTTGTTTGTATGGCAGCCAGGGAAGAATGTCATACCCAATGGGAAGTCGTGTTTGTGAGAGGTGGCTGGCCCATATACTTGCCAGTCGGGGCAATAACCCAGGGAGATTCTTTATCTAACAGGAACAATGGAGGATCTGCAATTGATGCCAGCAGTTACCTGGGCTCAGTTCCACCAGGTAAGGGAGTTTCTCTGGGGGAAGGGAGCCATGCAGAGAGCCGTCTCTGCCCCGCTGAATCTTGTCCTCCACCTTCCTCCCCTTCCTTCCCTGGTAGTCAGGTGGCCTCTTCTTCAGCTGAAACACCAACGCTCCTAGAGACACACACATACACTATCAAGCAAATGACCAATATTTAACTACACAAAATATAACTAAATGAATCAGTAAACATGATAGCGGTCATTACGAAAGACCAGGAGTAGGCAGTGTCAGATGGGAAGGGGGTAAAGGTAGTGAGAGACAGTGCCATTCACCATATGTGGGAACACAGAGGGAACTGTGCTAATCTGAAAACACGCCTCAATATTTGAGGTCTTTCCAAAGAACTAAGTATAGAACAGGGGCATTCAACGAAACTAGAAAGTGGTACAGTTAGAGAAAAAAGCAAAGGTCAGGAAGATCATAATGTCTAACTGTTTAGTATGATATATATTCAAGTAGCCTAGTAGTTGTATCAACATCTCTATTTAATCAATACCTGACTGTCAAATCAAATGTATTCAGTATGATTTAAAAAACGTTGACAATATTTATAATCACGCAACATAGAACTGAAAACAAATAAAATGTGAAATTGTGCATGTTAAAATAAAGTACCTGCACTCATAAATTCATGACAACACCTATTTGACAACTCCTCCATCACCAAATGGCATTTTATATTAACCCAAAAGCCGAGCCACTCTGAAGGGACCACTCAAGAGCACGTTGTTGTGAAATTGTGGCTCAGGATCCTGGTGAACTAGTCCTATTGGGCTCGGAGAATCACTTCACTTTTGCGTGGGTCAGTTTGTCAGAAACCTTTATGTTTTGTCTCAAAATGGTGATTCACCTTGAAACTTTTTTTATCCCCGTCTCAATCACGGGTATCTCTCCCTTTCTCTGTCTCACTCATCTGTATCTCTCCCTTTCTCCGTCTCACTCGTCTGTATCTCTTACTCGTCTGTATCTCTTACTCGTCTGTATCTCTCCCTTTTTCCGTCTCACTCGTTTATCTCTTACTCGTCTGCATCTCTTACACATCTGTATCTCTCCCTTTCTCCGTCTCACTCATCTGTATCTCTCCCTTTCTCCGTGTCACTCGTCTATCTCTCCCTTTCTCCGCCTCACTCGTCTGTATCTCACTTGTCTGTATCTCTCCCTTTCTCCGTGTCACTCGTCTATCTCTCCCTTTCTGTATCTCACTTGTCTGTATCACTCCCTTTGTCTCACTCGTCTGTATCTCTCCCATTCTCCGTGTCACTCGTCTGTATCTCTCCCTTTCTCCGTGTCACTCGTCTGTATCTCTCCCTTTCTCTGTGTCACTCGTCTGTATCTCTCCCTTTCTCCGTCTCACTCGACTGTATCTCACTTGTCTGTATCTCTCCCTTTCTCCGTGTCACTCGTCTATCTCTCCCTTTCTCCGTCTCACTCGTCTGTATCTCACTTGTCTGTATCTCTCCCTTTATCTATGCCACTCGTCTGTCTCTCACTCGTCTGTCACCTTTTCCTTTTATCTATGTCACTCGTCTGTCTCTCATTCGTCTGTATCTCCCTTTCTCCGTGTCACTCGTCTGTCACTCACTCGTCTGTCACAGACTCGTCTGTATGTCTCCCTTTATCTATGTCACTCGTCTGTCTCTCATTCGTCTGTATCTCCCTTTATCTATGCCACTCGTCTGTCACTCACTCGTCTGTCACTCACTCGTCTGTCACTCACTCGTCTGTATCTCTCCCTTTATCTATGCCACTCGTCTGACTCACACTCGTCTGTATCTCTCCCTTTATCTATGTCACTCGTCTGTCCCTCACTCGTCTGTCCCTCGATCGTCTGTCCCTCACTCGTCTGTATCTCTCCCTTTATCTATGTCACTCGTCTGTCTCACTCGTCTGTATCTCTCCCTTCATCTATGTCAATCGTCTGTCACTCACTCGTCTGTCACTCACTCGTCTGTCACTCACTCGTCTGTCACTCACTCGTCTGTCACTCACTCGTCTGTATCTCTCCCTTTATCTACGTCCCTCGTCTGTCTCACTCGTCTGTATCTCTCCCTTTATCTATGTCACTCGTCTGTCTCAGGCCCTTTTTTTTCTCTACCTGTATTGCCGTCTTTCTTTCTGCCGTCTTTTCTAACTCGCTCATCTGTCTTCACCGAGTTGCAATGTTAACTTAGAGTGTGCGTCTCCTCACGCGCTAAACCACTACTGTAAAGAATAAAGACGCTGCGCCGTCTTTATTCGTCTTTATAGAGGCGCACCATCAGCTTTTACATCATAACCAGCGGTAGGGCAAAATTAAAAAGAAATGGAAAGGACAGAAGCCCTGAAGATTAAACTAAATTGCAGGGCTGTGGTCAACAAAAGAATAGATTTAAATTAGACCAACTCTGTGACTTATCGATTGCACGTCGTCTCTAGAATATTCTAATTGATTTGCTCTGTTTGAGTAAAGTTTGGTAGCGCCGTTTGGTAGAAGTACGTGGTACAATCAGATACAATCATGGACCAAATCCGACTGGGTTACAGCAGAGGTTCAATGAGAAGGGGTTCACACCAGAACGGCCACGGAGCGCCTCGCCGGTCGACTTTCGACCAGCAGTCATAGTCGAAGGAGTTCAAAGTCGTTAAAGCCGGTGTTTTGTCATCCGGTCTTAGTCTTTTAGTCTCTAAAACGATTATTATAACAGAAACTAAGTAACCTTGAATATTAGTTTTATTCCAAAAAAAAAAAAAAAAGTTAATTCTTACTCTTTATAGCTGAAGATAATGGATTAGGAAGATTTTTCTTCCTAATCCAAGCCATTTTCAAGCCATCTTTCAACCAATTAGATTTGACCGAACAAGTGAATATCGACCAACCAATCGACCAACTGACCATGACTTTACAGCCCTACTAAAAAGAAAACAGATATTCACTACAATAAAAACAGACATTTTTTATACGAATTCTCAATTCAAGATTTAGATTCTTTTTAAATTGTTGATGCCAAGATTCGAGCAGTTTACCAGAACCTGATGAACATGGTAGTTATTGTGGGCGTATGTCGGATGGCACACTAACAGGACTGTTTCAGATGCACATTTTAACAAAGGATGTGTTATTTTATAACCTACATGTACAAATTTAAATATATGATTAACACAAAACCCCTATAGTCTAAACCACATACATGTTCGACAACAAACTAATTATCTCTGAAGAGCATCCATATATTCCATAATTAATAGAAAGTTATATCCATTTGACACATGACCCAACACAAAGGGGGGCAATTTTGTTGCACTTCTAACGGATGGCGGATGGATATGGACGCTCACTTGATGAGGGTATTTGCGTTTGACAGAGTATGATACTGTCACAGTGGCTGAAAAGGTTGACTTATTTCACATAGCCATTTACCTACTACCACTATTTTTGGGGAGCATTAAATGTAATATTGTCTGATATTCAATTAATGTTGAACTCTTTAAACCTGAGTCAAATCAAACTGATGCAGGCAGAACTGAAATTCCAGCACTGGCTATTTTGATGAGTGTTGAGTGCTCTCTTGATTTATTAATCAGTCCATTAAATTGTCATTGTCAACTTTGTGAATTAAACTGTGTGGGTTTATTTCCATGTTTTGTTTCTTACCTCTATCTGCGGGCCAGTCTCTGAATATCTGAAGTGGATATTCCGTCTCATCCAGTATCGTGTCCTTGCCTAACTTATCATCTTGCTGCATGAAAAAAAAGACACAAGTTACTAGCAAACACAAGAAAAAACTAAATTCAACCAGCATTACAACGTGTGTGGTATTTTGCAAATTAACCACGGCTAAATTTTCTTCCATGTTGCCTGCACTCAGATCTCCTGAGTCATTGGCCAGCAATAGTCTGTCAAATGAGGAAGCGGGACTTGTATATAAATTAGTGACAAGCCAACCCACCATCATGCAGCGCTGTGTTTCCCCCAGAAAATGTCCTGGTCAAGGTGGTCAAGGAGCGGGGGCCGGGGTTTAAATTCCATTCCAAAAGCTTTAAAGCTACTTTTTACTGCCATAGTAACATAATGAACCAAAAATATGTGATTTACAAATGTCAAAATATAACACTTCCCATCTCATATAGCTGCATTTCCAAGGAATAATTTGTAATGCAAATATGCTGCATTTTCTATTAAGAATCGCAGCAGTGGAAGAAGACGAGAACATTTGCTCCGTACTTTCATCAAATTATCCAAAAATAATATAAATATGTCTTAAGGGGACATTATGAAAACACCTTTCCTGGGATTTGGGGTGCTCTGGGTCTCTGGTGCTCCCACACGCATACAAACTTTGAAATAAGTCTGTTCAAGATTTTGTGGACAAGCGGATGAGCGCTCGGTGGGCTGAGTTGTTTGCGCATTTCAGAAGCAGGGAGACTCCATACTAAAATGTATGTCTAATTTGTCACATTGGCAGGAAGTCCGGCGGATAGCCGGCAGCACAGCTCCGGGAGTAAAATCCCTTGCTTTCTCCTCCATGTTGCGGTTCAATGTGGACTTCAAAAGAGAGTGGAGTGTGGCGAGTCAAAGGCAAAGTTCCTTTCCCCCCAATTATTCTCAACCATGGCCGAGATAACCCCCACTACGAATCTTCACTTGTTGTGGAAGTACCAGAGGCGTCAGACCCAGTCTTTTCGAAACATCATATCATCAGGAAGCGTACGATTCTGGCCGTGATATTTCAAATTATAATATTATATTATATATTATAAATATAATACGGGTATATTATATAGATAGAGTTCTGGGAGTCCGCAAACGGCAACAACTAATTTGTATGCAATTGGCAGCAGCTCATTTGCATTAAAGCTACAGACACCAGAAACTGCACATTCTGAAAGGACTGAAACGGAGGAGAATAGCGGCAGGCGAGATTTTTTTCCTAAAAGCCAGCAATTTCCAGCAAACAGCTTCAAAAACAAGTTTTCTGGAAATCATATATTATGTTTACTTGTTGTTAAAACATCATAATATATCAAGAGGATTCAATCATTGTGGCATTTGAATTGTAATCTGTAAAATCATGTAACGAAGGGCAGTATGGCAATGACTTGTTAGGTTGTTTCCCTGTTTGATAACTAAAGAAGGATATCCCTCTTTCGGAGGAAGTTTGTATCAAATACAACCTATATTCACGTGCCAGTAAACATTGTCGTGTAGCACGACTGCTATTAAGATGAAGGATTAATACATTTAACAGATTACGATAATTATGGGTCTAAAATGTTGTTTACCACTATGGACGCAATAAGAGCTCTGTGTTTGATTTATTTGCAGCTGCAGATGCAAGCCCCACCATAATGTTCCTGTACTTTTGGAAAGTAATACCCCCGGAGCAGGGACCTTTTCAATATCGTCCATCTGCAGGCCTCCAGGGTTCAATGTGAAAACACTTTATTGTGCCTTCTTATCAATAAATAACCTTTAAAAAGCTGCTGAATTGTTTTTTAACGCTTATAGTCAGTTACTAGTTAATACATATATGTATTATATGTACCAGTGTCAAGCCATCATAAAAAAACAATTCTACTTCAGGTCTGAAATTGACTAAATTCTTCAAAATAAAAGTCCCCCATAGCAATTTAATAGAGGTTTTCTGTGCATAATATGAATGGCAACATTTTAAAGAAATAACTGATGTGTGATCAAATGTCATGTAAATAATATCAATACTAGGAAATCATTAATCATAAGAAACAAGGTTTATTCTTGCATATACAACTCACTTCAACAGGTAGTAAAATATGAGGTTAATTAAGATGACTTGATATAGGTTTTATATGTTTAGATGTTTGTTTAATAATGTCCATGGGAACTTCATTTAGATGGTTAAGTTTAAGTTCCTTTCCATCACCATTAAAATCTATCAAATTTGTTTATGTTTAAATTGTTCACAAAATACCCCCCTAGAGGGTCTGAGGTCCACCCACCATAGTCTTGCAAAAACAGTTTTCATCCATGAGCATTGTGTTTGTAGTGTTCTGTTTATATTAGGGATGAGCGATTTCATTAATTAATTAGCAGTAGAACCGCGTTATATAAGAGGTCTGCAAATTTGTCTTAACTTAAAGGACAATTCCGGTAATATGAAAATTGAGCCCCCTTTCTGGTTAGTCTTGGATGAAATAGAGTGGTTAACAACGAAATTTTGAATATTGGTCCTGTCTCGAGTATTTGGCTAATTTCGAATGGTCCCTGCCTGCTTCACAATGGCTGAGTAAGTGGATACAAAAACACCCTTAACCGTTAGTTTGCAGAAATGTGAAACTCATCGAGTGGTTAATGTTGGTTGTTGATGTTCCTCATCAAGTATCGTAGCGAAATACAGTTTGTCGTGTTTTATTTGGCATTTAGTGAATCGCTAGCATGGCTCTGCCCGCCTAAGTACTTCCGCTCAATTTGAATTTCCCTTCAGTACTAGGTCTGGGTCTGTGGTATGTTAGTGGGTTTTCTCCGTCTAAATTATCTGTGTCCAGACAGCAAACAGAGGGAGTGGCTGAGAACAATGACATTAAAGTCAGCTCTCGTTGACGGACATCTTCACGCACAGTGTTTGGTTTGTTTAACGCCTGCGCGCAACGTGATTGCCGGCCAAACGTTAGCGATTGGTTATGGCATATCCAGAGTGGCACTCAGCAGATCCAATAGTTTTAAACTTTAACAAGACACCCGCCTTCAAGTGAGTTGACGTTTGTCAATTGAGTAGGTCCAGACTCTCTGTGCAAATGAAATGAAGTACGAGAGTCTGGTAGGACCAGGGTAGTAAATCACCATTTTGTAAATGAAACGGAAACCGGACAGGAAATGGAAACGGAAAGGGGGGTGGGTGGTTGTAGTCTTTTCGCTTGGTTGTAGGCCAACTGTTGATACGGTGAACCGAGCGAAAAGACTACAACCAGCCCCCCTTTCCGTTTCTGGTTTCATTTACAAAATGCTGATTTACAAAATGCCAAATAGAACACGACAGGAACTGTATTTCGCTACGATACTTGATGAGAAACATCAACAAACACCATTAACCACTCGATGAGTTTCACATTTCTGAAAACGAACAGTTAGGGGTGTTTTTGAATGCACAAAGCCAGCTATTGTGAAGCAGGTAGGGGCCATTCGAAATTAGCCAGGAGACAGGACCAATATCCAAATTTCGGTGTTTACCACTCTATTTCATCCTTGACAAACCAGAAAGGGGGCTCAATGGTCGGAATTGTCTTTTAAAGAGCAAGTGAAAACTGTGGCGTTATAATACAACTGCTAGAGACGGTAAACCCTCTCGGGCGGCGCATTCAGCCTTTGCCTGGACGGAGCGCAACAAAAACACGCCAGCACAAGCCACAAAATGCCTGCAAAAAATAAGGTAACTTTGGAAGTGGCGGTCATTGCTTAAAAGTGCCATGACATGCTATTTTATGGATGCTTTAATATGATGAGCCTGATGCTGCTGGTAGTGTTGTGCTGTGTTGGCATGTTGGTGGTGATAGTAGCGTGATGTTGGAGTGTTGTGTTGTCATATTGGTGGTGATAGTAGTGTGATGTTGGAGTGTTGGGTTTTGTTTGCATGTTGGTGGTGATAGTAGCGTGATGTTGGAGTGTTGTGCTGTGTTGGCATGTTGGTGGTGATAGTAGCGTGATGTTGGAGTGTTGTGCTGGCATGTTGGTGGTGATAGTAGCGTGATGTTGGAATGTTGTGTTGTGTTTGCATGTTGGTGGTGATAGTAGCGTGATGTTTGAGTGTTGGGTTGTGTTTGCATGTTGGTGGTGATAGTAGCGTGATGTTTGAGTGTTGGGTTTTGTGTTTGGTTACCCTGGCAAGGCAGTACTCCCGCGGGTTCTCCTTCTCTAAGCCATACTTTTCCAGGGCCTCAACAACGGCAAAGTCGGCCATGTCGGTGGTGGACAGTAGGATGGTCTTGTAGGGTATGTTGGGCTTCAGGCTGTCAGCGTAGATTCTCAAAGTACCCCCTGCCAGGGAAACCAAGAGTTTGAGCCAGAAGGGGGTGGGGGGTGTTATGGTTTAACTGTGGCAGCATTAAGAGAAACATGACAATCACAACAGGCCTGCGAGCAGCAACCCTATCCCACTCCCAATGCTGCTGAGTAAAGTAGAGAGCAGGGCAGGAACGGCTCAGCCAGGCTAAAACCATTCTGATTATCTTGCAATAAGGGAGTCCCATGTACCTACAGGATTTTACATTCATGGTCGACATGTTACTTATAAGTTGGTGTACTGCTCAACAAGAGTAGCGAAGGACATGTTAGCATCATCAGTATCAACATTCTACAAAATAAAAGGATGCATCCAAATCCCAAATGTAATGGCCATTTGGGGACGGAGACATTTTATTGTTATTTTATTGTGTCCCGAACAAACAAAAAAAAGCACTACATTCACAAGGAGTGCTCCGCTCTGTTAAATAAATAATTCCAATTATTTTTTGGGTCGTTCTACTAATATTAATCAAAATTCTGAAGTTTATACAATTTTGCATGATCAAAATCCTTTATATTCAAATTGTAAAACTTGATTGAAGCTTACAACTTTTCAACTCTTAAAGGCCTGCACTTCGGTCAGCTATTATATGTTTTTAACTTCATACTTATAATCACAGTTATTACACTTCATTTAAACCTTTTAGAAACTATTCTACCACATAAACAAACTTAAAGATGCAGTGTGTAGAATGTAGTGGAACAGACTAGGCAGGAATGGAATACAATATTCCCAAGCATGTGTTAATAAGTGTAAAATCCCATCAAAATAAGAACTGTTGGGTATTCATTACCTTAGAAAGAGACTTTTATAACTAAATAGGGGTCCACTTCAACAGAGCCCGCCATATTGCCCAGACATTTTTCTACAGTAGCCCAGAATAGAAAGCTGTAGAGAGGATGCCTTTTTAAAGTTTGACCATAATCACTATAGACTAAAAAGTAAATACAATTTATAAATCTATCAACTGACTTGACACTTGGCTACTGGATACTGTCATAGACAATGACATATTTTAGAAAGTACCGAAAAGGCACCTTGTTGGCCAGTATAGGACACCGTAGCTTCTCCTACGTCGTTGGTATGTGAGAGGTGTGGGGGTGGGGGGGTTAACCTTTCTGTTACAATCGGCAACCCCAACGCTAGACGCAACTAAATCTTACACAACGCGCATTTAATCTATTTCAAACTACTGTTCTAATATTTTGAATTCAGTTAATCCGTTTCCGAATCAGTGGGGCAGATGATAGAAGGGCGTTCAGATTTGTGCCTACCAGAGTCCGGCCTTCCGTCACTGCCCCTGAACTCCTGCATCCTTTTCTCCAGCTTCTGCTGCCGCCTCCTCTTCATCACAACCTCCGGGTTGGAGATGGTCCGTGTGAAGCTGGTCTCTGGCATGTCCTTGTACACTTCGGCCGCGAGCCGGCTGTCCCTGGGTAGGGATACGTATAGATGAGCTCTCTTGGCACAGAAAGAAAAAACAAGTACTATGATGTGGCAGTAAAACTGGTTTGATGCACACCCGTCCTCTCTTGAGAATGCCTCCTCGTCTCCATCAGGGATACGTGCAAACTCTTTGTCCCTCTTCTTCTCCTTCTTCTTCTCCTTCTTGGACAGGGTGCGCTTGAAGTTCTGAATAACTCCGTCCTTCTCTTTCTCAGGACCGTTGCTCTGAATCTTCTGTTCCAAAAACAGTCAATTTGTATAAATGCTAGGTGGACCATTAATAAAGTTGAATCAATTTCAAGAAACATCTGAAGATTAACTTCTTCAGGGAACAACATGAGCAGACTTTTCTGTTTCGTAATTATCTTTGAGCCATGCCATTGTGAAAAAAAAGAAATGTGGGGTTTTGTTTGTAAATCCAATCAAATACTAAAGCTTAAGAAACGAATAGCATGCCAAGTTGCTTTATTTAAAGCCTAAATATGCAAAGGATGCGATAAGATAGGCCTTATTCAATATTATTGCATTGTTGTTTTACTAGTCTTAGTAAGTCGCTTTGGATAAAAGCAGAGAATGAATATATAAATGTGACTTTAATGCTTTCAGGTCTTGCAATGACTACAAAAGTCAAATAAAACACAAAATAATAACATATACAACTATAACCAAAAATGATAAGCTCACTCATTATACCAAATAATATGACACCCTATTAACAGGCATTTTCAGCATGTGTTCAGAACTATTTTTGATTTCGGTATCTACGTGGAGTAACCCGTCTTTAAGTACATTACAAGCATCTGAACAGTAAGGTACATCATGTTGAGGTTTTTTTTTTTATTCGTCAAAAGCAGTCAAGAGACTGCAGACTCTTGCCACAGTGCAGTACTATCTACCATCTATCTACCGTCACTACCACAAAGAACGGGTCTGGGCGGTCAAAATTAACGCGGTGGTCAAATGTAGTTCAATTGTATTGAAACTACTAGTGTTAAAGGGGCCCTAATATGCCCTTTTTTACTGTTTATTATTCAATATGTTTGACCTCATAAAATAGATTTACAACAATAAAGGGTGGTTATTTTGAAACTGGTAACCCTTCCTATTCTTATACTTGCATACATACAGGTGCATCTACATTTATTAGAATGTTGTGGAAAAGTTCATAATTTCAATGATTACATTTAAATATGTAAACTAGATTCATTCCACCAAAAATGAAATATTTCAAGCGTTTATTTGTATCAATCTTGATTATGGCTGACATTTTTAAGGAAAACCCATATTCAGTATCTCAGAAAATTAGAATATAAAAGAAAAATATTTTTAATACGGAAATGTTGGCCTTCTGAAAAGTATGTTTGTGTATATGCACTCAGTACTTGATTGGGGCTTCTTTTGCATGAATTACTGCATCAATGCGGCATGGTATGGAATCGATCAGCATTTGACCCTGCTGAGGTGTTATGGAAGCCCAGGTTGATTCGATAGCGGCCTTCAGCATTTTTGGGTCTTGTGTCTCATCTTCCTCTTGGCAATACCCTGTCAATTTTCTATGGGGTTCAGATCAGGCGAGTTCGCTGGCCAATCAAGCACAATTACCCTATTGTCCTTAAACCAGGTATTGGTACTTTTGGCAGTGTAGGGAGGTGCCAGGTCCTACTGGAGAATGTTATTGGCATCTCCACAAAGCTTGTCAGCAGAAGGAAGCATGAAGTGCTCTTAAACTTCCCTGTAGACGGCCTGGTGGACTTATGATTTGGTAAAACACAGAAGATGACATTGCTCCCTAAATCACAACTGACTGTAAACGTCACACTGGATTTCAAGCAACTTCTCCATTTTTCCTCCAAACTCTGGGACTTTGAATTCCAAACGAAAAGTGGGCCAGACCACTGTGCGACAAACCAGTTTTCTAACTGTGCGTTCACATCAAACGTGACATTTGTCGCCCGTTCGCGCTGTCGCAAAAGTTTTGTCGCGCCAGAAATCATAATCTGTCGCTGTGCGAGTTTTGGACGAATTTGGACGAATTCATTCTCAACCATGGCCCAGATAACCACCACATGTCTTCACCTTTTGTGGAAGAGGGAGAGACGTTGGAGAACCCGTCGCAGTCTGTTCATAATATTGTAATGACCACGGAAGAGGCAGGGAATGAAGTATTGATTATGATGAGATTTATTAGATGGGCCTACCTAATAAACCGTTTGTACACACAAGACCGGAAACCATAGCAACAACGGTAAACAAACCAGATGAAGCCCAATCCCTACGAGAGCGCCCCGCGCTACGGCCATCCGGAGGCGCACAGAGCTTTTGGCCGTGATATTATGTATACAATTATATTTTATTACATACTATTATATATAGAGCTCTTGGAGTCGCAAACGGCAACAATCACTTTCTCCTCCATGCTGCAGTTCACCCCGGACTGCACTGCACCGAGTTTGCCGGTTGAATGCTGATTGGCTGTTACGTTACACGTGTCACTCAGTGGCCACACTGTTGAACGCCGATTGGCTGCCATCACGCGAAAACTTTTGGCAGTGGAAACTCCAATACATGCTTGGAAATAGCTCTGTGAACAGACAGCTTCTCTGGTGATGAGCTTTTGAGGCTTTGCCTCCTTCTTGAGGGGGTCAATGACTGTCTTCTGCATAACTGTCAGCCGTCAGCCGTCTACCCCATGGTTTTGAAGCTTACTGAACCAGACTGAGAAACCATTAATAGGCTCGGGAAACTGAGGTTATTAGCTGATTAGAGCGTGACACCTTGAGTCTACAATATTTAACTTTTTCACAATATTCAAATTTTCTGAGACACAGAATTTTGGGTTTTCATGAGCTGTAAGCCATTATCATCAGGATTTCAACAAATGAAGGCTTGAAATATTTTACTTATGGTTGAATGAATATATATAATATCCAAGTTCCACATTTAAAATTGAATTATTGAAATTACCTAACTTTTCCACAACAATTTATTGAAATGCACTTGTAGAATTCAAATTAATTTAAATGAGTTTGACAGGTGAATAATACCCGTCCACCTGTTTAACAATTAGCAGCCATATTCAAATTTATTGAAATGCACCTGTAGAATTTGAATACTACCGGTCCACTTTTAACTATAAGCAGCAATATAAATAAGAAAATTAGCTTTTTGGTCCCATAACACTGAAAAAAATGTATTTTTGCTGTATTTTGCTTAATTTATGTATAGATGTAAATATAGATGATCCAAATAAAAATATATATTGTGATATTGTTTTTAAAATTACCCAATTAAAATGAATTCAAGTACACTTAATTTGTTGCGTTACCTTCCAAAGTATCCATTTAAATGAACGTGTAAATGATGCCCTGGCTAACTGAAGAATGTATTAACCTCAACATGTTAAAGTCTGGAGTATGTGTATAGTAAGTAGTTGACTACCTTGGGCAGAATGTCGTTTTCGTTCTTGAGCACGAAGCGTCCCTCCCGGTCATCTTTGTTCCAGTTGAGCTGCACCACCAGAGGCTTCTCATCCAGGTCCAGCTTGCGTTCTTCTAACGCAGAGGATGGCTGGCCGTTAGGTTCAGACAATGTTTACCTTGCGGATACCTCAAGATGCAGGGTCAAAACAGCATTGCCTCACCGGCAATGCTGATTATTTATTGCAATTCTACAGCAACTACAACCGGCATCCATCTTTTATTGAGATTGGAAGAATACAAAGGTGACTCAGTATGATTAATAAATTCACCGTTAATTTAAAAGATGCTGCACACACAAATGCAAGCACATCCACAGGGACTTGTAAAGGGCTGTGCCGACTCACCCCCACTGACGTGGACCTCATACAGGGAGTATCTAGGCGAGGAAAGCATCCTCATGTCAGGTCGGAACTTCTCAGCCAGCGTCTCGATGACGTCCTGTGTGGTGGCCGTGCTCGACACACGGATGCACTTGGTCGCAAAGTTCCCTGCCATGCGGTCCTGGAAGTAGAAGCGCATCACACCGTGGAACTCCAAGTCCTGAAAGGGAAGGATACGGGAGGAGCCTTATTAATTGTGGACATCATGTTTTATTCCATCTATAATCTGGATAGGCGGCAAGCAACAGTTTCTGTTCCAATAGACTGGAATGTGACTGTCTGCACGCATACTGCTGTATACATGGAACTGAAATGTGCCTGCGCGCATACTGCTGTATACATGGTATTGAAATGTGCCTGCGCCTGTTGTGTGTAGGGTAAAGTGCGCAGCACATATTTATCTGGGTGTACATCAGTTCTGCAAGTTCTCAGTGAACGATTCACTGGCAGGGGGCTGGTGGCACATTGAAAGGTTTGGAGACGTTTTTTAAAAAGTGTGTTCTTTAGGCCCCTTGATAAGACAATTGACTTTCAGTGAGACCTGGCGGACCACACTGACCCTTGTTGGATTTCATTTCCTGATTTAAGTACTTCCATGGACAATGTGGTAAGAAGCAGCTAGAGAGGCTGCAGGGTGCTATCACGCATCATCGATCTGGGCGACGTCACAGGATATAGATTGCATTCGAAATGTTACATTGGGGTGCTGGAAACGTTTTTACACAACTTAACATTGTATTGCACGCACAGCAAGAATGTGCAATGCATAAATAGGTGACAGGATTAAAGCAATGTAATCAAGTGTGTAAGAGCATTTAAAATAGACAATAAAACAACCAACGTGGCACGAATACAAAGAGAATACATCTCTTTACGGGTGCAGCCATCTTTGTTTTGACGAATTGTATCTCTCAGAATCTCGAATTGGACCGACCAAAAGAGGGTGTGCCTTGGTTAAATGCCGCAAAATCTGGGAGATTTCCACTTTGCAACTCTTGTGGGTGGTTTAATTCTGACCAACCATATTTTCAATGAAAGGCTCAATTCTAAATATTTCCAAATTTGGTCATCCGCTTTAAAGACTATTGTTGAATGAAGGGGCTCTTGTCAGAGACCTGTAACCATCTCTTTTTTTTAGTAAACATTGTTGGAAGTCTTGCGTTCCAAGAGGCTGAACAAGCTGCTGGAGAGATGAAGAGGATTGAGCTGTGAGGCTTACAACATCAAACTAATCAGATTATAAACTTGGTTCTTTGTCTCACCGCTAACGGATTACTTTTGTAGACAAATAGATAAACCAAATTAATTAAAGGCTGCTCCCGGTGTATTCGTATTTTTTGGATGTTTAAATTTGAGCGTCACCATACAACACACTGAACACTTTAAAATTCACTGCTCTTGCGTATCCATGCAATGGAAGTGAACCAACACGATCTGCATCCATCTAATGTAATAAGTAACTCATCGATAACCCACTGTTTAAACAAATGAACAAGAAAAGAAGTACAAATGGTGAGAAGGGGAGGAATCCTTCAACGGCTGTCTGAGATGACAGAAGGTATGCAAAAGCAAGGGGCATCATTGTTCGAGCATGCAAATGCATGTGCGTTTGTGTAGGGTGATGGGACAGATGGGTAATAAGATTAATCACGCATCATGAATAACGCTTGGTTCTTAGAGCTCGTTTCTCTCCCATTCCAACTTTGATTAACTACTAATGGCCGTCAATGGCCACACCTTCCTTCCTATGCTTATTCAACGGTAGTTTCATTATTTGGGGGTATGATCTGCACAACCCAGGGTATGTAAAATCACTACATGGTTCTGAGCCAGGGTATTCCTGAATTCCTACATATGTATACGTATCTCTCCATCTCACTCTCTCTCCTAGGGACCACAAACCTTAAACACAAAATATTGTTCTAAGCACTATTTTTTTGAAGGGGCTGAGAATGGAATTTGAACTTTTCTAAAGGCTTCATTTAAACAGGGTTTTGTGGGACCTGTTGCCTATTATGCATTTGCAAAGAGTCACAGCGTTGTTAGAGCTACCACCCCTCCGACATGTTATAACAGCAAGAAGTCTAATGCAGAGGACTACATTTTTAACATCTCATCTCAGTGTGCGGTGGAAACCACAAATTTACCACAAATCTAACCCTTTTTCCAAGCCCGGTCATTAAAGCATGATGACTTCACAGTGGTTGCTGACTGCTACTTAGGGCCACAGTTAAGTTAATCTCTACCAGCACATACAGCAAGGTGGTTGGTCCCTTCTCTGAAAGACCAGTGTCAAAGTGCATCGATTGTCTGTGCATGTATGAGAATTATTAGCACAAATAAATCCATGATTGTTTAATAAATCCATGATTGTGCGACTACATGTAAATGTGTACCCATGCAAATTCCAACACCTAAGTAACCTGCAGAGCCAAAAAAAAAGCAAGGCTAAATAAGGTCTGTCTGTGTACGTGTTGATTGATACTGATGCAGGCACCAAGGGCACATGCTGTGACTCAATTAAAGGTTGGGTATGGAATTCTCTTTTTTGGCAAAATTACTTGAAATCCTTATCATAACCCACTTACAGCCACTGAGTTAGAAGTACTGACATGAAAATTAAACACGTCAATCATCTGTGGAACGGGCAGGGCTCGAAAAACTCCAGCCATGGATTTCCAGACCCACCGAGGGGCATTGGACAGTAAGTACGTCAATCAGACGGTCATACTGTACTCCCCCTCCCCCGCGCGACGCCTTCGTGCACGTACCCAGAGCAAGCTTCTGTTTGTTGTTATCCTGCGGTAGCTACTGGAGCTAGCCAACTAGCTAATGGCTCGCTCTCACACATCTGTGTTCGCGCTCGTGCATGATTGCGCGTCCATGTACTTAGAATGGGTGGAGTCAGAGTCAACGTTGAAGGAGAGGGGGTAGGACCATTTGAGTTGTGTGTTTCCAAAATCTGCTTGGGTTTCGCAAATCCCATACCCAACCTTTAAGGATATTGGACGGAGCTGCTGTGAATAACTCTTGAAACTCTTAAAAGTGACCTATAACTGAGCAATATTAAGCAAGAGCTACATATGCAAAAACTCTAAAATGTAACTTTTTTGTTTTAAAGTTGATCAAAGGTAATAGTGTAAATTCCTATACATGAGGAGAGAGTAAAGGCAAGGATATCTGTGGACCTTAGGGATCGAACACAGTATATTTCAGTGTAGCCCTTTGCCAACTTTGCATATCTTAACAGCAGTTAACTTTGGAGATTGGTATTAATGTGTAAATGACTGGAAATCAGTCATGTGTGGCTTAATTTGGTTCACCGCAGCACATTCCATGTTAGACAGTAAAGAATGTTATGTACTGCAGTTTTCTTTGTTCACACCACCCTCTTCCTCTACAGCACACTCAACTACACACAAATGCTTTTACATTTTTAATCCTTTTACATTTCAGATTCTAGTTTCCTTAGTCTAATGCTAACCCTGACGGTGCAAAGCCCTAGTCATCAAAGATGATGATGCGTGTTCAATAGGGCTGTCACTTTTTATTCGAAGTTCGAATATTTGTTCGAAGGTGGGGTGAAAAGTTCGAATTCGTAGTGTAATTCTCCATTCGAACTGTAAAAATGCGCTATAAAGAAGAGAGCGGCGAGTGGCTTCTCCTCAAAAAAGCGGCCCTCCTGGATCCCCGCTTCTCCCGGTTAGTCCACCTTTCCCCTGCACAGAAACATCTCGTGACTGAAAGCCTCTCACACGAGCTCACTGAAACGGAGACCGACACTGATCGCACACGACAGAGAGAAAAGTCCGCTGCTGCGCTGGGCGCGATCAGCCTGTTTGGGGACTCATACAGCACGGCTGACAGAAGCAGCTGCAACGGTAACGGAGAGCTGCGAGACTACTTGTAATTTTCTTTCCGTAAGGAATAAAAAGAGCAGCATGCCGTGTTGGAGGTCGGCCTCACAGATTGTTCGTTTATATAGGCTGTGTGTGCCATGGACGACATGCGCTCCGCATATCGCGCTCCGAGCAGTTATTGTTAATGTGTAAAAGACAGCCGCACTTGTGTCGGAGCTTCCTCTTGTTGTGTTTACAAATGTGTTATCAAAGATGTGTTTTTATCCTGTGCCGTTATGAATTCAGTAGGTATACGTGATAAAAGAGCAACATAAAAAATCAAGACTGTTGTCGTGTTCTATGGGGGGGGGGGGGAATACATTCGAATGTATTCGAATGTATTCGAATTAATAATGGACATTCGAAATTCGTTCGAATTTCATTTTTGGAAAAAGTGACAGCCCTAGTGTTCAACTACCATTCTTAGTGACAGACCGAAAGACTTGTGCTAATAAATCGAGCCCTGATTTATCGCTCTCCTTTTGACATTTTTCAATGCACATGGGCTACAAAGAATACCACTGAATAGAAAATACACAGCTGGAATGCATCTGTGCTATACTGTTTGTTGCGTTCACTTCGTTTCAACTAGCATTTCATTTCAGCTAGGACTGAAACTCGTCAATCATAAATATTGTCCGGAGGGTGTGGAGAGCAAGACCGTGTGAAAAGGAAGGGTTTGACAGGGAGTGTTCCGGTTAGCTTGTGGAAATGGATTCCAGCTGCAGCTCGTCTACAAACATGCATAACCCACCTCTACCACTCCAGGTATCTCTCTCACACACACGCTTCCTGAATCAATATTTTTTCAGCCCCCACGTTGCTAACAAATTCTTCAGTAAGTGCCTTCTCAGGTCAACTGAAAGAGGCTCTGCTGCACCTAAAACAGAAATGGAAGAGCAGAGAGAAAGCGCTAAAGGCGGGCGGGCCAGTAGAGATGGACAGGAGGGCTGAAGAAGAACAGGAGTCGAGACAGACAAGTGAGTCGAGAATGACAGTTGAGTCGAGACAGACAGGAGAGTAAAGAGTGACAGGTGTGTCGAGACAGACAGTTGAGTCGAGACGGACAGGAGAGTAAAGAATGACAGGCGTGTCGAGACAGACAGTTGAGTCGAGACAGACAGGAGAGTATATAGAGTGACAGGTGAGTCGAGACAGACAGGAGAGTAAAGAGTGACAGGTGAGTCGAGACAGACAGTTGAGTCGAGACAGACAGGAGAGTAAAGAGTGACAGGTGAGTCGAGACAGACAGTTGAGTCGAGACAGACAGGAGAGTAAAGAGTGACAGGTGAGTCGAGACAAAAAGGAGAGAAAAGAGTGACAGGAGAGCCGAGACGGACAGGTGTGTCAAGACAGATCGTTGAGTTAAGACGGACAGGAGAGTTGAGACAGACTGGAGCTTCGAGACGGACAGAGACTGAAAGAAGACATCCCCAGACTTGAACTCGAGGGGAGAGCGAGGGAGTTAAGTTAATGTAAAATGGAGATGATGAGTTGATTGATCACATAGATAGATGTTTTTTCACCACGACAAGAACCTCTTCTATAGTCAGCATGTGCAAGCCAGCCCATCCACCGCCACTTTGTGGTGCAACAGACACATGGATGTGTGTGGACTGTCTGTGTACTTCACAAACAGTACATCATGGCACCTAAAAAGGATGCTTTAAGAACCTAACCTTGTTTCCATGTCATTGGGAAATGCGTTATTGGAGCGTAGTTTACATGTACGTAGGTACATGAAATTGGTGCAGAATACTACAGTGAATGTGATGGTGACAAGGTGCGCCAAAGGTGTGACAACACCCACAAGGCTGTACTGGTATGTCTGTTCCCCCGCTTTAACAGCAGAGGTAGTGGAGGGGCAATCAAGTAGAGTCCCTTCTAGAGTCCCTTCAAGTAGAGTCGACGTGAATCAGGTTTGTTGCCACAAACTCCGGGCCACTAGGCGTCGAAGCCTGAATTGCTGTCTACTGGAGGCAGTCTGGACAAGGCTTAGCCAATACTTGAAAGAAAATAAACATTAAAATGTCTGACACAGCAGACGTCGAAGGATTTGTCCCTCGTCACGGATCATCGTCCGTTTTCTGGAAATATTTGAGATTTAGCGCAAGCGATATTACCCAGCAACAAACAATATGCAAAGGGTAACATAGAGTTGTGTCAGCACCGCAAGGCAACGAATTTATTCAGCCATCTGAAAACACACCACGAAACATAGTATGACGAATGCACGAAGGCTGAAACTATTGCATCGCGTCTAACGAGAGATGTCCCACGTCAACTCGTCCATAAAAGCGAGCCTGTACAGCGCAACACCGTATCAATCCAGCTCACAAAGACACACCAAAATCACCAATGCAATCACATTCCATTTGGCCAAAGATACAATAAACAACGTCAGTAATGTGAAGCGTAGTCCTGCATTGAATTGTTCTGATATTGTAGCATATTTATTTAAGTAAACCTTTATTTCAGACACGGACACCTTTATTTAGGTCAAAATCAAGAGATTTATTTTAACTCATATGGGTCCAATGAATAAAGTGAAATAACTCATTTTGATTCAAGAAGGATGTTAAAGCAGTTAAATACAAGAACACCCCCAGATACCTCGTCTACTCCCCCCGTCAGGGTTCCTCGACTACCCCCTCCCCCTCAGGACTCCTCGTCTACCTACCCCCCCGCTTGCCCCACACATTGCTTTCTGTCTATGGCAGTGGTTCTCAACCTTTTTTGAGCAAACGCCCTCATGACCTTACCCTGATCCTCTGGCGCCTCAATAAAAATTAAGTAACAACCCCACTCACACTCGTGTTATATTGCTTAAAGTTGTCAGTTCATCGTTTTTCATTGATTTTGCGTCGGTCAGTAATAGCAATGAATGCCCTCTGAGTCGGTTTTGGTACATACAAATATTAATGAATATTCATGACATGCAATTTAACTTCCAGAGAGAGAGCGAGAGAGAGAAATGGTTGGAGAAATGGTTCGTGTCCCGGCCGCGGCACCCTGCGGCCCGGGCACCGTGACCTTGGGCACCGGGACCACTCCCGCGTCTCCCGCCATGCCCCGTGAACGAATGAATAAATGGCCTGGGAACCACGGGCACCGCGGCCCCGGCAACGCAGACTCCACGAAAACAGATCACACGCAGAGGCCTAATAAGGCCTACATGTTTTTTATTTGAAATGTAACAGTCTTTTCGCGGAGACTACGTTCAGAGCAGCTGGAACTGAACAAGAGGAAGGAGGTAAACGGGCTATGAAACAAAATTTGATCAGTGTTACTATAGAGATCATGACGATAACTGATGTAACGGGAGTCCGGGCGTAGGGCTGGCGATTTTTCTCGGTTTAAACGATTAATTTGCATTTTTACTTTGCTACGGTTTGTGAAATGGCTGAACCGAAAAATCGCGATTTAAAAACAGTTCTAGACTCTTCAGATTTGTTTTGCTTTAAGGGACTCCGTAGTAGCCTCCTCGCTCACTTTCCAGAACGCACGCAAAACTCAGCCAACTACAAACACATTCACTGCGCCCCCGACAGACGTAGGGGAGAGCCAGGTCGATTGAAACACTTTTCAGTTAAACGTCTTTTTCAAAGATGACGTTACGTATAGGGATGGGTCGATAGTCGATTCTATCGACTATCGACGATCGATGGATTCCATCATCGATCGTCTCAAGTAGCCGATAAAAAGGCGATAATTATATTTTAATAATCATTTTTATTTTTTTATTATTTTTTTAAAAGCGCTGTGGTAGCCCCTCCTCATCCTCTCCTCATCGTCATCCGCTTATCCGGGGTCGGGTCGCGGGGGGAGCAGCTCAAGCAGGGGGCCCCAGACTTCCCTTTCCCGGGCCACATTGACCAGCTCTGACGGGAGGATCCCGAGGCGTTCCCAGGCCAGTGTTGAGATATAATCTCTCCACCTAGTCCTGGGTCTTCCCCGAGGTCTCCTCCCCACTGGACGTGCCTGTAACACCTCCCAAGGAAGGCGCCCAGTGGGCATCCTTACCAGATGCCCGAACCACCTCAGCTGACTCCTTTCTAAGTAAAGGAGCAGCGGCTCTAATCCGAGTTCCTCACGGATGGCTGAGCTTCTCACCCTATTCCTAAGGGAGACGCCAGCCACCCTTCTGAGAAAACTCATCTCGGCCGCTTGTACCCGCGATCTCGTCCTTTCGGTCATCACCCAGCCCTCATGACCATAGGTGAGGATAGGAACGAAGATCGACCGGTAGATCGAGAGCTTTGCCTTGCGGCTCAGCTCTCTTTTCGTTAACGGTGCGGTAAAGCGAACGCAATACCGCCCCCGCTGCTCAGATTCTCCGGCCAATCTCACGCTCCATAGTACCCTCACTCGCGAACAAGACCCCGAGGTACTTGAACTCTTTCACTTGGGCTAAGGACTCATTTCCTACCCGGAGTAAGCAATCCACCGGTTTCCTGCTAAGAGTCATGGCCTCAGATTTAGCGGTGCTGATCCTCATCCCAGCCGCTTCACACTCGGCCGCCAGCCGATCCAGTGAGTGCTGAAGGTCACAGGCCGATGATCCAATGAGGACCACATCATCTGCAAAAAGCAGTGATGAGATCCTCAGACCACCGAACTGCAACCCCTCCCCACCACGACTACGCCTCGATATCCTGTCCATGTATATCACAAACAGGATTGGTGACAAGGCGCAGCCCTGGCGGAGACCAGCACCCACTGAGAACGAAAACTGACTGGCTGCCGAGAACACGAACACAGCTCTCGCTTTGGGAGTACAACGATTGGATGGCCCTGAGGATAGACCCCCTTACCCTATACTCCCGCAGCACCTCCCACAGTTTCTCCCGGGGGACCCGGTCATACGCCTTCTCCAGATCCACAAAACACATGTAGACCGGATGGGCATACTCCCAGGCCCCCTCCAGGATCCTTGCGAGAGTGAAGAGCTGGTCCGTAGTTCCACGTCCGGGGCGAAAACCGCATTGTTCCTCTTCAATCTGAGGTTCGACGATCGGCCGAACCCTCCTTTCCAGCACCTTGGAGTAGACTTTACCAGGGAGGCTGAGAAGTGTGATACCCCGGTAATTGGCACACACTCTCTGGTCCCCCTTTTTGAACAGGGGAACCACCACCACCCCGGTTTGCCACTCCTTTGGCACTGTACCCGACTCCCACGCGATGTTGAATAGGCGTGTCAACCATGACAGCCCCTCAACACCCAGAGCCTTTAGCATTTCTGGCTGGATCTCATCAATCCCTGGGGCTTTGCCACTGCGGAGATGTTTGACTACCTCAGTGACCTCCACCAGGGAAATTGACGACGAAACACCATCAACCTCGAGCTCTGCCTCCAACATAGAGGGCGTGTTATTCGGATTCAGAAGTTCCTCAAAGTGTTCCTTCCAACGTCCGACGACCTCCTCAGTTGAGGTCAACAGAGTCCCATCCTTACTGTACACAGCTTGGATGGTTCCCTGTTTCCCCCTCCTGAGGTGCCGGATAGTCTTCCAGAAACACTTTGGTGCCGACCGAAAGTCCTTCTCCATGGCCTCTCCGAACTTCTCCCACACCCGCTGCTTAGCCTCCGACACGGCAGCCGCTGCAGCCATTCGAGCCTGTCGGTACCCTGCAACCGAGTCAGGAGTCCTCCAGGATATCATATCCCGGAAGGCCTCCTTCTTCAGTGGGACGGCTTCCCTGACCACCGGTGGTAGCTATTTTTTCAACTTAAAAAGCACCGCAAATTGTAATTGAAATGAACTGGCACCGGTGGAAAACATACTATGTAGCGCTGACCTGCCGTATTCACTCACTGCTGCGAGAGGAGAGGGGAGGGGCTCGAAACCTACCGGTCTGCTCTGCTCGCACGGCGAAATGACATCACACCCCGCTGCACCATTTCCGGGTCACAGCTGTGGTACATGAGCTGTGTTCGAAATCGTTCCCTATTCACTCACTCACTTCCCTATAGTGTTCATGATATAGTGCACTACATAGGGAACGAACAAACGAGAATTCGGACAATACGCTGAACATTTCTAAACGTCATTTGCGTCAGTAAATGCGCCGGGTATTTGTGTGACGCAGACAGATGCGCCCAGATTGTGTAAACAAACCGGGCACTCTAGAGGAAAGCTGGAGGTTGTATTGATTTTGAATGTTACATTTCCTTGAACAAGGTTTTTCTTATTAATTTTGAATGTTTCATTTTCTTGTTAAATCCCAAATAAATTGTTGATATTTCTAAACGAAAGCCAGAGACTCCATCATTAAATGTAGTCGTTTTCGCCGCTTGCGGTTATTGAGCTTCTTCTTCTCCTCCGGAAAAACACGACTGCATTGCATTGTGGTATATGGGAGTATAACACGTAGGGAACATCATATGTACACTTACATTTTGGGTATTTTAAGTGCATATAGGGCATGAAATTAACCAGTGAGAATTCGAACAACACTACAAAATAGCGAGCACCCTATATAGTGCACTATATCCGTGATAGGGAACGATTTCGAACACAGCTACGAGCTGTGTGTCATCAGCATGTGTCATCATGACAGCGCCGCCGACGCATCGAAACTTAAATCAGCGGAGGCTCACGCTGGTCCAAGGGGAAGACCATCGTATTCGTTTTTAAGAAAAGTTTCGAAAAATAAAAACGCCATAGATAAATTATAAATAATTAATATTATAAAATTATTATAAAGATGCCCCCCCAGATAGAATCGACTATCGGCGATCGCTAGGGGGCGCTATCGGAAGCTTGTGAAGCTTGTAGACGATTGCCCAACCCTAGTTACGTATACAAATAATTTGTGATCAACAACTCACATGTGTGTTCTGAGTTACAACTGTAATTTAACATACATGTTGGATGATCGAGCTGTTTTTTTAACTTTGAACGTAAGTCGACATCCGTTTCAAACGCCCCGCCTAGTCGGAACGTTTGAAACACATACGGGACGAATGAAACAGCATATTTTAAAAAGAAACTATTGACCTTACTCTTGTTTTTATGCAACCATAGTCATATTATTATGGCATGAAACAAAAAACACAACTATTAAACTACAAAAAAGATACCGCAGGAAGGATTTTACTTAGCGCTCTCGAAAACAGGTTTGGGGGATAGCAGAGAAGCGAGAGAGCTGGAGGAAGATTAGATATCTTGTTTCCCTTTACTTTATAACACAACATTAGCGGGATCTCTGGAGGAAAAGTAATACTTTAAACCTTAGCTTAGTTGTTTGTTTGTGTTCGCTGTACAGCGCCGCACCAATCAATTGTGACTGGCTTGCTGCAGAGCGTGAGCGTCTTGGGAATACCCGGTCAATATTATGGACACATACGACAAACAATATTCGGTATTTGTTATGGATTTATTGTAGAAATTCCCTGAAAAGATGCACGTTCCAGGATGAATTGAAAAGCTCCCGTAAGGGCTGAGATGGCAGAGAACAGCTGATTTGGAACAGAGCAACAGCTCTTCGCTTTCACAGGGAAAAACTAAGGAACTTCAACCTACTAATTAACGTTCAAAAGCTACTAAATCTTCAACAAAATATGCAGATACTGTCAAAATCGGTTCCAGGGAGTATATAGGGATTATTAATGTTGTTTTTGATGGTGTTTTTTTCTGGAACGAGTATTCGAATATTCGTTCGGAAAAACCAACGAGTATTTGAAGCCTGAAAAATGGCATTCGGGCCAGCCCTACTTATTTCATGAGATTATACACGTCATAACACTTATGAATGTTACATTTCATTTCTGCCATGTCTGTTATATAACTAGATACCACTAAATGATACAAACTGTACCATTAAATTAAGTAAACAGTTATTACTTTTCACCACGGAATCTAATGTGTGGCGCTAAAATTTCTTCTCGAGGGGGTTTCTTGTGCCCTCGGGGTATGTACTCTTTAGCGGGGGGTGTTTATTGGTGAACATTTTAAATATTCAGAATACATTATTTAGAGCTCTGAAATGTTTGTAACAGAAAAACCATACGTTTAATTAGAATCCTCTTTTGGTCAAGTATTGACGTAGTATTTTTGGGAGTTATTTTAATTAATTGAAACCAAATTTCAATATCATAACTTTTAAATTGGTCAGTACCACTGAGTATTTGCAACAACGATTCTATTTATATAAAAAATATATATATTTTATATAAAGTAACATTGGCTTTGTGAAGCCATTCAGCACATGACAAAATTGACAGGAATGCACTGTGTTAATGTGGTGAGAACATGACACCATAACAACGTGTGAGCCATACTGTGTATGGCATGATGTCTTGGCAGCACAGCCACTTCTCTGGTGACAGTTTGACTAGAGCTCATAAAGTAGACCAGAGATCTTTTCTGAGTAGAAAGAGATAAATTGAGAGATAGAGATGACGGGTCTATGTCAAGTACTCCTAAACGTTAGACTCGGTATCCCCAGCCCTTTCTGCCGGCGATTTGAATTCGCCCAGCGGCAGGGTCTGGAGGGGAGGAATACATTTCTTCCTGCTTCTGATCCGCTTTTACTTGCAGGGTTTCCCCAGGTTTGATCAACCCAAATTTAAGACTTTTTTTAGACTTTTTTTAAGACCACTTCAATGAAAATTAAGACCTACATCGCACCCATTAAGCGGTCGTAAAACGCGGTTGTGCATATGTTATTCATGTTTTTTTGGAACATATGAAACAGTCATGTCAATACATTAATGAATGTGCCAAAGGACAAGTGTGCACTCACCAATCAAAGAGCCAAACTGAGGGCCTAACTCAAAGCCTAGAGGCCTGATGTCTCTTAAGACCATGTACCCAGAAATGATAAAAGATTAAAAAAACAATACACAAAGTGATGGTGTGAAAGTGTAGCTGTATTTTTGGTTTAAATATCAAACTTTCAACACACAATATAAAATATAAACAAACAAACTCTTTTCAAATTGCTGTAGTTTCTCAGCATTCAAATGTCCTCAACCATTTATATATATATATATATTGATGCACTTCTTATGACAAATGTACTTATTGTAAGTCGCTTTGGATAAAAGCGTCTGCTAAATGCACTAAATGTAAATGTAACCATTTCAATGAATCCACCACTTGCCTCGTTGACCTCTTTTACTAACTCCTTCGTAATGTATGGAGCCAGCCCTAACCCTAACCCGTCCACAGACATGGTGACTAATGTATGATAGTAAGCATTATTGGCCCTTAACACTAATATTCAGAAACAACACTGCCTCAAAAGGATATTGGCCTAAACAACACCAGTAGAGGCTATACTTTTCCCTGAACTTTTAAACGTTGCAAACGTGCAAAAACATAATTATATATTTATGTGGCATTCAGTCCAATGCTTAAAATATATCTGTGGCATTCAGTAGGCCAATGCTGTGGTAAAGTGTGTAAAGTATGACCAAGTGTTTCTTTCTGTTCAATAGATAGAACTTTATCAATCCCCTGTAGGAGAAATAAAACACAAACTTGACCTTTTATCCGATCTAGCGTACTTTGGCATTAACGGCCCGGTGCCGTAAATCGGGATAAGGACATCCCTTACCCTGATATGATACGATGCCGTCCGGAGAGTGGAAAAAAATGTGATATGAACTTTAGATGTGAACAAAATTATTTTAGACTCATTAAGAATATGCTACGACAAAGGCTTAATTTGAACTATTTTATGCTTCACAGCTTTCAATTAATTACAATTTTTGTGTTAGTCTATGGTTTGCATGACTGGCACTTGTTTAATCTGGAACCTTTTCAGGAATCATGTACATCTCAACTATGTTATGAAGTAGGGCTGAAAGATTAATCAAATTCAAACCGACAACGCAATGCAATAGAATACGATTTTCAAATCACAGAGCCTGTGATTAAAAATAAATAAATTGTGTGCATGCAATGCTTCCCTCCGCTCACGTGACATGCGAGTGTGAACAACTTGCCACGCTACGCTTTGATTTGTTGATGCGGACATAAAAAAAAGAAAACTGACAAAAACCCAACCACCAGGGATTGAAAAAAACGAAATTACTCCGGCAATAGCGGAGTTCATAGGGAAAGATATGACAGACAGTGACCATGGCCGGGTTTACGGCTTTGGTGAAGACACTGGATAAACGGAATCGACTCGAGATGTTTTTTTATTGTCTCGGACTTGTCTTGGATTCGTTGGCAGTGCACTCGGACTGGCAAAAAACCTGACCGCCAGGGTATCAAGTAGACCAAATTAGGGCTGCAACAACGAATCGATAAAAAATCGATTACTAAATGCGTTGGCAACGAATTTGTCGTCGATTCATTGTGTCGCGCGATTAATAAGTTACTCATAGGCGCAGCACTGTTTACAGCCAGCCGCCGACAGGTTGGTTCATGGTTCATGCACGCCCACAGCGAGCTTTAGTGTGAGCGACCACAGCTTGTATCTTGGTCATATCTTAAAACTGGACTACATAAAAGAGTTGTACCTTCACTGTCTTTGGGTTATAAAGACTCCTTCAACTCAGTATCCGTCTAGTCCAACCGAAAACTGTCAGCTGCTGCTGCTGCAGACGTTGTGCAGACGGGCTCGGAGTCGGCACCGCGTGCATCAACAGTCATTCAAAGCAGCGGTATCACACAACCGGACGGTGTGGAAAATCCCGTCAGTTAAAAATAGTAATGCAGTTTTTAAATCCATGTTAAAATCGGCAGGATATAGAGCTCGTTAGCTTAAAAAAAAAAACTAACCAATGGTCACAAACAGTGTCAAATGTGATGTGTTCAGGTCGGCTCAGTAATATGATTAATGCGTACAAATGCAACAGAAAAAAAATAATATTGAGATTTTGGTGAAAACTTGTTTTCCCAGTAATATAAAATAGATAGTAAAGATAGAATTATGACCCGTTTAATGTCCTATCTTGAACTATCATCATCTTATCAGCAATTAAAGCAATATTACAAGTTCTATTTCAAGGAGTCTCGAAAATGGTATCAATAGGTTTGACTGGTTAACCATGGACATCCCTTATATACATATAAAATAATATCATACATTCTATGTTCTTTTTTGTGTCATCCCAGTTATGTTTTTTAAATTTTTTTATTATTTAATATTACTTTTAATAGTTCCAGGACGTTGGAGCAATAACCTGGTGTTTTTACACTTCAGCCTGCACTGTGAATTTGAAGTAATGTTCAGTTTTTGAATAAAGATGCGGCAATTCCAAATGTTTTTTTTTTTATCAGATTCATCGATTAATCGAAAAAATAATCGACAGATTAATCGATTATTAAAATAATCGTTAGTTGCAGCCCTAGACTGAATACCACACGACAGGGATCACTGACTGAAATGATTCAGAGTAGGCTATAAATGACCCCGATTTAAAACGGCACTGCGAAATTACTAAGGAGATAGCGGAGTTAGGGCAAGATAAGACGCCCCTCAACACGATGATCATGGCCAGGTCTACGGCTGTTTCTAAGCTGCTGATAATTGGTACAGCACACACCCCCAGCACAGGTTTTTGTTAGGCTTCCCTACTGGGGCTACATTTTTTCATCTTTTACAAGTTTACATATTTATAACGACTTTGAGTTATCTACATACAGTATACGAGTGGAGGAGCCACATACGTTCTTTTTTATATTTCTGCACTTAAGTCTGTGATTTGTTACTGACTGGAGAACAGTAAGATTAGTATTTCTTTTTCAATACAATAGTTAAATAAGGATGTTATATGAATTCATCTCAACACAGGCCTGGCCTAAAGGAAAGCACAGTTTGTATGTTGACTGTAGGGATGTCCCGATCCGATATTTGGATCGGATCGGCCGCCGATATTAGCAAAAAAATGCATATCAATATCGGATCGGCCTGCACGGGAAAATCCCGATCCGGACTCCCGATCCAGCGCACCAATGTAGGTAATCCATTCCAGTTTTTCCCCCCAAATCCGGTCCGCGTTGTTCAGCACACCTAGCGCACACTGTGTGTGTGGTAATATGACTATTTTCTACTCAGGTTTTGTGTGTGTTGCTTTTATATATAATGTTATATTGTTTACAATATTGTTTACACTCTTGTTGTTCAAGAACAGAGCACTGATGCCAATTCAGTGTGTGTGTGGTAATTTGACTATTTATTATTTTGTCTATTTTGTGTTTATTTAACCCTGAATAAACAGGTCAGCTTCTCATTACCAACTATTGTGGATTATTCAAACTAACCTAATTAAGTTGGCTAGTTGTTCTTAAGAGTAAAACCCTTTTCAACATGAGTAGTACAACAAAATAAGTAAATATCTTTAATCTTTAATACATGCTTGGATCGGCCGGTATCGGCCGATGCTAAAAGCTACAATATCGGTATCGGATCGGAAGTGCAAAAAGCTGGATCGGGACATCCCTAGTTGACTGCTTCCAATGTTTTGTTTGTCATACTATACAATTATTAATTGCTTTTGTTTGTACTTTTGTGAGTTATACAGAACATTAGAAATCGCAATCGCAATTTGGTGTCAATAATGGCAATTATATTATTGGAAGAAAAAAAAAAAAAAAGAATCTTGATCAAAGTCTCTCTATCCATCTATCAAATGAAATGGGGAGGGGGCTTTCACTGAAGGAGGATATTTTCAGCACACTGACCAGTTCCAGAAACAGACACTGTTGCCATCTACCCAGCCATCATACGGCTCATCCATGGTTCAAAACAGACGTCTGCAGACCATGCTGTGGATGCAATGTGCCAGTCCATACTCGTTGAGCAGGCTCAGCATAGACTTCACCTAGAGTACGGACTCCTCACCCACTCAATCATTACCATGGCTACACTGCCAGCATAACATGATGATAAAGAGAGTGCGGGAAAGGCCTGATACACACAGACAAGCTTACAAAGACAAATGTACACATACCAGCCCTCTATCCCTTACACCACACACACACACACTCTTTGTCTGCCTTTCACACATACAGATATACAGACAGTAGACATCATTGCATTGTAGGAGTGAGGCTGAGGCCAGCAGATCAGTTGGAACCTGGACATCCATTGTCCTTTCGAGAAAGAACAAGTGACCCTAAATACACAGTTTTGCCCACCCATATCTACCGTAACATTTGTTCCCCACAGACTACAGCCTGCACTACACTGACTGGCTCCAAAAAACACACACCCACTGCCTGAACCTAATATTCAAAATATGGGGTGTTTTTATATTCGTTTTTCATATTGATATTGTACTTATTCGGGTTACTGACTGCAGAACTGGAAATTCCTGAAACCGAGTGATGTTAACTTTTTATTTTCATGTACTTTGCTTCACTGTTTGTTTCAAGTCTCAGAAATCTCAAGCCGTTTCTCAATACCAAGTACTCAATGATCGGACTTGCGGACTTGCAATTTCAAACTTCCAAGTATAAACCTCCGGGGACGGGAGGACGCACCTGCATTTGGAACAGCAGCGGACTCAATTTCGTCACCACCTCAGCTCGTCTGTTAATTGTGCTACGGCCTCATGTAGGCATATACTACTGAGCAATATAAACAAACTAGAAAATGCATTTCCTGCAGAAAATGCGGTGAGTGCTGCAGTACAAAGTGAGGTTGAAAATATTTTTTAATAAAGCCACATTAAGACTTGCTTAAATCAAGTGATGGGATTTCAACAAAAGTTCAAAAGTCTAAACGGAGTAAACAATGTAAACATGCACATCATTTAGAAAAAAAAATGTAAATGTTTTGAAACAAATAAAGGGACAGCTGAATGTAAAGCATTGCTAAAATGTCAAATGAATTTAATTAGTATTGCCAGAGAGAGAGAGAGAAAGAGAAAAAGAGAGCGAGAAGAAAAAGCCGGTGCGTGATTAAAGGTAGACCAATAGAGAGGGAAAAACCGGGCAATCTGCGAGAAAAGTAAGACAATTTTTTTTTTTGCATTTTTCACCCGCTGCTCGGCTGAAAACAAATGTATTTCGCAAGCGAAGCATCTCTGTGTTCTCCTGCTGGTATCGTGGTCTAAACCAATAAGAGACAGAGCTCAGGCGGGAATTTGCCTCTGATTGGCTGTGGTCCTGTTCACAGCTCTTAAGGTACGGCCACACCAGACGCGTATCTCGCGTAATTTTTGCGCGCGTAACGCAGCTAAAATGTTGCTTGACCATTTTGTGTCAAAAATGGGCATATGCTCCTAACGCGCCTACGCTCCTAACGCACCTAGATGAGTCCATGTCCATGCAAGTGAACGGAGCGTTCCCTCTTCGTCATAACTATCAAACCAAACATCCTTCACATTCACCGAGCGAACATTACGAAAGTAAAATGCACATTTCTCGCTAAAAATGTTTCCATAAACGCATTTAATGGCGTAACTATGTTACTATTTCCACCCAGAATAAAGAAAGTTGTCGGCCGTGGCTGCGCTGGAGTCCGAAGTAGGAAACCCAAACGCCGCCGTGTTTGGGCGATAGAGTTTAGATTGGGTTAGATTAAATAATCTCGGATATAAATAACAATAATCGGGTTAAAAGAGCAGAGAGAGCAGCAGAGAGAGGTCATGTTTCCCGAAGCTCCGCTAGGCATTGGAAAAAACTACTTTATTCATCGTTCAGATCTACTTTATCTTATTTCATGATCATAATACCTAACAGTATATAGTTTGTTTTCGTCGTCCTCCATCGCTCGATTCAACAATACATTTTGGCACTTTTTACTCCCGGATCAGACCGCAGAAAAAGCCTTGGACTTTCCTATCGCCAACATGCCTCTGTACTCGGATATCTCAGGCACGGAGACTGGGAAATGCACAGACGGTGGCTTTAATGGAAACGAGACTAGCAGCTCTATTATTAACAACTACAGACCAATATCAAATCTGCCCTTCATAAGTAAAATCATTGAGAAAGTTGTCCTCCAGCAACTTAATCACTTCCTGGCATCAACTGGTTGTTATGACACCTTCAAATCAGGATTTCGACCCCTGCACAGCACTGAGACCGCCCTCATTAAAGTTGTAAACGACATCCGTCTTAACACAGACTCTGGCAAAACCTCAATACTAATGCTACTAGACCTCAGTGCTGCATTCGACACTGTAGACCATACAATACTTTTGGACAGGTTAGAAAACTGGGTGGGGCTTTCAGGCACAGTCTTAAATTGGTTCAGATCCTACCTACAAAATAGGAACTACTTTGTTTCCATCGGCGACTTTGTATCAGAATCAACCAACGTGATGTGTGGAGTCCCACAAGGTTCGATCTTAGGACCCTCTTTATTCAACATCTACATGCTCCCACTAGGGCAAATCATGCATAATAACAATATTGACCATCATTGCTATGCTGATGACACGCAAATCTTATGTATCGCTATCACCAAATGACTATCGGCCCATAGATCTGCTGAGCCAGTGCATTGAGCAAGTGAAAGACTGGATGTGCCGAAATTTCCTTCAGCTAAATGAGGATAAAACAGAGATAATTGTATTTGGTGCTAAAACGGAAAGGCTTAAAGTAACCCAACACCTTCACTCTCTGTCCCTGAAAACCTCAATCAAAGCCAGAAACCTAAGGGTTATCATGGATTCTGATTTACATTTCGAAAGTCACATCAAATCAGTTACAAAATCTGCATATTATCACCTTAAAAATGTAGCAAGACTTAGAGGGCTCATGTCCACCGAAGACTTACAAAAACATGTACATGCCTTTATCACTAGTAAGCTTGATTGCTGCAATGGTCTCCTTACAGGTCTCCCAAAACAAACTCTAAGGAAGCTTCAGCTTGTTCAGAATGCTGCTGCTAGAGTTTTAACAAAGACCAAAAAATTTGAACATATTACACCAATTCTTAAATCGTTATATTGGCTTCCTGTAGGTCAGAGAATTGATTTTAAAATCATGTTGCTAACCTATAAATCCCTACATGGTTTAGGCCCAAAATATTTAACTGATATGCTTCCACTACATAAGCTTTCTAGAACACTAAGATCTTCTGAGACCAATCTGTTAATTAAATGAGTAAACACGAAACATGGGAAAGCAGGATTTAGTTACTATGCAACAAATAGCCGGAATAAACTCCCTGAGGATTTAAGACTTGCCCCAACTCTGAGGGGCTAGCTTTCTGCTAAATCTTAAATACTTTACCTTTATTTTACTAAAATGCCTTTTTAACTTTCCCTTTATTTTCTATTTTTACCAGAAAAATACATGACATTTGCTGAGTAATGAAGTTGTGTCATTAAGAGCTTGACGAAGTGAAAACCTGTATTAGTGATTAAGCGCTTAATCACTGAATATACGCCATATGAAACTCTTTTGAATTTGTTTGTTGTTTGTTGTTTGCCTTTGGTTCTGGGCTAGAGTCCTAGAATAATCACTGAATATTTGTTTGTTGTTTGTTGTTTGCCTTTGGTTCTGGGCTAGAGTCCTAGAATATTGTAATAGATTGTCCTTAAGGTCGGGTTGTACTCCCGACTTGGGTTCCAGAGAGTCTGTTGATCTGATCTTAAATAACTTTCAATTTAATTTTCTCACTTTCTTAAATACATTGCACTTTCAATTTTACTTACTAAAAAGCCTTTTTAACTTTCTATTTTACTCATTTCTTTGCATATGTTTTCTTTTACTTATCTATTATTTTATTTTATTGTATAACAATGTTTATATGTGAAGCACTTCGAGTCTGCCTTGTGTATGAAAAGTGCTATATAAATAAAGTTGCCTTGCCTTGCCTTGCCTTAAATAACTTCACATGGTGTGTCTGGTGTGTTTCCAGCATTCGTAGTGTTGATCAGCAGATATATAGTCCGCCAAGACGTTGAGGTTGCTTAGTAACCAGAGACTCTGTCCATGCAAGTGAACGGAGCGTTCCCTCTTCGTCATAACTATCAAACCAAACATCCTTCACATTCACCGAGCGAACATTATGAAAGTAAAATGCACATTTCTCGCTAAAAATGTTTCCATAAAAGCATTTAATGGCGTAACTATGTTACTATTTCCACACAGAATAAAGAAAGATGTCGGCCGTATGCTTCTGTCCAAGCTCACTACTCTCTGCCAGTGACGTCGGGTCAAGCTCAACGCTGATTGGGCAACGCGGTTAATCGTCATGCGTATGAGCGTAAAAAGTTCAATTTTTTGAACTCTTGAAATGTACGCGCGTATATATACGCGCGTATATATACGCGCGTAAATATACGCGCGTAAATATACGCGCGTAAATATACGCGCGTAAAATGTTGCTTTAGCGCATGTAACGCGTGTACGCGTCTCATACGCGCGTAAACCAATGGTTCCCTATGGAAAAATTGACGATTTTATACGCGAGGTACGCGGGTAACGCGTTTGGTGTGGCCGCACCTTTAGTTGTGTGTTCAAAAAATGTGAGTGACCTGAGCAGGCTGAGTGCTGAAACGGGAAAATAAAATAAACGCGACAAAATGAGTGTAGGGAGGAATAAACATTAAAAGCTTTAGCATTAAGAAAAATACCATTCCATCCACCCCCTCTACCGAGTCCATCCATATATATATACAAGTGACAAGTGTGCAGATGAAGTGGCCCAGCTGCATTTCAGCGACAGGCAGCATTAATAAGGTCCTCTGAGGAATCTATATTGATTATAAAATGTAATGTTGCGTACAACATTGCCGAGGAGGAGATTACGTTCACCCAATTTGAGTCTGAAATTATGCTAATGAGGAAAAATTATTGGTGTAATAGCCGACACATTAAAGAAGGAGACAGCTGCAGACGTCGGCAACGCCACGTATATGTCATTAATGCTTGACGGCGACACAGACGTCTCCAAAAAGGAGTGCGTGATTGTCTACAGCCGCATTCTGCGCAAAGGGAGCCCCGTCAGCATCTTAATTGGACACGTCGAGGTGGAGCATGGACATGCACAAGGTGAGTTTGAAGGCCCAGCCATATTAAAGCACGAGATATAACGTAATAGAAATCTTAAGAAAATTGTATAGACTTCCTAAATATTAAAAATGAATATGTAGCCGTCAGTTAAACGCGTTATTAACGGCGTTAACGCAAACCAATTTTAACGGCGTTAATTTTTTTAACGCGCGATTAACGCAAATTATTATTAAAAAAAATATATATATATATATTAGAGCTGTCAAGCGATTAAAATATTTAATCGTGATTAATCGCATTAATGTTATAGTTAACTATTATTAATCGCGATTAATCGCAAATTCTTTTTCTATGCTAAATATCCCTTGATTTTTTTGTCCCATAATTCTTCTCATTTTAATTCTCTTATCAACATGATGAAGTGCATCGGCTTGCCTTGTGCAAATGATTTTCTATTGATAGCAACATTGGCATATACTGATCAAAACAGGACGATACAAAAAAAGAGCCTATAGTGCAAATAAACGACTGCTTTGAACAAATGTCATTTGAACATAGCAGTCAGGCTACTGCTTCTTTGTTTTGAGCCAAAAAAAAAAAAAATTTTTTTTTTTTTTTTAATAAAATAATTACGTTAATCGCGCGATAAAATTTTTAACGCCGTTAAATTTGGTTTGCGTTAACGCCGTTAATAACGCGTTTAACTGACAGCTCTAATATATATATTTATTTATTTTTTGGGCTCAAAACAAAGAGGCAGTAGCCTGACTGCTATGTTCAAGGCATATCTTTGTATGTTCATCGTTTAATTGCATTATAGGCTTTTTTTTTGTACTGTCCTGTTTTGATCAGTATATGCCAATGTTGTTATCAATAAAAAAACATTTGCACAAGGCAAGCCGATGCACTTCTCCATGTTGAATTTTTTTGAGTGAGATATGCATTTCTGAAAGTACCCCGCCTACAGTTAACAAGCGAGCGAGTCAGTTTCGGCGCCCCCTCCTACGTAGGAAGGGAGCACAGTTGAAGATTACCTCCCATTTCCCATCTTCCCTCCAATTGAGCATAGCTAAGATTTTGTGGACGAGCAGCTCCGGCGGGGGGACTCGGCTGAAGCTCAACTCCGGGAGTACAATCCTTTCTTCTGCCGGACTGCCACCGAGCTCCCTCCGCCGGAGCTGCCAGACTGCTGCCGAAGCTTCAGCGGCAGTACGGAGCATGAGACAGGGAGGAGAAAAGCATGTACTCACGGAGCTGAGGAGCTGAGCTGCCGGACTGCTGACGAGCTCCCCCCACCAGACTTTCAGTTTCCAGAGGACACCCGCCGGAGCAGCCGGAAAACTTTGACGGCAGTTCAGCTCCCGGAGTACACCGCCGAAGCTGCCGGACTGCCTTGGCTTCGATGGCAGCTCTGCCGTGGTGAGCTAGACGCAAGTCCGGCAGCTCAGCTCCCGGAGTACAATCCCTTTCTCCTCCATGTCGCGGTTCATGGACTTCAGAGAGTCAAGGCCAAAGTTCCTTTCCCTCAATTCTTCTCAACCATTGCCGAGATATCCCCCACTACGAGTCTTTACTTGTTGTGGAAGTACCAGAGACGTCAGACGCAGTCTTTATGATTCATAATATCATCCGAGGCGCACATTGCTTTTGGCAGTGATATTAGATATAATATTATGTAAATACCCATATATAATATCATTATTATATTGTATAGATAAAGAGCTCCAGGAGTCTGCAAACAGCAACAATCCCTTCGCCCCCATGCTGTGGTTCAGTCTGACAGCTCATTGGGAAGCAGCTCATTTGCATTTAAGCTACTGACACCAGAAACAGCGCGGAATAGCGGTAGCAGAGTTCCCGTTGTCCGGTAATTACCGGTCTTTGACCGGAAAAAAAATGAGGAGGACCAAAAATTCTAAATGTCTCCGGTCAGAATGACCGATTTGAAATAAGGCCCCGTCCACACGGAGCCGAAACGGGCGAAAACGATCCGGTTTCGTTTTATACGGAATATTCAAGGCGCTAGTTCTCCACAGAAAAATGTGGAGCGCATCAACCCTGCGCGCATACAGCATGCGCACTATATACAAACATTGAGTCACGAGGAGATTCAACCTTTTAAATTGAGCAGAAATACTTTTGAATGTGTTCATTTGAATTGTGTTTAAATATGCTACAGTGGTAATTTGTTTAGCCAATTCATGTAAAACAATGAGGGTTTGGATTGTAGTGTAGCCTGTGTGATAAAATAAATAAGTTGTTACACTTCGTGCACTCGCTCAAATTGATCGCTATAGACTACCGTAGGTTTATGAACCAAACGGCAGCAAGCTAGCGAAAGCCGCCGGCAAGCAAGGAGTACCGGTATTTAACAACCATGGCGAATCAAATATGATCACACACTTCTTCTTCTTTATATAGCCTGCCTATCAATTTTTTTAAGTGCAATTAACACGGACAATACCCGACCGATTTGACCGGTAAAATGAAACCTTCCCGGTCACATGACCGGCACCAATTTCTTCTAGCGGAAACACTGAGAGGTAGGTGAGATTCTTTTTCCTAAAAGCTATCTCCAGCAAACAGCTTCAAATATATGTTTTCTGGAACTCAAATACTATGTTTACTTGTTGGGAAAACAACATTATATGTCTCCTTTAACTTCAGTCATTTTCCCTGCCCAGAATGTTAATTCACGTTGAAGGCTATATGAATATATGCTCTGGTTGTATGATACAGGCCAAGAAATCAATGGAAGATTGCACTTTTGTGGCTTTGTCACTTTCTGGTTGATGTTTTTGCTGGAATAACCAAGTTTAGTCTCCTACTTCAGAAAAACGAGACCATTTTGGAGGGTTTGTTATTAGCTTCAACTGTATATTGATATTGATATTTCGAAACAGGCAGTTTGTGCTCTTGAAAATCTGCGGGTTACTACAGAGATGATGGCTGCAAGACCTAAGCATGGGGGCAGACTGTCACAGTTCATGGCCGACCTTAGGCTGCAGAGAAGGCATCCGGATGAGAAGGGTGAAATGCCATTCTACAAATTCCCGGTACATTTTTGGTTTTGTTTCCGATACAGGAATATGGATATGTATTTATAATATCCAACTCACAATTTGTGTTTATGCTTTACACACAGACGAGAAGGGTCAAGCTGCAGGCTTGGGCGTTTCCGTCACGACACAAGAACGCCCATCAAGCATTCCTGGCGTTTCATCAACCAATCACTTAGAGTAGGGATGCACGATATATCGGCAGTGATATCGTTATCGGGCGATGTTAGTCATTTTTTAACATATCGGCATCGGCCCGATAAGTAAAATTGGTCCGATATTAACAGCCGATATTTATTTCCGTCTAGTTGCCGTTGTGTGTGTTTTTTGCCCATGCGCAGCTTGTTTGGTCATGTGACAGTGTCAGTGACGCAGCCAGAGATGCACAGAGAGGCAGTACAGGAGTGTTTGTCACCTTAACTGAAAATAATCAATGTCGGCGGTTTGGATGTTTTCTACGGTCTCAAATGAAGGCACTCGAATTGCAATATGCAGTACTTGCAAAGCCGAAGTAATGTTTCCCGTGATCCGTACGGATCAACCCTCACGGTTCTGGACGCAAGTGATCCGCGGATCGGCTGATAAAAAAAAAGTTGTGCGTTCACGTGATCAGCGCATGTTTAAAGGACAATTAACAAAATCATCAAGTATCGTAGCGAAATACCTTTTCTGTTGCGTTTTATTTGGCGTTCCGTAATCCCATTGAACCGGAAACCGGAACCAGAACCGGACATGTTCATATTTGGTTGTAGTCTTTTCGCTCGGTTCTCCGGATCAACAGTAGGGCTAGAACCGAGTGAAAAGACTACAACCAACCTCCCTTGATACATTTGATTTAGCCTATTTCACAGATTTGAGTTGAAATTGACTTAAACTTGAAACACTTTTTGTAATTTATTAGACATGTGTCTGGTTTCCATGAATATTGGCAAATTTGATTTAAGTTATGAAACCTTGTCAAGATATTTTGATTTGTGATCGTTGTGATTTATGATCCAAACTTTTTCATAGATGCAAGTTGTAAAAGTAGCCTAAATCTAACACTGTTAGTAACTTGTGTTTGTTATGGATGCCCTGAACTTGTTGAAGAAACAATGTATTTCGAAGTTTTGGAAAATAAAGAAAGGAATAACTGTTTCATATTCACAGTGTTTACATGTTCTTCAGTATACAAAATCATCATAGAAACTTGTTTTTATACCAATATCGATATCGGTAAATATCGGTTATCGGCCGTAACAGCAATTTTAATATCGGATATCGGTCAAAATTTTCATATAGGTGCTATCCCTATATCCCTAACTTAGTGTTTCGAAATGCATACTGGGTTACGCAAGGCATACTACAAAGCATAGTCACAAGGCCTACTATGCTTCACTTCCTTAATGGCAATTTTACCTCTCATTAGATTTAATAGTTATGGAGCCTCCCTTGGCTTATGTTAGTTCCATGCTACCCATACTTAGGGATGCAACGGAATGAAAATTTTACCTCACGGTTATTGAGACCAAAATTATCCAGTTTTTCAGTATTATCGCGGTATTTTTAAATACCCAAAATAGGCCATACTTCAGACTTAGTCCTCTTAGAAGGTAGGGATGGGCAACGATCGAGTCACGTAGATTATCGAATAATGAATGTGACTAGTGTTATTTATTGCACGACTCTTCTCAATGCTGTTGAACGCTCCGCTGAATTGCATGGACCTTCACAACTTCCGGTGGTGAATAATTTTTTGAGAATTCACCGTTCCTAAGCATATAATGACCGCGGTCAAGCAGTCGATTTTTTTTTCTATTGTATCACTCCGCAAGTAGTCCAGTTACTTATTAACCCCAGCGTCCTCGATTGCTAAGCAACGTCAACGTCTTTAGCAGACTATTCCTCTGCTGAACTACACTACGAATGCTGGTAACAAATAAATTGTAAAAAGACACACCGTGTAAAGTAATTTTTTGGGCGCGTCTAGTTCACCGTTGTGCAGGCTGTGTTCGGTAAAATGAATAAAATAAATATCGATCTGTTTTCGGCGCATGTAGGCCTATCTGCCCAAGCCCACGTTGAAATAATTTTGGTGTTGAATGTTGATGGCGCAGTTCGTGAAACAAACTTGATTGATTTCACACAAATCAAAAATGCCTCTCCCTGTGTCATTGTGTGTGCGTTTATCCGAGGCGCGTGTGTGCGTGCGTGGGGGGTTCCTGATTGATTTTCAAATATTTCACCGTAGCCGGAGAGCCTGTCGGAGACCCTCTCCGTAGCTTACCTGCGCATCAAATATTTTTTAACTATCCATCGACGCAACGGAGACGGCAAGGGCTGTGATTGGTCCTCTAACAAAATCATTTCCGGAATCACTTCTGCGGTTTGACTTTGCACCTTATTTCCTTTGTACATTGTTTAATTTGCACATTGAAGACCAATAAAACACCAAATAATATTTGAAAAGCTTTGGAAGATTATTTACAACACTATTAACATTGTTTGTAGTCAACATATAAAATCGATGGGGCGGCGAATTGCATTGCGTATCCGACTCCCGACTTTGAATGCTCGAGAAGTTAAGGAGTCGGAGTAGTATACTTTGACATTTTAATACAGTTCAGCAAGAAAGGCAACAAAGAAGAAGGGGGCGTTCCAGTGATATAAACGAGAACCCCCACCACACGAGAAGGCAGTGGGATGATATTGACACAGACAGGTACTCTACAGAAGTTTCTAATGGCGAGTTTCCACTGCAGGTTGCGGAACGGATCGGATCGCAGAGGTGCGGATCGGGTCGCGTTTCCACCACCAAAAGGTGGGCGTGACCCGGACTTAGCCGTATCCGTTTTGGCCTCGTTTTCAGGACTCCTCCGTTGGGGTACTGAAAACGAGACGAGACACCTGAAAGGGTCCCGGGAAATTCTAGCTACACACCCCCTCCGTTGATTGGTCGACAGAATCATCACTTCCGGGTGACGCGGGGATAAAAACAAACAAACAGTAGCCTCGAGGTATTATTCTTTACAATTAACATGTTGCGTAAAACGCTTGCTTGGGCGAACAAGGAGGTGGAGACGGTCGTCTGTATTCTTGGGGAGGAAGACGTTGTTTACGATGTTTACGTAGCTGCCGCGGCGATCGACATCCGGCCTACCACAAAGGGTACTGTCGGCAGTGGAAACGCGACCTCGGAACTGAGCTGGGCTATACCGCCCCCTCCCTACCGCACCTTTGCGATCCGATCCGTTCCGCGCCCTGCAGTCGAAACGCGGCATAAGCTGGCAGAGGATGGTGGTGCTATCACTGAACTACAAAGAGCAATGGAGGCAACAATAAAAACTACTGTCAAACACTTGAAAGCAAGATTCGGTAGCCTCCTAGGCAAGTGCACTCCCGTCTTATGAACACATTGATAGATCAGAAATGATTGTTAATCATTTTATTAAAATGTCTTTATTAGTGCCGTCAAGCGATTAAAATATTGAATTGCGATTAATCGCATTGATGTCATAGTTAACTCATACAAATCTTTTTTCTATGCTAAATATCCCTTGATTTCTTTGTCCCATTAATTGTTCTCATTTTAATGCTCTTATCAACATGGAGAAGTGCATCGGCTTGCCTTATGCCAATGTTTTTTTATTGATAACATTGGCATAAATACAAAAAGCCTATAGTGCAATTAACCTCTTAAACCCGAGCGCCGGGGGCAGCTGCGCCAACGTGTGCTGTAAACAGCTGTAAACAGCACCACCATGCTCCAACATGTCCATGGTGCATACCCACGTAACGGGAAGAAGCTCGGCTAAAAGCCCATGATAACCATTTTTACCTAAACAAAATACAATCCTAACACCCAGCAACTAAATGAGCCCATAGCAAAACACGCAAAACGTGCATGCGCTCATACTCAGACCTGCAAACTCCTCAGAGGAAAAAAGGTGACAGTGTCACGGGGGGATTTTTTTTTATTGTAATATGCAAATGACACTAGTCTGAGCGTGACTTAACAAAACTCAGCATACTTTATCAAAAATCAATGTCTAAACATCCTTGAGGCTTATAAAAAATATTTTATTTACAACTGTCACCATTTGGGGTGTTCCACAAAGCCGGTTTTATCACATAACCGGGTAAGTTAACGGGTTTGCTGTAACCCTAGGTTTTCCGTTCCAAAAGGATCACGGTATGTTAGTTGCTATAGAAACATATGCTCTGAATCAAACCTGGCCGGAGCAGGTTTCGCGCAGGTTAAGTTTGAAACATAACCCGGTTTTGGGTATTTAAACCCGCGTTCACCGCAGATTTCATGTGTTCACAATGGCATGCCCTTTTGATGAGAGAACTGCTGATATCGGCGAGCAAATTATACGTGCAATCCACTGGGAGCGATTGATAAGACCACGGCTCGACATCTTGGCATATCAAATTACTTTTTGCTGGAGTGGAGAGATAGGCCTATAGATTCTCGCGCAAATCTTTAATATATTTAAATAGCCTTACATAGCCAACACTACCAATCGAGGACCTGGCCTCAGTTCACTCCAGACTATTTGCGTAGCCCTCCGTTTTTTGCAAAAGGTAGTTTTATCTAGGCTATAATGTTGGAGAAGCTGAGCACATCTCAGTCCTTTCAGATGACCCATCCAAGATTTGTATCGGCCTCCTATCATACAAAGAGCAATATTGTCTGAGTACTATGCCGAGAGGCACTTACAACAAAGTATAAAATAGTCCTCAGTGGAGGACTATTTTATACTATAGTCTCTTTTATACTATAGTCTCCAGTGGACTTGCATCCACTGGAGAATGTTTGATCGTTACACGCACTAATCCATCTTGATCTGTGAAGTTGATGAATTGTCACTTTTAGGTTTTCTACCCAGTTACCAAAAAAATAAACATTTGGAATAGTATGCACTGTGGCAAGCACATGGTTTGCATGTGTTACTTCGAAGGCAAAAAATATATAAAATACAAGAAAACACAAAAACCTACATTCAACCAGTGTGGTATGGCCCCTGACTCTCTGAGGAGGTATACCTCCAGGTACCCCCTCCATGCTAGGGTGCCCTGAATTTATGTTTATTATTAACAGCTCCTCCACCGGGGTCAAGACAATTTGAGGGCAAGATCCAGTCTGCCGACCTTTTCACGATTGGCTTAAAAAAATGGCTTATTTAAATTTATACCAATACGATGGTGGGAAAAGCTTACCAGTTTGTATGTTTTTTATACTTCATTTTTATACTTGATCCGATGACCACTTGGAAGCCTTTGGAGTACATATTTTTTTAGAAGAAAGGGGTTATGTGGAAGGATCTTTAAGAATGCTTAACTGGGATATTTATATATTCATGGCTCAAATATTAACGATCATGCTTTTGACGTGTAACTAACGCATTTACGCGGCCTGCGATCCGCTGCCAGGCTTTCGTTCTCCGGGTTGCAGAGGCTTTAGCGTTCCCTTTTCTTGTGATAATGTCCTTCTCCTCGTCATAACTCTCCAGGGGAACCTGAAGTTCCATTTCATTGAAATAAGCGGCCCGTTTCGCCATTTCGATCAGGGTTTCCATGATCCATACATCACGTCTTTTTAGGTTTTGCGTGGACGCGCACGACCCTGTGTTAATCGACCCCGAGTTGATTGAACTAATGCATAACCGCTTTTGTGGAACCGAAAACTCTGGGTTAGTCGGCACAGGGTAAATCAACCTAGAGTTCAGCGTTAACTCAGTGTTTGTTAAACCTCCGTTCGTGGAACACCCCTCTGGACGAGTGTTTCGCAAGCTCTCTTGCGTTGTTTAGCCGCATGCAGCAAGCGCATGTGGATGCGCATGCGCGGTAGCTAGGCGACCGTCTCATCCAATGGCGAGCTCAGTTGGCGCTGTGTGCTTCAAGATTCCGAATGGCCCAGAGAAATGACAACTATAAGAAAGATTCTGAAGCAAGTGCTGAGATTCCGATTGGCCCAGATAAATGTCAATTATAAGAATGATCCGATCATTTTTCGCAATTCTGGACCCCCCCCCCTCCCCAAAACAAAACTCTCCGGTTTTACACGATTCACGTGAATGACCAAATTGACCAAGAAAACGGCGATTGTCGCCGAAAAGCGACAAGTTTGCAGCTTTGCATACTGGCCGCCGCCGATATCGCTACTTCATGCCACCCGAACAAACTGTCATGGAAGCTGAGGCTTCACAGATTCCAATGATATCACTGTCATCACTCTACGACGAAAACTCACTGAACTAGCAGCCAAAGAAGAGCAAAGTAAATAAACAAATAAAAAACGTTATACAATGTGATACTTTTGATTGGCGAATCGTGTTTTTTTACATGAATATGGGTCCCTCGATTTGACTGTCCCTCGACTCTATTGGCTCTAACGGTTCTATAGAGCGGTCAATCATCCAAATTGACCAATGGATACCCAAGATATCTTCCAGGGTTTGACTGGAAGGTAAGCATAATTCACGTCAGAAGCGCCGAGAACTTTCTGAGCACTCTTCAAACACTCCGGCTAGATAGAGACATACTCCTACTACACGCTTATTACATCGTTTGCATTCTAGTTAGCTAGTTACTTTGAATTTTCTTGCCTTTTTTTCTATTTATTATTTTAAAATAAATAATGGCAGGCAGGAGAAAGACCTATACTTTTGCGGAGGCATTCGCTATCATTACTAGCGACAGTGGGGCTACCGTAGTCCCTCTCGAGTCGTCGTCTGACGTCAGTGACTTGCTGTTGCCAGAACTGGACACGGACAACAGTGATTCAGAATATCAAATTCCATCACCTGAAAGGTATATAATCTCTGTTATCGATTACTTATTGATTTGGTGTCAAATTGACAATCACCTTATTGGATATTATCTATCTATCGATCACCCTACTCATTCCACACTCACTACCGGTACTCTTTGCCTTATATTTATATTTATGATATTATTTGCATCAATTATCATTAACAATATTTTGTACATAGTTTATTTGATACTATCTCTATTTTTTCTTCTCTTTATCCCTTTTTGCATTGTTGAGAGGACCTAGCAAACCAAGCATATGGTTTGCTGTGCAAGTGATAAATAAACTTGGATTTGATTTATTATCTTGCAATGAATTTAGTAAATGCACTCACTCAAACTGGTGCAAACTGGATTGTTAGTTGACCTCCCCAGTACAGGTCTTGTTTACCCAAACATATTGTTACTTGTCTGTTTGAAATAACATTATTTTCTTTCTTCTTGGGTTCCACAGTGATGATGATGCTGATTATGAGCCACCTTCATCGACTGCTCCTGCTCCAGCGTCAGCCCCCCCCACTTGTTTTTTTTATATATATATATATATATATATCTTTATCCCTAGTGATTGTAGTTTTTAGCTGTGTTTTTACATTTGTTTTTACAGTTTGGTTTTATTATATATTGTTCTCAAATATATCTGCTCCAGTTGGAGTCAAACTTCATTTTGATTGTGTGTTTTTCTTTGACTGGGAAAATGTATAGAGGTCTGGGTGAATTCAAAAAAAATAATTAAAAAATCAAAACAAGTCAAAACTGTTGAATTTGGATGGAATGAATACCTATAGTGATATGTCAGTGAAATAAAATTATACATTTTACAGTCTGGTACCTTAGAAAGGTCAAATGGCACTGATGGTGCCCAAATGGCACCATTTAGTCCGTCTGGACCTACCTGTACTAAAACCTCTCTAAAATCACTTTATTCACTTTATTAGCATTTATCCTGGAACAGGGTACCCATCAGATGTTGTTATACGTTTCCCTAAAGGTTCTGGGCTACTATCCCATAGTTTCAAGGTGGTATTCACTCTAAATAATGTGTTTTCTCTAGGCGAAAATTGAAAATTGACATTTCTTACTATGTTCTAGCTGAATTTACTCTGACACAGTAACATCTATATTGATTCTGACACTTCTGCAGTCACCTCACAGGTGTTACCTTCTTTTTTAAACCAACTTTATTCATATAGCCCTTGTAGTTGTGGAGGCATACTCTATTCATTATGGGCAGGTCATTTCGGGCTGGAGGCCTGTGAAATAGGCCTAGGGCTTAACAGGTTAAACGATGAACATACAAACATATTGCCTTGAACATAGCAGTCAGGCTAAAAAAAAGTAATAAATAAAATAAAGCCCTAAATTGCGTTAATCGTGCGATAAAAAAATTAACGCTGTTAAAATCGGTTTGCGTTAACGCCATTAATAACGCGTTTAACTGACAGCACTAGTCTTTATCCTTCCATTAGGAGAGGATGCTACCAAATCTGCCACGACCAAGGCTCTCATATGCTTCAACATGTTCATTATAACTGGCCAGAAGACCAAGAGGCGTCAGTGGACCATGGTTCTGATGACCTTGCATTCCTCTTGGATCACTTCTCCCCTGTCCTCACAAGGTAGCATAGTGGACCACTACACAACGGTATGTAGTAGTGCTGGTGGCACTCATGTTAATTGAAACACTGATTGGCTGTTTATTCCATGTCAATTTCAGAAATGGTGTTAACACTGAGTTGGCAAAAGAAGAGTTTGTAGGACAAGAACTACCGCAGCCTTTGTGAGCTGATGTTAACCAGAGAGCCATACTGTTCACTGTTCACTGAGTACAAGGATTTACTCTCTTTTTCATATTTTGATATCGATATCTATGTCAACTTTGACATCAAAAACAACTTTGACAGCTTGTACATCCCAATGAGAATGTGTTTTGTTTATTATTTTTCAGAACATACTGCACTTGTCCACATTCTGCTGGTCTTGCCACTGTGTCATCTGCTGTTTGTGAGAGAGGATTCTTTTCACAAGCAGGGCTCCAGAGTGCGCCTAATTCGGGCGCACATGCGCCTAGAATTCGGGGTAGTGCGACCAAATATTTTATTTGGGCGCACCGGTGCGACTGAAAATGTATCTGGTATAATTATTATTATTTATTTTTTTACAGAGCAGTCTATTCATAATATTGTAATAACCACGGAAGAGGCAGTGAATGAAGTATTGATTAGACAGCGATTTATTAGACACCAAATAAACCGTTGGAACACGCAAGACCGGTAACCATAGAAACGCCGGGAAACAAACCCGCGAAGCCCAATCCAGGGGCCTGTACTACGAAGCTCGATAGGGTTAGTGAGGTATGTTGAGCTGAAAGCCTGGGTTAGCTGTACCATGAAAGTCGATCTCTTTAAGCGTCGCTGTATCACCATGGTGACTTACGCTCGCAACCAAACCTGGTCGGGAGCAGCTTTTCAGCGAGTCTACCCCGGAGATCGGCTACTTATATCGGCGTGCGCAGCTTCCTAGCCCCTCCTCCGATAATGGCGTCACCATTTGTGGGTGTTCCCATGGACCTCGACGCACTTATCGTACAGGCGTCTCTCCGGAGACAGAGGGTTTTTTCGGGACAGAACCGATCCCTTGGCATTGTCTGACGATATTCTTTATGAGAGATACAGATTCGGCATTTATTTAAGGCATTTATTTAATGGTCAAGATATTATTAATCAAGGCAGGCACGGTCCACGAGACAGCAAGCAGAGACCCGCTATACGACTGAGACATGAAGTTAGGGCTTAGTTCAGTGAAGCACTTAAAACACCAGTGCTTTTTATTTTAAATGTTTTAGTTTACTTGAAATATTTAAGTCTAGACATGTTAAATTTCAGTTCCGTGAAGCACAAGCACTTTTATTAGGAAATGTTTTATTTAGCTTTTAATATTTTAATTTAAATTTCAGCTCAGTGAAGCACTTATATCACACACACATATAAAGAAAAGGATTAAGTATTAAAAATATCATTCACATTAGGGCTGGGCGATATGGACAAAATCTTATATCACGATATGAGTAATTTTATATCACGATATGGATATATATCACGATATGGTATTTTTGAAGTAAATTAAAATAATAAATGGCTTCATTCCTTCATTCCGACCTATAAGCAGACAAACTGCCAGTCAAATCACACAAAACAATAGAGACAGGATCACACAGGCGAATTTTTTCGCGCTTGGCCCACTCTGGATAATTGTCGTTCATATCGCATATGAGGACTTTGACGGCTGTTGAGAAATGCAATCCTCCGTAGCCACGGAGAGCTGCATCACAGAGAGGGCATCTCGTCGCATACTTACGGCATCGATAGGAGGGGGCGCTGTCAGCAGACTATTATTTAGACAAATTATTTGCAAATTTCAATCGGACAATTTGACCGGAGAGTTAGAAAGGGCATATCGCGCTTCTGCCTTCTCACACCGCGAGACAGGTTCGTGGCTTTGAGTGTCGCGATTTCGGTTTCGATACGCGTATCGTTACAGCCCTACTTCTTGGTCATTGATTGTAAACACCAATGCTTAGCTGCAAAATTTGGCCAAGACACTTGATTATCTGTTTATGGTGGTTTTATGCAATCAGATACAACTTTGTGGAAAAAAATCAAATCAAATCATTATTGGTTGTTAAAAGATAAGGGGAAGTTTCTTCTTAACTTGTTATTTGCGATAACATGATGATAGGCTCAGCTTTCATATAATATAGTTTGTGCAGGTCCAATTTCGTGAAAAAGATCGCTATTTCTGTAAATGTGCAGTTATGAAACCCAAAACCTTCTTGCATATGACTTTACATGAGTCTTTTGACTTTCCTTTGTATTTTGCCTCAAACCAAAGTACTGCCAAACCTCCATCAATACTCCATTTTCCTTCTTTACCTAAACGGGTCTCGGAGGCGCTGCACTTGAGACGCTAGCTGTATTGGCTAACCTTTAGCTAGCACCGTTGAATCACTGCCAGAGAACGCACTGCGAGTGAATGACAGAAGGCGTGGCTATATTTGTGCTGTAGCGATGCGTGTCTGTAGCGATGCGTGTCTGTTAACTCGCTGTCGAAGAGAAGACAGTGCACTGATCAATTGAAAATACATCTATTTTGTGTAATTTTACTGAAAAGAAACGGTTCTTCTGCAGTTTTTAAAAAAACTTCAATAAATAGCCCATATATTAACCCCTCAAAAATGCACTTGCTTGTTCGGGCAACCAGAAATCAATCTCAACTTGCCAAAATATTACTTTAAGTTCGTCTGATGCAGCGCTCTGGCCAGTCCCGCATTTCGCACTATTATAAGTGTTGTCTAGTTACCAGTAGGGCTGCAACTAACGATTATTTTGACAATCGATTAAAGGTTGCATCAGCGATTCTAGGCCGAAACACAAATTATCACAATCATCTGATCTTTCCTCACGATCCGGTAGCTGCCCGCCCCATAAGCAGGCAGTCAAAAAAAAAGCGTCTCTGTAGGCAGCCTCTGCTCCGAGATCGTACACAAAAAGCAAAAAATAGGATGCATAAAATATGATGTATTTATTCAGTCTCTCCCAAATACACTTTGAAACTGAGAACTTTTAAATATCGTCTTAAAAATAAACACAAAAAAAAAAAATTAAATCCAAAAATAATCTACAGAAATGTATCCAGCTATTCCACATGTTCCCCATGTTCGTTAGGCATGTGCTCACTAACAATAAAGACAATAAAGATTGATACTTGGTATACTTTTTATTCACGTTTGCTGCTCATAAGGCCAATATTGTCATACAAATATAAATAAAAATTCCAATATGACATTTGTAAAGCCGATATCAAAAATAAATAAATAAATCATGGTGCGTTGCATGGCTGTGAAGCACTTCCCTCCTCTTATTATCTGCTTCAAAATACGGGGTCAACTCCCGTTTTGCTAGTAATATGCTATGAATGTGAAGGTGCACAGGAAACGTCGGCGACAAATTTAGTCTTGGATTAATAGTCGTTTAATCGTTGTAGTGGCTAAATTGCGTTATGTGTGGGAATCTCCCACATATGTGCTAGATTAGTGGGAATCTATTATATTATGCACAATACCTGCATATTTAAATTATCTTTATTCATAAAAGAAATGTACTCTGCTTAAGTCCCAATCCATTCGTGACACCACATTGATAGGCTAATGCACGCTGTTTGTGGAGCTCTCTTTTTGAAGCATTTAATTTTGATGGCTGTGTCCAAGAGAGGGTTAGGCCTCTCAGACACTTTTAGTATATGGTGTATTTTAAATACATCGCTAATTTTAACGCTCCAACACAACAATGCTACTAGTTTAGAAAAAGGCTCACAAAGTTGTCATGGGCTGCAACTATGGAGACCTCACCCTCGAACCTCCATTTTTTCTTTTTTTATTTGAAATGAAAAAGGGGGTACACTTAAAGACAACCAATAGTTTGAGAAGGTTTCTTAACACCTTTAGATCTACTCAAAATGCTAATGTTTTTTTTAATTTTAGGTTATTGAGTGGTTATAGAGCAGCTTCCAACTGGTTAAACAAACCAAAGAAAATCAGGTCATTCTTTTCTCCTGTCCCTCTCCAAAAAGACCCCAGGAAGTCTTCCTATCTCGGCACAGCAGACACTTCCTGCTGGCTTCCCGTTCCTTCCTGTTCGGTGTGAATGAAAAATGGTAGGGGCTTTTCGTGTCAACTAGATATTGTTGCTCTAGCAGTCAACCATCAATGTAAAATTTGGCAATGTCAGAATTCTTCAAATCTAATTATTTTTGTTTTCCTTTCCTAAACTGATACATTTGTGAAAACAAATGTTGAATTTCAATAATGCTTTAAAAAGCAAAACTACAATATTTTGACAAATGTGTGGCCAGTCAGTACGTTTACATGAAAATTTAATTATTGGCTTTGTCCGACTATGATTGGAATATTAAGATGCATTTATACACCTTAGTCTGACTAAAATCGAAGCGGATTACTCATAGGAATCTGATTTTGCGTTCTGCGCATGCTCGAGATCTTTTCCTGGGGCCATGAGCCGGAAGTATAAGGAGACGATAGTCGTGTTATTGTCGCCGTCGGAAAACGAGAAACTGATTTATTTAAAAAGGCGACGAAGAAGATGGAGGAAGCCGGTATCGTGCTAATGAAGTTAGCCCCTATAAGAAGTGTATGATCATCAACATGTATTCAGTACACACTGCGCTTCTGTTACGAGAGTAGCGTATGCATGTGTGTTCGCGAGAATGGCAGTGTGTGTGTGAGTGATCACAGCGAGTTATTGAACATCGGCCCTGGAGGGAACGTCTCTCCTGTGCTCCTCAACTACGGTCTAGGAGCCAACAGCAGGAAAGGTGTAACACTTTGATTTCACCCAAGGCTAAATTAAAAGTACATGCTTTTCTAAATGTTGGTCATCAACGAGGTTGTAAAGCAAATTAAGGCACATCTGTCAAAATAAAGTAGTTTTCTTCCGACGTGTTTACGATCTTTATTCATTCATTGCGCCGCAGCCGAACTGACGAGGATATTCTCTGATATTATGAATCGTAAAGACTGCGTGGGGTTCTCAGACTCTCTGGTACTTCAGTAACAAGTAGACTCGTAGCGGGGGTTACCTAGGCCATGGTGGAGAAGGTATTGGGGGAAAGGAACTTTGGCTTTGACTCTGAAGTCCAGATTGAAACTGAATGAAATGACATTGGCCTGAAGTGACTGACAACTGTCTACTAAAGAGATCTTTCTCGAATGCCACCCGAGTTTGTTGTTGCTGGTGACGTAAAGAGGTCAGCCGGTGGCTCTATTAGTTAAAATGGGTACAGATCCATCTATCGTACCAGGGCATGAAATGCGTCGGTATACTCTGACAATTACAGTTGTTTGATTGAGTAGCATATTCGAACTATGACTTTATTCGGATTAAGCTGTGAATGTAAGCATACTGTCAGCTGCTTACAGACACACTTATTGGTGTGAGTGATGTTTACAAACGGCAGAGTTTGTAAATGTTTCCATACTGCTTCAAAACCGAAAGTGTAGGAGTACTTCAAATAATCCCAAAACAAACCACACCAGAACTACCTCAAGATAAACCCACTGGCGCTATTCTGGATCACGGACACCACAAAAGACAAAGGGATGAAAAAATACAATGTAATCGACTAGACTAGTGAGCACATTGCAGACAGAAATAAAAGTTCAAAGTTTTCAATGAATGTGGGACGAAATTTCTATGCCTGGCCTTCTACTCGTTAAGATTTGGGCCAGACTCAATTGATTTGAACAAACAAAAGGAGAGCGACTTGTGAGGATAAGACATTGGATTAGGCAGGGATGTACTGTGTGACAGTTTTGATCGCATAGGCTATTTAAAAAAAATTGTGGGCGAAGAGAAATATTTGTACATGTACATTCTTTTTCTTCACATTTGCACATTTGCACATGTGCACAATAACTTGCACATGTGCAAGCATAATGCGTTGCAATCGTGTTTCCAAAATTCTACGAAAAAACACTTGTCTTGTCCTGGAAAAGTGGCCGCAACATATTGGAATGTTTCATTGGAAAATTGTTTTCAAAGAGTATAATTCCAAATCGTATACACGTTCTTTTTTCCTTTAGTGCGTACTGCAGCAACCTTTACAAGGATGTACTGTTGCACACAGTATGCATATGATAAGGACATAGAACAGGTGATTTCACTGATAACCGAACCTGTAGTGCCATCCATCGACTTTCCCGAGCTCAGTAGATGTGACATGACAAAAAGCCTTCTGGTTTGCAAAATGCTAAATGCAACCGGTGTAGTACAATATCCTGTTATCTTAAGCCTACTGCATTTTCCATGCAATTTTTTTTTCTGGCATTCTAAATAGTATAGTATATGGGTATCAGAAACCAGGGCCACCGACCGTTCCAATGAAACTACATTTTCTGGCGTTGTAGGGATTTCCTAAGAGATTGCCGGTCTCTATAGAACTTTCGTTGGGTTCATATTTCTACACGAAAGGCAAATTATAAAGTTAATATAATTGTTATTGAGTATTATTATTATTAATTGGCTTTCTGCATGTAAAGAGAATGTTAAATGCATGGGAATGATGCATTTCAGCAGATTAAATTTGGGTACGTGCAAGTGTTATCCTTGCCTGTTGGTATTCTTGTTTTCTTCTGTATGCTAAAACAATCAAGAACAGGGAGCAAAAGGCCGACTCAGCGGCCTGGGACTGCCTCTCTTTTTGCCCTGCTTCAACTGCATCGTTTGGGCCTTTCAGTTCACAACACTTTAAATCCTCACACTGGACTGCAGCTGTCAAAGTAATACCATAATATTCAAATATATACGTCATTTCCAGCGCCTTGACGTATATATTTTATCAATGGGATATTCGTAGCCATCATTTCCACTACAGCCACTGTTTCCATGTCAACTTCAGCCCATGTCCACATTTCCACAGGGCTCCAGAGTGCGCCTAATTTGGGCGCACATGCGCCTAGAATTCGGGGTAGTGCGACCAAATATATTATTTGGGCGCACCGGTGCGACTGAAAATTTATCTGGTATAATTATTATTATTTATTTTTTTACAGAGCAGTCTATTCATAATATTGTAATAACCACGGAAGAGGCAGTGAATGAAGTATTGATCAGACAGCGATTTATTAGACACCTAATAAACCGTTGGAACACGCAAGACCGGTAACAATAGCAACGCCGGTAAACAAACCCGCAAAGCCCAATCCAGGGGCCTGTACTACGAAGCTCGATTAGAGGGTTAGCGAGGTATGTTGAGCTGAAAGCCTGGGTTAGCTGTACCATGAAAGTCTATCTCTTTAAGCGTCGCTGTATCACCATGGTGACTTACGCTAGCAACCAAACCTGGTCGGGAGCAGCTTTTCAGCGAGTCCCGGAGATCGGCTACTTATATCGGCGTGCGCAGCTTCCTAGCCCCTCCTCCAATAATGGCGTCCCATTTGTGGGTGTTCCCATGGACCTCGGCGCACTTCTCGTACAGGCGTCTCTCCGGAGACAGAGGGTTTTTTCGGGACAGAACCGATCCCTTGGCATTGTCTGACGATATTCTTTATGAGAGATACAGATTCGGCATTTATTTAAGGCATTTATTTAATGGTCAAGATATTATTAATCAATGGCGTAAATATCGACGGTGCAACCGGTGCAGCTGCACGGGGTTGCCCCCCCCCCCCCCCCCCCACGTCAACCACTTAGCGCAAGGCAGGCACGGCTCACCCCCTCCTCAAAAACTCAAAACTTGGGTGCACCATAAATACGTGCTGGTGCACCCAAATTAAACATTTAGGCTTACCAGTGCACCCAAGGAAAAAGTTAGTCTGGACCCCTGTATCCACTCCAACCCATGTTCACATATCCACTCCCGCCCATGTTAACATGTCCATTACAGCCCATGTTCAGAAGTCCATTACAGCCAATGTTCACATGGCCATTCCAGGACCATGACACAAGAAACCCGATTGCAATGCCACGGTTTTTTTTGTTTTTTTTTATCTACCGCTCCGTGTCCTACCGGCATTTGTATCTCTGTTGCATATTTCTGTGTTTATATTGCGTTACATATCAAAACAGCCAACTAGGCTGAGAACCATTTCATGCACTTGCTGCTCCTTGCTAGCTGGTCAATAAATCCAACATCAGTGTGTACTTCGTGTTACATACATCGAATATTTAGACATGTACTATTCAAACTAAACCTTATTCAGTACATGTTACCGTGTAGAAACTAAATATGACGACATATAGACACCATACAGGTATGCGGCTACCGTTCAATGATCTAGCCAGCTATGAGGCTAGGTAGCCTAGAAGCTAGGTAGCCAAGGAGCTAGGTAGCCAGCGAGCCTGACGTCCCTTCTCCGTCAGCTGGTCATCCAGTAGATATTCTACACATTCCGGCCTGAAACACACCGAGGATTCTTCCCCACTCAAACCCAAACACCACCGTGGGTTGGACCAGTGGGAACAGCCCGCCCGGGGCTCATCCCTGGGCCTCCCCACCACCAGGGGGAGGACAGGACGGACCGGCCCTCCCTTTGCTAATCCCCGACCTCACGTACCTCGGTCGGCTGGCTGATCTCGAACAGGTCGAGCCGGTTGGCGTTCCAGTGGTTGATGATGTCGGCCAGTTTCCGCCTCTCCTCCTCCCTGCTGCCCGACATGGTGAGCTGTGTTGGTGTGACGCTGATCCGAAGCAGTGTTGTAATAAGAACTGATCCTGATTGTTGATCTGTTGCGGAACCAAACGAGAATAAAACTTCACACCGAACAACCAATAACAACCAGCGCGCTCGACGACGATGGCCGTGTAGCCGTCAGAGTCCAGTGTGTCGCTCCCCTCGCCGCTGGTTCTCTGGTTCCACCCCGCCGACCCAAACACCGACAGCTAGTGTGTGTGTGTGTGTGTGTGTGTGTTTCCGCGTTCCCCTTGCGTATAGCGTTTGTCGCACTCCCGCTCCGTGCTCCGCGCGCTCCCGCTCCGTCCTCGCTCGTTCCCGACGCCCACAACTCAACGTGCATGAAGCGCATGCACAGTTTGGCCTCGTTTATGCCATGTTCACACTTCATGCGTACTTTTAAATACAAAAGATGACACAAACAGGTGACTAAACACAATCCTATCATTCCACATTCCTTTAAAAAAATAGAACGGCCGGATTTTTCCTGCTTCTTCCTTCTTATTATTGCAAAATGGATCCAGTAGAGGCGTGATTGGCATTTGCATAACCGCGATCTGATTGGCCGACGGATCCGCCGCTGCCTGAAAGGTTGAACATAATTGAACCATGGTGGACCTATGGAGGGATTATCCGTCTACGTCAATCTAGCTCACTCCCTGCTCTACGAGCATGTCGTTAGCAGAAAGAGACAAGAGCGACAAGTATGGAAGCATATATGTAGCAAAATTCAAATGGCAATGCAATTTGGAATTACATTATGCATTTGACAATTCATTATGCAATTTTATAATGTAATTTGTAAATACGTTATTCAAAGTGTATTTTAACATGCAAAGTGACAATGCAATCCTCAATTACATTTGCAAAAGTTCTAACAATAAAAATACAATAACATTTTGTCAAATTCTTTTGAGTTCCTTTATTCAAATTGAAAAGCTATAGCGTCCCCGTGATTGCAATCCACTTCGCCACGTTCCGTGTGTTGCGATATTCAAATGACATTTCAATCCGCAAAACGAATGCTTTGCAAAAGATTTGGCAAAACGGAATCCAAAGAGGAATCCAAAGAGGAATCCAAAGAGGAATCCAAATAGGAATCCAAAGAGGAATACAAATAGGAATCCAAAGAGGAATACAAATAGGAATCCAAAAAGTCAATATGCAAAGTGGCAAACGTATCAGCCAATCAGCGTCTGGGCGGCAACTACGTCACTTGCTCGTAATTTCCTTGTTCCGAAGTTCTAGTTCGTAGCCTATGGTCCATGGTCACCAATGGAGATTATTGATACGCTCCGAAGTTTGGCCGATGATGTGGAGAACAATCGTGTTGAAGACACAGATGCAGTAGATAGAGTGCGTGTTCTGGGAGATAGGATAGACGACTTATCCTCACTGGTACGTTTTGACGCAGTGTGGTATACACAAAGATTTCCCAGTGCTACAGGCACTGGGTGCAAAACATAGGGTCGGGAGACCCACCGTCTCCACCCACTCCTCACCTACAAAGCTCTCCACAACCTAGCCCCCAGTTACCTCTGCGACCTCCTCCAAGAATACACTCCCTCCCGCTCCCTCCGCTCACCTCCTGCTGGACTACTATGTATCCCCACATCACGACTCATTACGAAATGGGTGCCCGGTCATTCAGCTGTTCAGCACCCAGGCTCTGGAACTCCCTCCCCCCACACATAACACCAGTCATACACCATTACAACCCTTCAAGTCACAACTCACCTGTTCAAACTCGCACACAACGTCTAACTGATCACTGTCTTGATTGTTTGTTTGTTTGTTTTGTCTTGTTTTTGTTTTATTTATTTATTTATTATTATTATTTTTCCACAATGTGTTGTTTTTAAACTATTTATGATAACTTTATGCTCTGTAAGGTGATCTTGGGTGTCTTGAAAGGCGCCCTTTTAATGTAAATGTATTATTATTATTATTATTATTATTACCGTGGAGATACCCTTGGAGACAATAGAAAGTGACGTCCAGACGCTGATTGGCTGATACGTTTGCCACTTTGCATATTGACTTTTTTGGATTCCTATTTGTATTCCTCTTTGGATTCCTATTTGGATTCCTCTTTGGATTCCGTTTTGGATTCCTATTTTATTCCTCTTTGGATTCCGTTTTGATTCCGTTTTGCGGATTGAAATGTCATTTGAATATCGCAACACACGGAGCGTGGCGAAGTGGATTGCAATCACGGGGACGCTATAGCTTTTCAATTTGGAATAAAGGAACTCAAAAAGAATTTGGACAAAATGTTATTGTATTTTTATGTTAGAACTTTTGCAAATGTAATTGAGGATTGCATTGTCACTTTGCATATTAAAATACACTTTGAATAACGTATTTACAAATTACATTATGAAATTGCATACAGCATTGTCAATTGCATAACGTAATTACTTATTGAATTGCATAATTGCAAATTGCATTGCCATTTGATTTTGCTAACATATATGCTTCCATAGACAAGAGCCGCAATCATGTCTTGTTGTGAGGTTGGTTGCACAAACCCTTTTAATAAGACTGATTATCCCGTTTGTTCTACTTCTGGCTTGCCAACATAACAAAACAATTCAAATACTTTAATAATTATGCATTTTCTTACTGTGCGTTCACACCAAACGTGACATTTGTCGCCCCATTCGCGTTGTCGCCGAAGTTTTCCTCGCGTCACAAATCATAATCTGTCGCTGTGCAAGTTTTGGGCGAATTTGTCGCGCCACAACTTTTGGCCAACAACGGTGCTTCATGCCATTCATTCTCAACCACGGCTGAGATAACCACCATTTGCATATCTTTACCTTTGTGGAAGAGGGAGAGACGTCGGAGAACCCGACGCAAGTCTATTCATAATATTGTAATGACCACGGAAGAGGGCAGGGAATGAAGTATTGAATAGAAAGATTTATTAGATAGGTCTACTTAATAAACCGTTGGAACACAGAAGACCGGAAACCATAGCAACGCCCGAGAAAGCCCAATCCCTATGAGAGCTCCACGCTCTACGGCCATCCCGAGGCGCACAGATCTTTTGGCCGTGATATTATCTATACAATTATATATTATATACTATTATATATAGAGCTCCGGGAGTCGCATACGGCAACAATCACTTTCTCCTTCATATGCTGCAGTTCATCCCCGGACTGCACTGCACTGAGTTTGACGGTTTGAATGCTGATTGGCCGTTAAGTTACACATGTCACTCAGTGGCCACGCTGTTGAACGCTGATTGGCTGTCACCACGCAAAATTTGGGTCAAAGTTGAAATATTTCCACTGAGCGAATTTGTCGCGCCACAAATCCTCTTGAACGCGCTCGCCAGTGCACGGCGAAAGTGTGGAGCGACAAATCAAAACCTTTCGCCGGTTTTCACACTCGCGAAAAATTCGCCCGATACGCCGTCTCTACGTTCACTTTGTATGGGATCTTGTCGCCCCCGTCGCGTTTGGTGTGAACGCACAGTTATTCGTATTGCATGCTTATCAAATGTATACTCTGTTTGAGTTCATCTCCCTCAAAAAACGAGTCCCCTTTAATTACGATCGATCAAACATGGTTTTTGACACCTCGAAGGGAATTGTCACGCTTATACCAAGGTCACTTGCCAAGGAAAAGAAATTACGATCATTCATTTATTATTTTCATGGTTTTACAAATCCAAATATAAACGACTTGGCAACAGGAGGTATTTAGTCCGCTGAACTACGTGGCAGAGAGTTAACGTTATGGATTGTACATATTATAATTCGAAATTCGTCCCAGCCTTTATACCACAGATACTAAAGGGTTTATAGCATGGTTCTCAACAGGGCCCTGGGGGGCGTTCGCATAACCTAGTGGGGGCGCTGGGAACGTGATTTTTGGGGGGGATTTTTAACTTTCATGGTTTTTTTTAATTATTTTGGTGAAAAAAAATAGGCTACCTGAAACTAGATAGCCTATTTTTTTTTCAACCGCTATATATGTGTAGCGGTTTGGGTACCCTCTATCTCGTAGGTTTGTGAATAAGCACGATGAAAATCATTGGCAGCCAGCTGTTTATTCTGGTTATATTTTCAACAGGGGAAAATCATGGGTGACAATCCTTAAAATGGCAGCCTCTCCCAGCCGGGGTACACGTTGACGGACCATTTGCATGAAAATAAATGCATCACACAAACACTAAACATTAAACGACCCCACTAAAAATATATATGAATGAGCATGGTGGCATACCTGGTTACATTTTCAACAGGGGAAAATCATGGGTGAGAATCCTTAAAATAGCAGCCTCTCCCAGCCGGGGTACACGTTGACTGAGGAGAGGAGGCAGCAACGCAAAATACTACCCCCACATTCCGCTAGAGGGAGCTCTAGCACTCCCACCACCACAGCCAGCGCAAGGATCTCGCTGGCAATGGCAAGTGGGAAGCACCAACCCCGCTACATTCCCCTCTACTGATTTCCACTTGCCCATTCAAAGAACAAACATACAAGTGATGTGAGAAACCTGAAACAAACCATACACAGTGAATAACAAAAATAAAATAAAAAATCAGTACGTTTCATACCACAGGTATCAAGCATTCCAGTCAGTGACCATCCCTGAAGAATTAGAATGAGGAAGGGCTGCAAACTTTCAAACACCCATAGGCAAAACATGCCCGTTTACATGAAGGCTACCTGATACCACATAATTTACACAGTATAATCGACAACCACCTGGACCCACAACATCTTAGGTCACACAGGTTCCCCGTAACCATACAGAGCTTTACCTCTTGTGAGAAAAATAAATGAAAATAAAACACCACTTTAATATATACAAAAAAACAAGATCCACAAAACATTAGAACCCAGCAAGAACTTTTCTGGTGCATATTTTGGAAGAACCTGACTACAGGTCTAATACCCTGCCATATCTAGATCTCACACCTAGCATTATACCACTGCCAGCAATAGAGGGCTGAGGAGGCTGTACCCTATCTACCGCCAGCCTGGTCACCTTCACAGAAGACTGCAAATCAGGTGCTGACACAGGGGTAAGTCGCAGTCAGTCTGGTCCGAAGGACAGTCAACGTCAGCTGTCAAGTCAGGTAGATTTGTCCAATCATCTGTATCCACAGGTAAGTCACAGGAGATAGTCTGGGCTGGAGGGACAACAGTCTCCTCCAGATCAAGAGGTGTGTCACAAGATACAATCTGGACAGGTCCGTCAGCCGACAAAGCATCCAGCGGATCTCCATTTGAGTCTGGCAGTCGTGAGATCCAAGAAAAAGTCCTGTCCTCTGGTTCACAATCAGCAGGACGGCAGAGCCCCAAATTGCCATCCGGCAAGGAATCATCTGTAGCACCAGCAGCAAGGTCACTCACACAGGAGCCGTCATCTCAGACCCAGGTGGTATAGGCAAGAAGTTGACAGGCATTATCAAATTTCTATGGACCACCTTCTCTTCGATCAGTTGTACAGTTCTTGATACTGAAGGTGTGTTTTTTTTCTGTTTTCTCCACAACAGTGTACAATTGATTGTCCCAGCAATCAGCCAACTTTCCCTTTCGACCCTCTCCTATGTTGGCGAAAATAACACTGTCTCCACACTTCCACAAAACTGCGCCCTTAAACTTCCTGTTGTATAAGGCAGCTTGTCTCTGCTGCAGTTTAGTGGAGGAGGCCTTAGTGATTTTTATGGCCTCTGCCAGGTTATGCCTGAGACGCTGCACATAGGTGTCATAATCCACACAGCTGATCATCTTGAAGGGGACAGACCCAAACAACAGGTCGACTGGAAGCCTGGGTTGTCCGCCCAAACATCAGCTGAAATGGAGCAAACCCTGTGGTTTCGTGCACTGTGGCATTATAGGCGAAGGTGAGAGATTTCAGATGCTGCGGCCACCTGTGCTTGGCCTTGGGCGGCCGGGATCTTATCATACCGCCAAGGGTGCGATTGAATCTCTCAACAGCTCCATTGCCCATGGGGTGGTACGGGGTGGTGCGCGATTTCTGGACACCAGCGGCAATGAGCATCTCGGCTATGAGACTGCTTTTCGAAGTGGCACCCTGGTCTGAATGGAGGAAATCCGTATACACAAAAGAAGTTGTTCCAGAGTTGATTTGCGACAGCTTTTGCTGGCCAGTTTGGTAAAATGGTCGGTAACCACAAGCACATCAAGTGACTTGTTGGAAGAATCTTCAGCCAACCAAAAGTCAATGCATACCAACTCGAGGGGCGAGATGTCCTTATGCTCTCGAGTGGTGCCCTCCGGCTCAGGAGACTTGCTAAGTACACAGCAGTGACAGCACCGTTCATATTCCTTCACATCTCCCTCCTTGCCTTGCCAGTAGAATCTCTGTCTAGAGAGGTAAAGCGTCCTTCTCTGGCCTTGGTGACCTGCTTCATCATGCACACCTCTGAGGACCTCTTCCCTCAGTACCGATGTGAATCTATCAACGTCTCTTTAGGCAAAGGACGGATGTCGGAAAGCTTGCGTGGTCGGATGGATTGCACAAGCTGAGGGAGGAGAAAGGCATGGGGAGGCACATGCTCTTGGTCCAATGACCGCTTGGTCCACTGTCACAGCATTGCTGGGAGATGGCATGACTCGCGGGTTACAGGACTGACGAAACGCATCCTGCACACTGTCAGGATTCAAGGCGTTTGCCTCTTCCATGAGTGCACCATATGGGACCTTGGTGAAACGAAGAGGCACACTGGGCTGTACCAAAGGCTCCTGGCGGAGGGCGTCCGCTACAATATTCCTAGGGCTGGGGATGTATCTTATTTCGAAGTTGAATGGAGCGAGCATGGCCACCCATCTCTGTTCGCAGGCATCGAGTTTAGGCTTACTCGGAATGTAGGTCAATGGATTATTGTCCGTCCATGCCGTAAACATGTAGCCTCTCAGCCCGTGGCTGAACTTGTCACGGACAGCCCATTTGAGCGCCAGGAACTCCAACCTGTGCGCTGGGTGGCGAGACTGGGCGTAACTGAGAGATTTGCTGGCAAAAGCAATCGGACGCGCTGCACTCTCACCCTCAGCCAGTTGAGATAACACAGCACCAAGACCATTGGAGGAGGCATCGACAGAGAGCAGAAAGGGCCTACTGAAGTCTGGATGAGCCAGAGCAGCATTATCTAGCAAAGCTAGTTTTAGCCTCTTGAAAGCCTCTCCGCATTCCGCTGTCCAGTAAGCAGAGGTAAGTTTCCTTGTTACAGGCGGCCCCCTTTTCCCCTTACTGTAACGTTGTTTCTTCACTCCAGAGGTAAGAGCAAAGATTGGCTTGCTGATCTCAGAGTAGCCATCAAAAAATTGCTGGTAGAACCCTACCATACCAAGGAATGACCTTATCTTGGTGGGAGATGGAATGTGCGGACCAGCTGGCTGTTGTATTCACAAACATTTTCAACCTCTCCCTCTCCACGGGCATAGTGCCAGCCTGCTTCAAGTCATCAGTAATCATTCCAGTACAAAAGAAGAGCGGTAACATGCCCAAACGACTGGCGCCCTGTTGCTCTCACCCCCATAGTGAGCAAATGCTTTGAAAAGCTCATCAAGGTGCTGATCTGCAGAATACTGCCACCAGCCCTGGACCCCCACCAATCGAAAGAACAGATCGACAGATGACGCCATTGCCACAGCACTCCACTCAACTCACACCTATGTGAGAATGCTATTTGTGGATTATAGTTCGGCATTCAACACAATAGTCCCCTCCAGACTCAACAGGAAGCTCAGGCACCTAGACATTGATCCCAGCCTATACAACTGGATCCTTGACTTCCTGACGGATTGAAAACAGGTGGTGAAGATGGGTTCTAAGATCTCCGCCCCACTGACCATCAGCACAGGAGCTCCCCAGGGCTGTGTCATAAGCCGTGGCTACACATGGCTCCAATGCAGTGATCAAGTTCGCCGATGACACGACAGTGATGGGCCTGATAACTGAGGGTGATGAGACGGCCTATAGGAGCGAGGTTGACTGTCTGGCTCAGTACAGCCAGGACAACAACCTCATTCTCAACACCGACAAAACCAAGGAGCTCATAGTGGACTTCAGAAGGAAGAGACAGATTCAACACCCCATCACCATCAATGGGTCTGCTGTGGAGAGGGTAGACAGCATTAAGTTCCTGGGGGTCCACATCACCAGAGACCTCACCTGGGAGGAGCACACCAACCAGGTGGTGAAAAAAGCACAGCGGCACCTATTTCCCCTCAGGCGGCTGAAAAATCCTGGGGCCTTCTTCAGAGGCACAACGGAGAGCATATTGACTGGATGCAGCACTGCCTGGTACGGGAACTGCACTGCCCAAAGCCGCAAAATGCTGCAAAGGGTAGTGCAGACAGCTGAGAGGATCAGCGGATGTGAGCTTCCCTCCATCCAGGAAACCTACAAGGACCCCAGCCACCCCAAACAGAAACTGTTTGAGCTACTGCCGTCAGGGAGGCGGTACCAAAGCCTAAGGGCCAAAACCCAGAGGATGACAAACAGTTTTTTCCCCCAAGCAGTCAGACTCCTGGAGAAACACACTACCCCCCAACCATCCACACTCACACCACAACAACAGACTGGTATTTAACCATCTATTGTATTTGCACAGCATTTATCTATTGCACAATAACCCTACCTGTGGCTGCTATCACTACCACTTGAACACCCTACACTTCACATCGTTACTTTTTATTATTATTGATGCTGCTACTTACTTATTTTTATACTTTTTTTATATTTTTTACATCGTTTCTTATCTTTATTTATTTTATCTTGTACTGTTGCTGCTATGTGAATGTTGAGGAACCAAGCCTAAGAATTTTGCTCTTGTGTACTGTACAATAAGATGTAATGAAAGTGATTCTGATTCTGAGATGGGGCATTGCAGGACTCATCCATCAAGTCCTTCTCACTGAGATTTACAATGGCCCTGACCTTCTCAGGGTCCATGGTAATGCGATGTTCGTCAATGATATGCCCCAAAAACCAGATGATTGCCCGCAGGAGCGGGCACTTTTTGGGAAATAACTTAAGATTGTTCTCCTTCAATCTCTCAAAAAACATTTCTAGTCTTTGCAAAGCTAGCTGTTCGTTAGGAGCAAAAACCAAAATGTAATCTAAATAGCAGAGGAGGCTTAGGCAGTTTTGGTCACCAAAAATAGCAACCATCATCCTCATGAATGTTGCCGGGCACAGACCCTGCAGGAGTCTGTTGTATTCATAAAGCCCAAATGGAGAGGTGGACGCAATAAACTTCTTATCCGCCTCATGTACTTCCACATTGCAGTATACCGAGGTCAAGTCCATGGTCGAGAAAAATGTATTCCCCCCCAGAGCTGCCAAAGCGTCGGCCTGGTGAGGCAGGGGGTGGGCGTCATTTTTTTTTTTTTTCTTTTTGTCCCACCACCCCCCCCTCTTCGGAGGACAACTTTATTTTTATTCAACAAAATTTGATTTACAAAAGTAAGAAATAGGAGAGAATAATAATAATGATAATAATGATAATAATGAAAAAGAAGATAAAAAGGAGATTGAAGTGGCTCCGAACCCATATACCCAAGTGCGCAAGACACACACACACAAAAAAGTCAAATAACAGATACAAAGAAAGAAAAACACAGAAACAAGCTTTAACATACATACTGACAGACAGACACAGGGACGCACAGTCAGACAGGCAGACAGAGACAAATGGTGGAGAAATGTGGAGTGGTAGATGTGGTCTGAAAGGAGGAGTATGGTGCTAGGTGTGTAGGGTAGGTATATGTAAGTGTGTAGCTATAAGGTGTTGTTTGGGGAAAGGGAACGTGTGTGTGTGGGGGGGGAACTAGAGAGAGTTAGGAGGGGAAAGGGGGGGTGAGGGGGGGCTTCGAATGTACATGGCTTACCTTAACTGTTGAATTTGTAGAAATGTTATGAGGGGATTCCAGATTTCTTTAAAGGCGGAGATATTGTTCTTTTTATATGCAGCATTTTCTTCTGTGAGGATGAATTCTGTGATTAAGTTGGTCCAATGGTTGAAGTGGCAAGATGATTTAGATTTAGAGGGTGGGCGTCATTGACGGTACGCGCATTCAGCCAGTGAAAATCCGTGCAGAGACGAAAATCGCCATTCTTTTTCCAAACTAGGACAAGCGGAGATGCATACTCATTCACAGATTTTCTTATGATCTCTCGCTCCTCCATTTCATTCAAAGCCATCCGGAGCTTGTCATAGTGAGATGGAGACAGTCTACGATACGGCAGCCTGAAGGGTTTGCTATCACATTAAGCACGATCCCCGATAAAGCACACTACACAGAATCAGGATCATCAGAATTATCTCCTCCCTTTTAATGTTTTTCTTCTTCTTTCTTACCCACGGGACACGGCATCAGCCACCACATTGTCGGTCCCCTTCTTGTGCCTAATCTCAAGGTTGTAACCTTGCGCCAATAGGGCCCAACGCATCAGTCGCTGGTTGTGGTTGTACATCTGTGTCAGAAAGACAAGAGGGTTATGGTCTGTGTATACAACCACGGGAGACGGACTGGCACCAACATATACTTCAAAGTGTTGAAGCGCGAGCTTAGCTAGGGTCTCCTTTTCAATCGTGGAATATTTTAGCTGATGACGTTTGAACTTGACCAAGAAGTAGCACACTGGATGACACACGTCACCCTCCCCATCCTGTATTAGCACAGCACCAGCTTCTTAAGCACTCGCATCAACCTCCAGCTTAAAAGGACAGAAGAAATTAGGCGCCGCCAGGACAGGTGCACTGCAGAGAAGAGACTTGGCTGCCTCAAAGGCATATTGACACTCAGTACTCCATACAAATGGAATCCTAGTGCTACACAGACTGGTTAGAGGATGAACTACCACTGAGAAGTTTTTGCAAAAAAACAGTAATAACCAGCCATACCCAAACACCGTCGTAGTTCACGCCTTGACGTGGGAACCGGATAGGACAGCACGGCCGAGATTTTAGCGTCTACGGCCCGGACCTGCCCGTGGCCGACCTGCTTCCCCAAGTATGTAACCATGGCTTTACCAAACTCGCATTTGGCTAGGTTAAGGGTCAAGGATGCTTCCACAAGCCGCTCAAACACTGCCGTCAAGCTAGCAACATGACTGGCCCAATCGCTTGAGTACACGACGACATCATCAAGTTAAACACTACAGTTCCTGACATTCCCTAGCACCAGGTTCATCAGCCGCTGAAATGTGGCAGGTGCATTCCTCACCCCAAATGGCATAACGGTATACTGCAGGAAGTGGTCTGGGGTAACAAATGCTGAGATCTCAGAGGCTCTTGGTGTTAATGGAACCTGCCAGTAACCTTTCAGCAGATCGAGCTTTGTAATAAATGTGGCCGGCCCAATACTATCGATACAGTCCTCAATGCGAGGCAAAGGAAATGAGTCTGACACCGTAACTGCATTAACCAAGTTACGATAGTCGGTACAAAACCGTGAGGTGCAATCAGATTTAGGAGCCAGCAAACAAGGGGAACTCCAAGGACTACAGCTAGGTACAGCTAAACCATTTTCCAACAGATAATCAGCTTCCTTTTTCATCAGCTCTCTTTTGGCTAGTGGACAACGGTATGCATGCTGTTTAATGGGAGATGCAGTACCCACATCGATGTCATGTTTTGATACGTTGGTGCTAGATGGTACGTCACTAAACAGGGACAGATGGGAGCGCAACAAAGAAACTATCTCCTGTCGCCTATCTACAGGTAGATGGTTCAGATGGGTGTCTATTTTCGACAAGAACTCTGTGTTAGACAGCCTACCACTCTGCTGATCACTGGCCAGTACCGCCAAACCATCGTCAGACCAGGATTCCAAACAAACCAGGGAAGTAGATGCCTCGCCGGGGGCAGTAGTCTCCAGAGTTTTTTCCTGCTCCCCCCGGACAGCTTCTCTGGAATAATAGGATTTGAGCATGTTAATGTGGCACAATCGCACCTTACGCCTGTGCTCAGGTGTGTGGATGACGTAGTTTGTGTCACTCTTTATGACATACGGGCCTGAAAAATGGGCAGTAAGAGCAGAGCCAGGCGTCGGTAACATTACCAAAACTCTCTCACCCGGTTCAAACTCACGCTCAACCGCTTTCCGGTCGAACCGTTCCTTCATACTCGCCTGAGAGGAGGAGAGTGCCGCTTTAGCCAGCGCAGAAGCATGACGTAAACGCTCTTGAACAGTAGTCTGTTGAGAAATATTACACAAGAACTGTTCCTTTAATACCTTCAGTGGGCCCCGCACATAATGCCCGAACATAAGTTCAGCAGGGGTGAACCCCAGGGACTCCTGTTTGACTCCACGTATGACGAACAGTGTAAACGGGACACCCTCATCCCAGTCCCTCCCTGTATCATGACAGTACTTACGCAGCAGACTTAAGAGTTTGATGCCAACGCTCAAGCGCCCCCTGCGACTGTGGATGATACGCACTAGAGACTGAATGAGTGATGCCTAGAGACTGCAATGTTTGCCTAAAAGACCTCGACAGGAAATGAGTTCCTTGATCAGTCTGCACAACTTTCGGTAACCCAAACGTGGTAAAGAACTTGATTAATGCCGCTGTGATGGCAGGTGCAGTGATTTTTCGCAGTGGGATGGCCTCAGGAAAACAGGTGGCAACGCACATTACTGTTAACAGAAACTGGTTACCAGACTTTGTCCTCGGCAATGGGCCAACACAATCGACCAACACACGTTCAAAGGGTTCACCAACAGCAGGAATAGGGTGCAAAGGGGCTGGCGGAACAACCTGATTTGGCTTCCCAACCACCTGGCAGGTACTACATGTTTTGCAGAAGCGTACCACTTCTGTCTTCATTCCTGGCCAGAAGAAATGTTTTAGGATACGATCATAGGTTTTAGTGACACCAAGGTGACCAGCCCAGGGATGTTCATGAGCTACCTCTAGTACATGCCGCCGGTATGCAACAGGAACCACTATCTGACACACTGGTCCCCCGCCACCAACTGAATTGGTTTTACCTAGTGGCGAAATCCACCTCTGCATCAACACCCCGTTATCTACAGAAAACGACTGACTCTCAGTACACTTACTGACATCCTCCACAGCTGCAAAACACTTCCTTAAAGATGGGTCACCTGATTGGGAGCTGGTGAGGGCTTCACGTGTCAGTGGCAGCACATGATCAGCAACTTCCATACAACTTTGCAGAACCACTTACCGTTTCCCCCGTAGGTGGCAACCTGTCCTCAGATAAGGCAGAAGCAAAAACGGAGTCAGACAGATCCACGTCCTGAGCTTGTTTTCTGGCTTGAGCCCTAGTTAACACGCTAACTGAAAACAGATCGGGGTGACATTGGACCAGATCATCATGTCTAGATTCCACAATAGGGATGTCGACAACCTCGGGTGATGGATATACTTTACCCCCAGCTATGTCGTTACTCATGATAAAGTCAACACCATCGATGGGGAACGAGAGACGCACAGCTACCGGGAAAGAAAGCACGGTTTTAAGGTTCGACTGGACGTGAATGAGGTGAGAGGTGCAGGTACAAAACCCATCCCAATACCTCTACGATTTTGCTCACGTCACAGGCCGACTCTGCGCTTAAGGGCGCAGAGTGATTTTCGCCGTGTCGTAAGTGAGACAGGGCGCAGAGTCGTTAGTGAGACAAATGCAGGGAAAATGAAAGGTCTGAAACACTCATCAGGTCCTGCTTGACTGGGGGGTGGTGAACAATTGGCTACTGTTTTAACTAGCCCCACAAACCCTTGGCCTTTGAAAATGCCGTCTGCTGCCTACGTTTCCACGCATTGCAGTCGGCAACTAAATGGTCAGAAAAAACATTGCCTATCTGTCTTAGGACTAGAGAAAGATGTACCAGCACGTGGAACACGCGTGTCACTAGACCTAAGAGCAGTCTCACGGTGAGTGGAAGGACTCGTGCCTAAAAAAGGCGCTTTTGTGGGTGAGAGCGAATTCATCAGCAAGGATAGCCGCTTGCCGTAGAGTAGAATACTTTCTGCTCATTTAGGTTTACAACGTTCCGCTCAGGCACACAGTTTTTAAATTCCTCCAATAACATCAGCTCACGTATCGAAACAAAGTTCATCCGCCTTACAAGTTGAACACCACCGGTCAAACAGTATCCCCTTCTCCCTGCCAAGTCAGCGTTTGTCTGGCCTGCCGTTTTCCTAAGCTACGAAAACGCTGTCTATACGCCTCAGGCCCCAGCTCATATACCCGCAATATCGCGCTCTTTACTTTCTCGTAAGAGAGGCCGTCCTCCACAGAAAGAGAAACGCAAGCTCCTGAGCCCTACCTGTTAACCTACATTGTAGCAGTGTTGCCCACACATCCTTCAGCTAGTGCAGAGCAGCGGCAATGCGCTCAAACGCACCAAAATAACCCTCAACTTCCGACTCTCGAAAGACAGGGAACCAAAGAAATGTTCCCACCACATCAAAAGTACCGGAAGAAAACAGACGACCGTGCACCAGACGAAGCTGAGCTAGACCGTAGTTCCAGCTCGCGCATCTTGACAGCGGTCTCAACTCCAGCTCCCTCCGGAGCTGAAATTCACGCTCCCCGTTCCTCCTTCTCCAGCTGAAGACAAGCTAAACGCAGCTTTACCCGGGCGTCCATTCTGGAGCCGGGAGTCCGTTTCGACAGACAATGGGTCAAAACGCGGCAACGTAAACTGCTTATCGTCCATGTCACCACGTTTTGCACCTGGGGTCACGTTAAAGATGGCTCGTGGCTCAATCGCTCCCCCCCCCCGAAACTCAGAGTGGACCTCCCTGCGGACACAGCCAGGGCCACGGCCACAGTCGCTGTAACCCTCCACCACTAACCCCTCCACCACGGCAGCTTTCAGCTCCTTCTTAAGGAGAGAGACCGAAACTTGAATACCGTAGTGGTCGGCAATCGCAAATAAGTTAACTTTTCTACCGTTGTCTAGTTTACACAGTGCAGGCTCCGCCACAAACTCCTCCACACTAAATGCTGTCACACCCGCCATCACGCCGGCAATAGCGCTTAGCCGCTAGGCTAAGCTACCAACAATTTAGCGTGTAATCCACTCACTCCGGGGCAGACGTAATAACTATTAACGCCGGATGCTGCACACACGAACAAACCCAACCTTACAATAAACATCCCCCAGACCCTACCTAACGAGAACTAACCTGTCTATCTTCTGGAGCGTGCCGGGCTCGAGGCGACTTGAAAGGCAAAACTTCAGCGACCGGAGTCCTGAAACGCCTACCTCCGTCGGGGAACTCGATCCCCGCCCAGGATTTACTCCGAAAATAATAAAGGAAAAAACAAAAAACAAGTGTCCGATGGAGGAGCCGCTGTGCGACCCAGCTGGACACTTCTGTCTAACTGAGGGAGTTGTTAGCAACCTGTGAAGGAGGGACCGTGCACACCCGGACGCCAATACCCACCGTGAACCACCGGAAGTGACTTTTCACTTTGAAAACAAACTAGTCAAAACAACTACAAACACCTCTACTAATTTCTTTAAACAATATCAGATCCGACAATATAAGATCCCGGACGAGCCCCCATATTGTTACGACCCCTCCTGTGGTCTCCAGGGGGAAGAGGGGGGGCAACAATTAATATTAAACCGGGTGTTTAAAGAACGGAAGAGAGTAGCAGGATTTAAACCATTATACCACTTATTGACCATAAATTAGTCCTATGTTCAGACGGAAACAAACAATAACACTATCCCTCCACTGAGGGAGCAATGCCACGACGAAGAGCACCACGTAGCTCTGACTCGCGACCGACAGCGACCCCAACTCTGTTCGCCTATCTGGCCCACTGGCCCCGTCTGCTTTCATCCCTGCAGCTTTATAGCAATCCACCTGATTCCTGAGGGGCCTGCAGGTGTGTCTGACCAGTCCGATGGGGAGGGGTGGTACCTTGAACAGCACACAAGACAGCAGAGGAAAAACACACACGTAACAATCACGATATAATGTATATATATACATTTTCTGTAAATTCAATGAATAAATAGTTTAGATAAAATGACCACATGGAAAGGCCTATTTCTTATTACATTTCAATTATATACTCTACAAATAAAGATAACTTACTCATGATTATTTTTCTCCTTTTATTTAGAACCTTTGTGCAAATTATGCATGCAACAAAATATAAAATATGAATGTATAAATATAAAAAGGTAAATAGAAAACACTTTTTTGGTTGGTTTTCAAAAATACTAAAACCAACCATACCAATAGTCTTTAACAGTAGAACTTTGTTTGTAGCGGCAAACAAAAATTAATATAGGCCTAATATAAATATTGGTACATAAAATACGAAATGTAAACATGGAACACTTTCAAGTTTAAACCAATGCAGCAAAATAAGGCTCACAATATAAATATATAAAATATAACAAGTAAGTTTTGAGCACTCGACGACTGTACTTTTGTGGATTTCATCGTAGACTCTCTCCATACTGTTTGTCGTGATTCTTTCGTAGGTGGTAAAATAGGTTGGTGGTGTTTGAGTCTGGTGAGGGGACCGGTTTGCGGCATACTTTACAAAGGAAGTTTTTCTGGTCCGTGTCCGACTTTTCAAACCACGTCCATGCGATAGAAGTAGCCCCACTTTTAGGTACAAGCTCAATTTGTCTTGGCTGGTCGTCGGAGTCCTTCTCCTGTTCAGAATTGTCACGTTCACTCTCCTCCATGTTTGTTTGTGTTTCCTTCATGTGCCGTGTGGAAGAATGTAAAGCGTCGTCCAAATAACGTAAATTATTACCGTAAAGTGTGTGATTTGCGACAAGACGATATAAACGATAGAGCCTAATATGAAACGATAGACATTTTTATATCATCACACGACATATATCGTCATATCGCCCAGCCCTACATTGAACCACTGTCCAACATGGCACGCAGCTCCACAGCATCATGAATCACCACACTTATGTAGAAAAGGTTATCTCTTGTAGACAGTCTCTGCGTGTTCTGAAAAATTAAAGTCGAATCACTGTCTGTTGTTGCATAAGCATGGGAAAAAACAGACTGAATATCATCCTCATCATCACATGGGGATATGCTAGCTGACCCTCCACCAGAACCCTCCTTGCGTGGGCCAGCTAGTTTCCCTGCTGTGTGGGCGGGCCGGCCAGGGTAGCGGGTGAACCAGAAGCAGGTGGGGCTGACCAAGTAGCAGCTTGATGCATAGACGCTCGCTCCGACAGAGGTAAGCAGTGTCATGGTCGTCGCAGCCACAAATGGCGCATGGCCCCCGAGCCGACATGCGACCGACATGTCTCTGTCTAGGCTGCCTGTAACGCTGAGGAGACTCCCGTTGCAACAAACGCTCCAGCAGAGTGACAACATGCTCGAGTTTGTGACACTCACCTGACGCCGGTCCGTCGTTCATTGCAGGTTGGGGCAGTAGGAGCGGGAGGAGTCACTGCAGTCTGCACTTGGCTATGCACAGCATCAACAGCCTGAGAATATTGCAGGTGGTCTTTTGGACGTGCAGCTGAATGGCGCTCCCGAAGACGTTTTTTTGTGCTCATCAAGCCGTACCTGCCCATCCATGGCAGTCCACTCCTCCAGCGGCCTACAGCTGAAGACCAGAGACAGTTATCGATCGGGACAGAGAGTGAAGATGATGGTCACTTTCCTAGAGGAGTTATCAAGAGTTTTGCCTTGCCTTTTCAGCCCATCCGTAGCTGCGTCGATTGCAATAATCAACAGCACTTTCCGTCGGTAAGGGCTTTGTGTAATATAAATCAGCAAGTGGCATAAAAGAGGTCACAGACTCACGAAAGTGTTGCATGAGTATGTCGAAAATGGGCCGAGGACCTAGCCGTAAGACCAAACTAGGCTTGCCCATACAGCCCCACTCTCACAACATCACATGCCCTACCTTGTAGCTTGCTCATTACGTCTTCTGCCTGGTCACATAACTGAACATCTCTCTTAGTCAGATACACTTTAACACAATCTTCCCACTCAGAAAACAGAAAGTTTGTCAGGCTTGTCCCCCCTGAAGGGATGTGGCTCATAACAGTCAGGCTCACCTTAGAGAGGTCAGCAATGGTCAAAGGGGCTAAAGTCACATCACCAGCCGGAGCAGACCTAAGACAAGAGGCAATATTCTCCCCAATACTATGTAGTCCCTATCTGTTTAAACCAATTCAGTTAGTACATGCACAGGGACATGGTCCACATCTCTACCCCCAGAGAATGCAGATGGGCCAGCTGACTGATCAGCGCTAGAAAATACCACCCCCAGCACCATTCACTTTTGCCTGATGAGGAGGTCAGTGGCCTCCCCCGAAACCCTAATTTCTGCAGTGATTGGCTAAACATAAAGGTCGGACACTTGTCCGCTACATACGCACAGTGTAACAGTGGTCACACAGCGCGGCCCGGTCCTGCACACGCCCGGACTCCCGTAACATCGGCTATCGTCATGATCTCTGTAGTAACGCTGATAAACATAACCCAAGTTTGCGGGTTAACACTTCAATAACCAACACAGCACAATCAAACATGGCCGATAGCATGAAAAAAATAACAAATTTTGTTTCATAGTCTGTTTTCCTTCTTCCTCTTGCTGTTGTTCAGTTCCAGCTGCTCTGAGCGTAGTTTCCTCGAAAAGACTGTTGCATTTCAAATGCAATATATATAGGCCTAATTAGGCCTCTGCGCGCAATCTGTTTTCGCGGTGCGGTGCCCGTGGTTCCCGAGCTGTGTTGCCCGCGTTGCCTGGGCCGCTGTCGCGGTGCCCGCGGTTCCCTGGCCATTCATTCATTGACGGGGCACGGCGGGAGGTGCGGGAGACGCCGGAGTGCCGTGCCTTCGGTTCCCGAGCCGCGCAGCCCGCGTTGCCTGGGCCACTGTCACGGTGCTGCAGTTTTGGACCATTCATTCATTCACGGGGCACGGTGGGAGAATTGGAAGACGCAGGTTTCTCTCTCTCTCTCCCCCCCCCCCCCCGTGTCTCTCTGGAAGTTTAATTGGGTTTATCACAGTGATTGAGAGTGCTGTTAGCCAATCAGAGGTGAGACATTTGCATGTAATGAATATTCATCAATATTTTTTTCTCCAAAACCGACTCAGAGGGCATTTATTGCTATTACTGACCACCGCAAAATCAATAAAAAAACGATGCAATGCATCTTTAAGCAATATAACACGAGTGTCAGTGGGGTTGTTCGTTTATTGAATTTTTTTATGGGGGGGGGGGGGGGGGGGGGGGCAGAGGATCAGGGTAAGGTCAGGGGGGCGTTGAGAAACCACGGTCTATAGCATATAACCGCGTTCTCTGTTTACAGTTTAATGTAACAGTAAGCTGACAAAATCACTAATTAACACCGCAACTTGCAAATTAACCACCACAGAGATATCCCATTGGCACCCGGTCAAACAAATTTCTGCGTGCGCATCCGCCGTCCTTGATAAACAAATAATCCCCCTATTAAAGAAAGGACAGCGGACTAAAACATGTGCCGCCCATTCATTCCTATCAAAACTGCTCAATGGACCTCTGAAGAATAAGTCCCGCCTCCGAGGCTCTTAGTTCCATGTTTAAATGTCTATGGAAAATAACATGGGGGTTTTGAATGTACGTGACGAACTCTGTAGGTGGCGAAGAAGTAAAAGCTGCTCAGGTTTTGAACTACACACTTTTTCCATCTAGATGCCACTTAGGTTTTGAATTGTGGGTGCCGTTAAAGTAGTAGTCTTATTAATGCTAACCGGGAGCTAGTTCTGATCTGCGCAGACTTCATACGTCATACTTATTAGGGAGGCGGGAGTTGCTCGCAACCATTCACAACCTAACGTGATTGTCATTTCACGCGTGAATAGACGAGCAGCGTTGGTGCCACCTCCTCCGTATGCGGGTTCTGGTGCCATTTCGGTGAAGACAACCTATGAAACATTGCCGTTGCTTGCAACCTTGACTGGGAGAGCATAATGCTTCTTCATAATAGTTAACTACTTTAACGGCACAGACAATCCAAAACCCAAGTGGAATCTAGATAGAAAAAGTGTGTCGTTCAAAACCTGAGCAGCTTTTACTTCTTCGCCACCTACAGAGTTTGTCACGTACGATCATTCAAACCCCCATGTTATTTTCCATAGACATTTAAACATGGAACCAAGAGCCTCGGAGGCGGGACTTATTCTTCAGAGGTCTATGGCGCAGGGGAACAACAAGGAGAGATTTGCTTCCGCATCATGGGCGCTGTCACGTTAAAATTGTACCGGGGGCGAAAATTGTACCGGCCTACGTCATCGTTTGTTTACATCCTGACAACCTGCCCGGCAACAGACCACGCGATGCAGAAAACATGTTTCCAAACGACGAAATAACATAATACAGATAGCGGATCGCTATCTGTATTATGATAGATAACGATAACACTTGTTTTTACTTTATATTTGTATTGTATTTAATTGTTTAATCGAAACAATAAAAAAATTTGCCCGCAAAACGGGCGATCGCGTCAAATGACAAATGTTTTACCCGCGAAACGGGCGATCGCGTCAAATGACGTAGGAGGGTTCTTGAAACATAATACAGATAACGGATCGCTAGATAACACTTGTTTTTACTTTATATTTGTATTGTATTGAATTGTTTAATCGAATTTAGCTAGTAAACTGAGTGTTTTAAGCAGGTTTCATAGTCTAGAATGTTCAAGAACCTTCCTACGTGATTTGACGCGTCATTTGACGCGATCCGCCCGTTTCGCGTGCAATTTTTTTTATTGTTTCGATTAAACAATTAAATACAATACAAATATAAAGTAAAAACAAGTGTTATCGCTATCTATCATAATACAGATAGCGATCCGCTATCTGTATTATGTTATTTCGTCGTTTGGAAACATGTTTTCTGCATCGCGTGGTCTGTTGCCGGGCAGGTTGTCAGGATGTAAACAAACGATGACGTAGGCCGGTACAATTTTCACCCCCGGTACAATTTTAACGTGACAGCGCCTAGCCATGCACTAGCGCATTACCTGCCGGATGCAGAAATATTCTCATTAACTAGCATTGTAGCATCATCAGCGAGAGGTCTGAGCGAGCACAGTCGCATTGTTTACTGACCATGGAAGTATAAGTTACCAACCCCCCCCCCCCGATGGTTCTCTATATGTGATCTTTAAATTACACTCCTCCTGCCATCTCGACAAACCATTATTGTTTAGCAATTATTATGCCTAACATTTGTTGGGCCTGAGCTGAACTAGTCCACCAGTGCTGCTCAGCGGCCAAGCCTGGTATTGCAGCTGTTTAAGCGGGCTATGGACGGGTCCCTCGATTCATGGAGTCCCAGAAGCAGTGGCGGTTTCTTAGAGGAGGCAACAGAGGCAACGGCTCCTCGTGATTTTCCCCAAATCTTTTTTTTTTTCAAAATGATCTATGTGCAATGTGTTTTTCTTACTGAATAATTACATGAAAATGTTTAAAAAAAAACCTGTGAAGTGCCTTTGCAAGGGCAGAGGCTGGCCAATGTTACTCTCAGTATGTTGTGTCCAGGGCTAGCCACTGAAGGGAGGCAAAGAGGCCAAAATTCACTTTTGCCGCCTTTGAGATTAGAAAATCACCAATCAAAATTCAGTTTCACTGTTGCGAGGTAAATCATCTATACCATGTTAAACATAGGAAGGGAGGCCAGCCTCATCTACTCCTTGCAACCAATCACAAATCAGCATTTTTTTAAATAATGTTCTGAGCAAATGAGCGTTCTTTCTATTCAGTTGCCGCTGCTAACAAAGATAACGACTAACAAAGATATCAAAATGGAGGAGAATATAATTCAATATCTACAAGAACGCAAATTTTCGAGGCTACAGTTTGAACATCAGCTGAGGATAATGTTTGTTATGTGTTGTTCTACAATCTACAACGATATGCATACACTGTATGCATATCGTTTACTCTGTCTTGGTTGTTCAGGGATCGCTTTCCCATTAAATATTAGTTTAATGTTTTGGTTTTTTAACGAAATAAATGAGTCACGCATTCGTTTGCTCAACGTGAGAAATGTTATCTTTCCATTTAATGCAATTTCCACAATGTTAGATTTATATGATTGGAAGATACATGTCGTTGACCCTGCACGCTGCCATGCATTCATTTAAGCAGCACGCACCATGAATGAACTTTACTTATGAAGTTGAACTTTGTCTGCACGTTTGATCAAAAGTTTTCAAGCATTGCACTCTGCTGATACACTGTTAAGTGTATAGTTCATTTTAGTTATTATCCTCTAACGGCGCCACCAAACGACGCGTCACGCAAGTATGTTTTTTTTAAAGTTGTGTAGGCCTACGCTTTAGAAAAGACATGCATGTGTGGGTGCACTGCGAGCGTTCATGGATGCGCGTTCATGTTTGCGTGTTCATGTTTGCCTCCCTGGTGAGCTCGGCCAGGAACCACTACTGCCCAGAAGTAGATATCCCCGTTCACTCCAATACAAGTGGGGAACAGGAATGTGTCTCTGCAAAAAAAAAATTGGACATATATCAAAGGCTTATAATTATCTTTATACCATGTACTAATACAATGTACGTTTTCTCTTTCAAAACTCCACCTAAAGCGTTTTTTATTTTATTTATGTATTTTTTGCAGGAGAAGGAGTAGGCAGCTTAAAGGAGTCGTAGTGAAACAAATGTTGTTTCGGCATATTCATTCTTGAATAATAATTGTTGTCCCGATGGCAGGAGGAGTGTAATTTGAAGATCACATATAGAGAATCATCGGGCGGGTTATTAATTTATAATTCCATGGTCAGTAAACAATGCGGCTGTGCTCGCTCTGACCTCTCGTATATGATGCTACAATGCTAACAATGCACCAGGGCGTGGCTAGGCGCCAATGATGTGGAAGCAAATCTCTCCTTCATGTTCCCCTGCGCCATTGAGCAGTTTTCATAGGAATGAATGGGCGGCCATGTTTTAGTCCGCTGTCCTTTCTTTAATAGGTCCATGATTTGAAGGATGCTTGCGTCATAGCGGCGCGTCAAGGCTGTCCCATTTCGAAGGCTCCTTTGAATCATGGACCTATTAAAGAAAGGACCTCATAAATTTGCTTCCGCATCATGGGAGCCAGCCACGCCCTAGTGCACACCTGTGCATTGTATGGCCCCCGGGCCACATACGGCCCTTTGGTTGACTCCGAGAGGCCCGCGTGTGCGTTCACACCAAACGCGACGGGCGACAAGATCCCATACGAAGTGAATGCAGAGACGCATATCGGGCAAATTATTCGCCAGAGAAAACCGGCGTCAAGTTTTGATATGTCGCGCCACACTTTCGCCCTGCACAGGCGAGCGCGTTCATGAGGATTTGTGGCGCAACAAATCGCTTGAGTTGAAATATTCCAACTTTGACGTGACATTTGCGTGATGACAGCCAATCAGCGTTCAACAGCGTGGCCACTGAGTGACATGTGTAACGTAACAGCTAATCAGCATTCAACCGGCAAACTCAGTGCAGTGCAGTCCGGGGTGAAATGCAGCATGGAGCAGAAAGTGATTGTTGCCGTTTGCGACTCCCGAAGCTCTATATATAATAGTATATAATATAAACAAAATATACCTCTTCACCCAAGCCTATGATCTTCCCTATCCCTAGCCACCATTACCCAAACTGCCTACACTTCTACCCCCTGTTATATCTCAATAACTCTGATTTTTTTGTTTTTTTTTCTGCCTGTGCTGTGTATGCTTGTGTTGTCCCCCCCTGTCTGTAATACCCAGTGGTGTATAAAGTACTCAAAAGCCATACTTAAGTAAAAGTACAGATACCTTACTGGAAAATTACTTAAGTAAAAGTAAAAGTCACCTTTTAGAATAGTACTTAAGTAAAAGTATTAAAGTATCTGATCTTTACTGTACTTAAGTATCAAAAGTACTTTTCTGATATTAAATGTACTTAAGTACTGAAAGTAAAAGTACAAGTAACTGCTGTTAATAAAAAAGCAAAGGGTCAGAATTTTGAGAATAAGTAAGGAATAATCACCGAGAGGCCGGGCAATAAACAGTTTGATATGCCCGGCTCGTGGACGGCTTACCGCCCGAGACGAAGTCGAGGGCGGTAACCTTCCGCGAGCCGGGCATATCAAACTGTTTATTGCCCTGCCTTGAGGTGATTATTCCGTTTATTCTACTTCGCGCCGGCCAACATAATAAAACAATTCAAATACTTTAATAATTAGCCTTTTTCTTATTCGTATTGCATGCTTATTAAATGTATGCTCTGTTTAAGTTCATCTCCCTCGAAAAGTAGTTCCCTTTAGAACTACGTTGAATAACGTTAGCTCAACTGTAGGTAACGCGTTTCTATAGCAACCACACAAGGCTGGATCTGATCTCACTAGTTTAACAACGTTGTTACATTCGTATCAAGTCAGCTTTAATGACGATCGATCAAACATGCACTCCTTGGTTTATTTTTACAACGGACCTCATGTTTGAAATGTATGTGATAGAAAACGATACAAGCGGCGTATTGATCTACTGTGCTCAGTCAGCAGCAAGTAGAGTGTGAAGTGTATAAGATAGTGTTGTAATACTGCGTGTACAAAACCAGCCTGATACAAATAGTAGAATTTTGATAGCCCTTGCCCTCGTCCTAGCCATGCATTTGTGTGTTGACAGTCGTAGGAGTTTTGATCGACGTAGCAACAGTAACTAAGCAAGGGGGCTTTGCGAACGTGCGCTGGGACAGCTGATTCGCCAAACAGGCTCGCAGTCTGTGTTCTACCACAGTCCCCGACGTTATTCTCATATCTCTCATGATTCTTTTTTTTTTTTCTAAAGATCAGTTGATTTTGTAACGAGTAACGAAGGTTTCAAGCGAAATGTAGCGGAGTTAAAGTATCCGTTTTCTTCGCAAAATGTAGCGAAGTAAAAGTAAAAGTACAGAGAAATATAAGTAGTAAAGTAAAGTACAAATATCCAAAAAAACTACTTAAGTACAGTAACGAAGTATTTCTACTTCGCTACTATACAACACTGGTAATACCCCCCCCCCTTCTTTGCCTGTAAATGTAAATGTGTCCTGCTTTTACTGTCCCCCTGTCTGTAATACCCCCCCCCCCCCCCCCCCTCTATGACTTTGTAATCTGCGACTTTGGGTATCTGAAAAGCGCAATATAAAATAAAGATAGTATTATTATTATTATAATATAATTGTATAGATAATATCACGGCCAAAAGCTCTGTGCGCCTCCAGATGGCTCTCGTAGGGATTGGGCTTCTCGGGGTTTGTTTACCGGCATTGCTATGGTTATTGGTCTTGTGTGTTCCAACGGTTTATTATGTATCTAATAAAACGCTGTCTAATCAATACCTCATACACTGCCTCTTCCTTGGTCATAACAATATTATGAATAGACTGCGTCGGGTTCTCTGACGTCTCTCCCTCTTCCACAAAGGTGAAGACATGCAATGGTGGTTATCTCGGCCGTGGTTGAGAATGAATTGGCATGAAGCACCGTTGGCGGCCAAAAGTTGTGGCGCGGCAAATTCGCCTGACAAAACTTGCACGTCGACAGATTAGGATTTGTGGCGCGCTACAAAACTTTGGCGACAACGCGAACGGGCGACTAATGTCACGGTTGGTGTGAACGCACAGTAAGGTTAATTGGAAATTACAAAATAAACGTATTTTCTCATTTTACGTCATGCATGGACTAGAGCTGCATTGCTTTTATTTTGAAGTTGTTTTTTATTCACGTAATGATGCGATACGTATAGCAATACGTGTGCGTGATTGGATCGTTGTCACAAGACGACTTGTCCGCTCATGCTAAAAAAAGAAAGGTAGATGCCGAATGCAGGCTTTTCAACAAAAATTGGACTGCTAAGTATATGTTTACTGAAGTCGGAGATAAAGCCATGTGTTAAGTTTGCAGGGAGCAGATCGGCATCTTTAAGGACTACAATTTGAGTCGGCATTACGAGACGAAACACGCAGAGAAATACAAAATCTTGACTGATGCTGAAAGGGCGCGAACATCGGCTTTTTTACCAAGCTTCACACATCCAGGGATGCAGCAACTAAGACCAGCTTTGTGGCATCCCACAAAATCGCTAAAAACAGTAAGCCGTTCTCGGAGGGGGAGTTCATCAAAGAGTGCTTTGTGGAATCTGCAGCACTAATATGCCCTGAAAAAAAAAGGCGCGTTTGAGCAAGTCCCGCTGTCCTGGCGAACCGTGACTAGGAGGATCGAGGACATTGCGGGGAATCTGGAGCTTCAGCTGCAAAGTAAAGTGGCAAGTTTTGACTTTTTTGCCTTGGCTTTGAACGAGAGCTGTGATGTCCGCGACACAGCCCAGCTACTCATATTTGTCCGGGGAATAACGGACTTCAAGATTACGGAGGAGCTGGCAGCCATGCAGTCGATGAAAGGGACGACGACAGGGAGCGATCTGTTTACGGAGGTCAATGCGTGCATGGCCACTCGGATTGAAATGAGACCGATTGGCGGGTGTCACAACGGACAGTTGTCCAAATCTTACAGGGCAAATTTTTTTTACAACTTAAAAAGCCCCGCAAATTGTAATTGAAGTGGCACACGTGGAAACATACTGTGTACAGGTGGAAGCAGCGCTGACCTGCCGTATTCACTCACTGTTACGAGAGGAGAGGGGAGGGGCTCGAAACCTACCGGTCTGCTCGCACGGCGAAATGACATCACACCCCGCTGCACCATTTCCGGGTCACAGTCTTGGTACACTAGCTGCTGTTTTCGAAATCGTTCCCTATTCACTCCCTCACTATTCCCTATATAGTGTTCATGATATAGTGCACTATATAGGGAACGAACAAACGAGAATTCGGACACTACGCTGAACATTTCTAAGCCCAATTTGCGTCAGTAAATGCGCCGGGTATTTGTGTGACGCAGACATATGCGCCCACATCATGTAACAAACCGGGCAATCACGAGGAAAGATGGAGCTTGTATTGATGTTGAATGCTACATTTCCTTGATCAGGTTTCTTTTTATTAATTTTGAATGTTAAATTTTTCTATGTTAAATCCCAAATAAATTGTTGACATTTCTAAACGAAAGCCGGAGACTCCATCATTAAATGTATTTGTTTTCGCGGTTATTCAGCTTCTTCTTCTCCTCCGGAAAAACACGACCGCATTGCATTTTGGTATACGGGAGTAACATGTAGGGAACATCGTATGTACACTCAAATTTTGGGTATTTTAAGTGCACTATATAGCAGTGGTGGCTGGTGAAAAATATTCTAGGTGGGGCTGTAGGTGCCAAAAGCTTTCGGTAACTATCCCAATAAAAGAACCCAAACCAAAAGATACCATTGTTTTAGAGATAAACAATAATTATTTAATTGCCCTTTAAAAACAACAGTTTGACAGATAATGACAATGATATGAGATGAATATTAGTGAATACTCTTAATACAAATTCAAGTTCTTGAGAGACATTTACAAGTGGATGATGATTAAAAATAACTATATACAGAGAAAAACTGTCATAGGAACATAAAATGTAACAATTGGATTAAATATATTAGTGAATACTCTTAGTACAAAATTACAATATCATTGTATATCATTGTAATATTTACAGGTGGATGATTAAAGTTAACTATACACAGAAAAACTGGTATAGGAACATAAAATGTACCAATTGGAGTCTAATCAGCATTTATGTCTCACTCCCTTGAAATCTGGGGATTGTGTGTAAATGGTATACTGAGTTGTATGCGTGAGTGAGTGAGTGAGTGAGTGAGTGAGTATATGTGTGAGTGTGTTTGTGAGTGAGTATATGTGTGAGTGTGTTTGTGAGTGAGTGAGTGTGTTTGTTTGTTTGTTTATTTGTGAGTGAGTGAGTTTGAGAGTGTGTGAGTGAGTGTATGTGTTTGTGAGTGAGTGAGGGAGTTTGAGAGTGTGTGAGTGAGTTTGTGAGTGAGTGTTTGTGAGTGAGTGAGTGAGTGAGTTTGAAAGTGTGTGAGTGAGTGAATTTGAGAGAGTGTGTTTGAGTGAGTTTGAGAGTATGTGTGTGAGGGAGTGAGTGCTCTTATTTGTACATGAACTTTGCTCTTCTGTCTTTCTGAGTGGCAAACTTCTCAATGACTTTGGTGTTAAAGTCAGGAATGTTCTGTATCAGGTTTTTCTCCATGGAGAGCATAGCCAGTGCGTTCAGGCGGTCTTGTGCCATGGTGTTCCTAAGGAATGTTTTATCCTCTTTTAAAGTAGAGAAGCACCTCTCTGATTCTGCTGTGGTCATCTATGTGGTGATGAGAATCTGTAAAAGACTTACAGTCTCGCTGAATGTGTCCTGAAGGTTATTTTCCATGAAAACCTGGAAGAGAGCCAGTGTGCCACTGCAAGCCTCGAACTCTTCATTTTCATAGACCAGGGACAATTCTGTCTTCAGTTTGGCCTTGTCCAATGTGGGGTAGGCAGTGCAGCTGCTAGCTATTTGGGGCCCTAAGCATAACTCCTTTATGCCCCCCCCCCCCCCCCCCCCCGAAAAAAAGAATTGGTTTTTGCCAGTTTAACATTTTATTAAAACGCAAAAGTTAAATCTACTTTGTAAACACAGTTCAAAGAACAGCCAAAACATACATACAGTACACACAAGTATTGGAATGTCCAAAATCTTTTAAATTAAATAGTTATCCATAAATACAAACTTAAAACCAGAAGTATACAAGTAAGAAAAATTCTTCTATGAAGCAAAGATTTACAAGCAGAAACTATTTACACAAATATTTACAATATTTACACACTTTACTTTGTAAACAAAGTAAAGTGTGTAAATATTTGTAAACACCTCTCCTGGAACCGTCACCTTATCGTGGTGGAGAGGTTTGCGTGTCCCTGTGAACCTGAGAGCTGTGTTGTCTGGAGCCTTGTGCTCCTGGTAGGGTCTCTCATGGCAGAGTGGTCTCAGGTGAGGGGCCAGACTAAGAATGGTTCAAAAAACTCCAATGAATAACCGAAAAAGAGGAGATGTGACCCGGCCGGAGGAAGCCCGGGGCCCCTGTCTGGAGCCAGGCCCAGACGGAGGGCTCGATGGCGAGCGCCTTGGTGGCCGGGTTTGCCACGGAGCCCGGTCGGGCACAGCCCGAAACAAACTACGTGGCACCCCCCTCTCTTCATCCCATGGGCCCACCACCTGTGGGAAGACCCGTTGGGGTCGGGTGCGCAGCCACATGGGTGGCAGCGAAGGTCAGGGGTCCCGACGGACCAGACCCAGGCGGCAGAAGCTGGCTCTGGGGACGTGGAACGTCACCTTGCTGTGGGGAAAGGAACCGGAGCTTGTGAGGGAGGTGGAGCGCTATCAGTTAGATCTTGGGGGGCTTACCTCCACGCACAGTCTCAGCTCTGGTACCGCACTCCTGGATAAGGGTTGGACTCTATTCTTCTCCGGAGTTGCCGAGGGCGTGAGGCCGCCGGGCGGGTGTGGGGGATACTCATAAATCCCCGGCTGAGCGCCGCGGTGTTGGAGTTTACCCCGGTAGACCGCGAGGGTCGCCTCCCTGCGCCTAAGGGTTGTAGGGGGTGAAAACTCTGACTGTTGTTTGTTGCGTATGCACCAAACAGCAGCTCAGAGTACTCGGCCTTCTTGGAGACCCTGAATGGAGTCCTGTATGGGGCTCCAGTAGGGGACTCCGTAGTTCTGCTGGGGACTTCAACGCCCACTTGGGCAACGATGGAGAACACCTGGAGAGGCGTGGTGGGGAGGAACGGCCTCCCTGATCTAAACCCGAGCGGTCCGTTTGTTATTGGACTTCTGTGCTAGTCAATGGATTATCCATACCAACACCATGTTCGAACATAAGGGGCTCATAAGTGTACCTGGTACCAGAGTACCCTAGGCCGAAGATCAATGATCGATTTCGTGATCGTGTCATCTGATCTGAGGCCGCATGTTTTTGGACACTCGGGTAAAGAGAGGGGCGGAACTGTCAACCGACCACCATCTGGTTGTGAGTTGGATCCAGGGAATGGGGGAAATTTCCGGATAGACCTGTAAGGCCCAAACGAGTAGTGCGGGTGAACTGGGAAACGTCTGGAGGAGGCCCCCGTCCTAGGTATCTTCAACTCACACCTCCGGCGGAGCTTTTCTGGCATTCCTGTGGAGGTTGGGGGCATTGAGCCGGAGTGGGCGGTGTTCAAAGCCTCCATTGCTGAAGCTGCGGTGGCTAGCTGTGGCCTCAGGGTCTTAGGCTCCTCAAGGGGCGGTAACCCTCGGACACCGTGGTGGACACCGGTGGTCAGGGAAGCCGTCCGACTGAAGAAGGAGGCCTTCCGGGATATGATATCCTGGAGGACTCCTGACTCGGTTGCAGGGTACCGACAGGCTCGAAGGGCTGCAGCGGCTGCCGTGTCGGAGGCTAAGCAGCGGGTATGGGAGAAGTTCGGAGAGGCCATGGAGAAGGACTTTCGGTCGGCACCAAAGTGTTTCTGGAAGACTATCCGGCACCTCAGGAGAGGGAAACGGGGAACCATCCAAGCTGTGTACAGTAAGGATGGGACTCTGTTGACCTCAACTGAGGAGGTCGTCGGACGTTGGAAGGAACACTTTGAGGAACTCCTGAATCCGAATAACACGCCCTCTATGTTGGAGGCAGAGCTCGAGGTTGATGGTGTTTCGTTGTCAAATTTCCCTGGTGGAGGTCAGGTAGTCAAAACATCTCCGCAGTGGCAAAGCCCCAGGGATTGATGAGATCCAGCAGAAATTCTAAAGGCTCTGGGTGTGAGGGGGGTTGAGGGGGCTGTCATGGTTGACACGCCTATTCAACATCGCGTGGGAGTCGGGTACAGTGCCAAAGGAGTGGCAAAACCGGGGTGGTGGTTCCCCTGTTCAAAAGGGGGACCAGAGAGTGTGTGCCAATTACCGGGGTATCACACTTCTCAGCCTCCCTGGTAAAGTCCTAACTCCAAGGGGCTGGAAAGGAGGGTTCGGCCGATCGTCGAACCTCAGATTGAAGAGGAACAATGCGGTTTTCGCCCCGGACGTGGAACTACGGACCAGCTCTTCACTCTCGCAAGGAGTCCTGGAGGGGGCCCTGGGAAGTATGCCCATCCGGTCTACATGTGTTTTGTGGATCTGGAGAAGGCGTATGACCGGGTCCCCCGGGAGGAACTGTGGGAGGTGCTGCGGGAGTATGGGGTAAGGGGGTCTATCCTCAGGGCCATCCAACTTTGTACTCCCAAAGCGAGAGCTGTGTTCGTGTTCTCGGCAGCCAGTCAGTTTCGTTCTCATTGGGTGGCTGGTCTCCGCCAGGGCTGCGCCTTGTCACCAATCCTGTTTGTGATATACATGGACAGGATATCGAGGCGTAGTCGTGGTGGGGAGGGGTTGCAGTATCGGTGGTCTGAGGATCTCGTCACTGCTTTTTGCAGATGATGTGGTCCTCATTGGATCATCGCCTGTGACCTTCAGCACTCACTGGATAGGCTGGCGGCCGAGTGTGAAGCGGCTGGGATGAGGATCATCACCGCTAAATCTGAGGCCATGACTCTTAGCAGGAAACCGGTTGGATTGCTTACTCCGGGTAGGAAATGAGTCCTTAGCCCAAGTGAAGGAGTTCAAGTACCTCGGGGTCTTGTTCGCGAGTGAGGGTTACTATGGAGCGTGAGATTGGGCCGGAGAATCGGAGCAGCGGGGGCGGTATTGCGTTCGCTTTACCGCACCGTTGTAACGAAAAGAGAGCTGAGCCGCAAGGCAAAGCTCTCGATCTACCGGTCGATCTTCGTTCCTATCCTCACCTATGGTCATGAGGGCTGGGTGAGGACCGAAAGGACGAGATCGCGGGTACAAGCGGCCGAGATGAGTTTTCTCAGAAGGGTGGATGGCGTCTCCCTTAGGGATAGGGTGAGAAGCTCAGGCCATCGTGAGGAACTCGGATTAGAGCCGCTGCTCCTTTACTTAGAAAGGAGTCAGCTGAGGTGGTTCGGGCATCTGGTAAGGATGCCCACTGGGCGCCTTCCTTGGGAGGTGTTTCAGGCACGTCCAGTGGGGAGGAGACCTCGAGGAAGACCCAGGACTAGGTGGAGAGATTATATCTCAACACTGGCCTGGGAACGCCTCGGGATCCCCCCGTCAGAGCTGGTCAATGTGGCCCGGGAAAGGGAAGTCTGGGGCCCCCTGCTTGAGCTGCCTCCCCCCGCGACCCGACCCCGGATAAGCGGATGACGATGAGGATGAAGGATGAGGACTTTGTAAACACTTTGTGTTTACCAACACTTTGACTTTGTGTTTTTTTTTTGGGGGCCCCCTCAGGACTTGAGGCCCTACGCGCAGCGCGCGTTATGGGAGCGGCGGCACTAGGCTTCCACAGTGGTTTCCAGAGCTGAATCTGGGAACTTTACCCTGTGTTGGGGGAAACAAGTCTCCTTGCAGCAGATTGGCCCTGAATGAGGTGCTTGGTGAAAGAGAACCTCTCCTTGGCATTACTCAGAATGGTATCACATATCTATGAAATGATACATCATTTAAAGAAAGTCACTACACATAATAAACAGTAGAATTAAATGTTCATGTATCACCATGTAAATTTCATTAGTATCTCACAAGGACAAGGACAGCTTATTGTTAAATATCATAAATCTGAAATAACTACATCTAAACATTTTAGCGTGTTTGCTTTTTTCAGTAGCTGTATGGTGAATAGTTTCAAAATATTTAAATGCATAGGCTAACCTGTTTTATACAGGAATTTAAGACAAACAAAGATACCAATAGTAAAACACCTCATGTCTGTATATAGAACAATGTTACAGCTTACCTCTGTAGCTAACCGGGGCTGCTCCTCTTGGCCTAGGGCCTTCCGTTTCTTTGTGGATGGCGTCTGCACAGATAGAGGAACGGAGTCCCTGATACAACACAGATGATTCATAAGACGCTGTGCACAATTACAGTTTCAGAAACCTGCTGGAGATATAAAATTAGTCCAGCTCTGTGTATTGTTACTACATTAATACATTTTTTACTAGCTCATCCCAACTGGATGTCTTTAAAAATTGTGAAAAAATAACTTAGTTATTATTATCAAAATTATGAGTTATTCTATTGTGTTCTGACATGTAATTGATGTTTGTTCTTTTCATAGACATTTTATATCAGTCAATGTGAAAAATTACATAGCCTACCTGATAGCTTGTATGCTGTTGGTGAACCTCTGAATGACTCCTGTGATGTAGACAGAGTCGATGTTCCTATTTTGCAGCTGGTTAAACAGCATGTCTACATGTGCCATGATCTTATGAAAAAATTCAAGATAAATACTAAAATCTTCATCTTCCAGCATCCTCTCAAAACCTCCAGCCTCTCTCACAGTTGTTGCCATCAAATTCACCATTCCTCTCTGATGGTCCGAAAACACTTCAGAAGGTCGTCCTTGTGCTCAAAAATGGTGTTAACAGCACGACTTTGAAAAGTTCCACCTTGTTGATGAAGCTCTAGGAAGTCTGTGTGCCACCACCTTTATCAAGCAGAGCGGTTCGCTTGGATGACCTGGGGAACAACGCAGCAAAACCACACAGATCTGAAGAAAAAGCACCAACCTTGGTGATGTGGATGTTGCCTGCTGCATTATCAGGTTGAGCTGATGAGCATAACAGTGTACGTACTGGGCACTCCCGCACACGTCTATAACTTTGCGCTGCACTCCACCTGTGGCTCCTCTCATCACAGCAGCTCCATCATAGACTTGGGCGATTAATTTCCCCCGTTGTCCCTCAGGCTAAATGATAGCAACTCTCCACTCATTCTCCTCTGATCATGCTTTTAATTGGCTTTGAACCGCCATCAGTTCTCTGCAATTCCTCATTCACCCTCTCACGTCTGACAGGTTCGAAATGATACTGCTGTGGGCCATCATACAATGTTATTTTGCGGTTCTTGCCACCTCTTAGACGCCATAGTTTCTAGTACTAGGCTGAGGCTACCTTCCACCACGTCTCCCCAACGTGACGTCATCGCCAAATGGCAAAGTCACGCCCCTTCCGGTAGAGCCCAAGGGACCTATGAGGACCTAATGTTGTTTGTGGATGTCAATAGATAATTGTATATATATAAAAGAAAACAAAAAAGATTTGCAAAGAAGTATGATGTTAGGTTTGTGTGAGGACGCTTTGTGAACTACAGTGCCGTCTTCCGATATCCATATTTCCATGAGTACACTTAACAAAGCGCACTCACTAAGTGCGCTAATTTTCAGATGTCAGTGTTGTTCCAAATCGAATACTCCGTGGTGCACTAACCGGTAATTACAATCACGACTGCCGCCGCGGCTCCTCCCCGCAATAAACATTCCGCTTTGAAACGGTGAACTCTTTACGCCTAGCTGCTATAAAAAGCTATAAAAGCTATAAAAAACTACAAAATGACTATTAATGCAGGCTATGTGGAAATGCGACGACTGGCTCCGCCCTCTTCCACTACATAGCTAAGATGGCTGCCGTTGAGTACGAAAAGTGCACGGCGATCCAAGCCCCCGGGAACAGTGCATACTTCCGCAATCCACCAGTGCTCAGCGCCAAGCCTGGTATTGCAGCTGTTTAAGCGGGCTGTGGACGGTCCCCTCGATTCAAGGGACCCAGAAGTAGATATCTCTGTTCACTCCAATACAAGTGGGGAACAGGAATGTGTCTCCGCAAAAAAATTCTGGATATCAATCAAAGGCTCAAAATGATCTTCTTTTTTTTTTGGGAATATTCTTCAGATCTCCTTTTACAGCAATTACTGTAACTTAGAAACAATATTTGTTACAAGGGGTCATAACATTCATACGCTCTTACGTATCTAATTAAGTCAACAGGAGAATATGTCCAGAAATACAAGAAAGAAGAAATGAAAAATAGTTAACAGTATTGAAAATAAACAATGTAAACAGAACAAACATCAACTTAAAAACAAACATGGGTTGTATACAAGTTCACCTGGAATATATAATTGGGGTCTAGTTCGTAACGGTCCTCCATCACAGACATTAATTGTGCCCATCTTTCAATGAAAGATCCCTCTGTAATCTTAAAGAATATGTCATTTTTTCCATAGTGTAGATATTTCTTAAAATTGTTAGCCATTCCAGCTGGTTTGGTGACTCCTTTTTAAGCCATTTTATTGTAATTTTTTTCTTTGCTGCAACCAGTAATATCTGTAATAATACATATTTTTCCTACTGTGTATCACAACTGGTTTAATTCATAGAATTGCTACCTGAGGGTCTCTTATCAATTCAACATTCAATACATAATTTAATATAGGCAAATACAGATTTCCAAAAGTTATCTAACAATGGGCATTGCCAAAAAAATATGTGAATGAGTAGCCATCGTCGCTCCACACTCCCTCCAACATTGACTGGATTGCTTCGGAAATCATTTAGCCAAAACATTTGGTGTTCTAAAAAATCGGTTATTTATCTTCCATTGAAATTCCTTCCACAAATTGGCGTTCGCATCATTTCGAGCTGTAGCTCTCTAATCCACTTGTCCTTCACATAACAAGAATTATCTTTTTGTAATTGAAGCAATGATTCTATAACACATTGGTTATTGGTTTCCTCAAATGTTCTCCACCTTGAATTTTTAATAAATACTGTTCTAAAAGGGAGGGCTCTATTAATCTGTTACAGTTTGGGTGTTTGAGTATGAAGCTCCTTAATTGTAGATATCTGAAAAGAAACTGTTCTTGGTAATTTAAAATACTGTTCTCAATTGTTCAAATGATTGAAGTTGTTATTACTAAATAATTGGTGTACATAGTGGAGATTCAGAAGTTTCCAATTTTTGAATCCTGTGTCAAGTCTTAAGGGAAGAAAATCTCTAATGTAAATAATTGAACTCAAGCAGAGGGATCGCCTGTCAACTTAAAACATTTGATGTATTTCCTTCCAAGCTACACAAGTTGTGTTCGACCATTCTCCCAAAGGATCTCTGGTGGGTTTAACCCTATTAAAGGGGATCACTGACAAAGGCATATCAGGACTGTAACTTTTTCCATACTGAGCCATCTTGTACTTGTGTCATCTGATAACCACACTATCATTGCGCGTAATTGTGAGGCTAACCAGTAATGCTTCAAGTTGGGTAAGCCTAAGCCCCCTTTAGTTTTTGCCAGTTGTAAGACTTTATATCGGACTCTGGGGGCCCTATCTTGCATCCGGCGCAAGTGACTTAGTCACTGGCGCATGTGTCGTTGCTAGTTTACAACTGGCGCAGAGCGTTCTTTCCCACCACCGCCACTCGCCGGTAAATTAGGGATTGATCATGCGCCCCAAGGGGCGGTTCGGCGGAAGGAGGAGGCGTGTTCTGGGCGCAAACGGTATTTTGCCGTTTCTGAATACCATTGCGCTACTGACCAGGAAATACCTGGTTTTAAAGTCAGTGGCGCGTTGTTCAGATGCTATTTTAAGGGCGCATGCATACATGCGCATGCCGATGCATACGGATTGCTTGTGCACCTCGCGCATACCACTTTGCTTCTCCCATCTACCTAGCCGCACATTCTTGGTAAATTAATTTGGGAAAGAACAGCTGATGCAGCGGTAATAAGTTGTACTTTTAAATCAATGCATCTGCAAACACTGTACAGCAAACACCATATTTTCTTGACAGAGACATCTTGTAGGCCTACATGCCCATCACTTTCGGATTGATGAGTATTTGATCGTGAAAAACATTGTTTTAACCGCGAGTGAGTGTTAAAAAGAATGAATGGAATGCGGGCGCGCGTGTGTGCTCTCACATACGCAAACTTAACACGTAACGCATAATACAATCAATGGCAATGTCTATTACCGCGGGGACACATGCATATTAGGATACGCATGCGATACTGTAAAGAAAACAATGTTTATAATGGTATTGCGTATATCATTAAATAGAACCACAGTTAACCGCATATCATATGTTATATCATATACGTTTTCTTTGCCGAAATTTATTTGAGGACTCAGTATTTCTGAAGTTGTGGAAGAAAACCCTTTATTCCATGTGTAAATTAGGCCATATTATTTGGCAATAAACTGAGCCATTTGCAGTTTGAAATTCATGTGCATCTGTCTCATCGGAGACTGCAGACGCGCTGTCAAAATATCAACTCGTCCGATTCAAATGCGCTCATGGCTCTTAAAGGGGATGGGAGCTGGCACTCTCATTGGTTTGTTGTACGTTACGCCCAAACCACACCTACGGGTACTAGGCTGCTTCAGACCAACCCTTTTGACACTTGCGCCGCGACGCAAGTGTCATTTATCCTCCTTTAAAATAGCGATAGCGCCGTAGAAACCGCCCACAAAGCTACTTGCGCTTTGCGCTTCCCACTTGAGTTCAGACCGTTTAAATAGGGGCCCTGGGTCTCCTACCCTGCCATATAAATCTTGAGATTAGACGATCAATAAGATTAAAAGTAGATTTAGGTATGGAGATTTGTAGCCGTTTGAAACAAAAAGAGGAGCCTTGGGAGAACATTCATTCTAAAAGCTTCCACCCTGCCTATTAAAGTAAGGGGAAGTGTGGTGCAGCGGTCCAAATCTTGCTTAATTTTGTCTATTAATTTAATATAGTTACTTTGATATAAACTAAGGTCAGGGGGTATATTTATTCCCAAATATCTAATCCCCTCTCTGGGTCATCTAAAAAAAAAAAAATCTGGAAAAAGCAGATTCATCTGTGGGGACACTAAATTGTTCATGGGGAGTGCTTCTGTCTTAGTCACATTTATTTTGTAACCTGAGTAGAACCCACAGGTTTCAGTCAGAGACGGATTGGCCGTCGGGACGATCAGGAGATTTCCCGGTTGGCCGGCCGGCCAGCGAGGTCAGGTGGACCGGCCCGCAATTGGTGTAGCGGCCTGCAAAGTCAGTTGGACCGCCCACAGTTGTGAGCGGCCGCGAGGCGTCTGCAAGCCGGCCCTGAGCATAATTTATTCCCCGGCAAGATGCCGTGAAAATCCCCGAAATAAACAATACATGTTCTGAGAAAATCCAACCAATATTTATGCCACTTGCTTACTCTCTATGTCTCATTCTGTTTTTTTTTTATTATTATTATTTTACTTCATTTAATTCTTCATTATTCATGCGTTAACAGAACTTTCATAGCCATAAATAATAATACGAACTACGGTTTACTTTAATTTGTTTGTTCTTGAATTGACGTAGAATGGAGCAAAGACTCCTGGGATTGGGAAATGCGTTTATCCAATAAACAGCTTGCAGGTCAAGTCCATTTTCGGAAATGTAGGGGGATATATGAGCGGCCCCACGTCCATTGGCATGACCCTAAAGACACGTCAGACAGAGAAGGCGAGCAAGTTCGTGGTTGCTTGCTTTTGCTTGTTGTGGCACTCATGGAAGGCAAGAAGAGAAAAGAGAAAGGAGGAGCTGAAAAGGCCAGAAATAAAGAAGAAGCGGATGCTGGAGGGGGATGCATCTAACTGCTCAAAAATAACGGATTTATTCCGAAGTTAGCCAGAGCTCCACACAGGGGCGGACCTGGGGGAAAAAAGTGGCCCGGGAGTTTCTGTCAGACCGGCCCACTCAATACACGGCGCGCGGCCCACTAAGTACAACGCCGCGTTGCCCACTCAATGGATCGCGCGTATCAAACAGTCAGTGGCCTTCTGGGAAAAATACCCATACACTTAACATTATTTTGGATGATTACAAAGAAATTACATCATATATGTTATGTTTGTTTTTTAATAACATTTGGATCCACCAATTTGCCTGGATGGACACATGGAATAAAATGATTATTGGCTATTGTAACACTCCAAGGTAGGTATTGTTTGCTAGATGAATATGCTTACCTCTTGGCTAGTATCAGATGGTTATACAAGTATAACTACAAAGCCTTAAGGAATGAATGTCAGCAGAGAAAGACCACACAATAAAGAAACTGAATCAGAGGGTAGAATTAGTATGAACAATATATTAGAAATGAACAGAACAGAACATACGATGGGGTGTGAACATCAGTGGTATCAGTAGTGTTGCATGCTGGTGTGTGTGATTGTTTGTGTGTGTAGGGGTGCTGAGGGTGCATAACAAAACAGTAAGTTACATAACAGAACCTAAAACTAACTCTGTCAGCCCAGGTTCTTTAAGGTCATAAATAAATATATGTATATACATGGTTATAAATAAATATATATATATATATATATGGATATAAAAAACAATATCAGTATACTCCATACTATACAGTTTTATTATAAGCCACTACATGAGTAGCTTTTGCAGCAGCTCACTCTTTTCTGCAACACCGTCAATGATTTTCTCACTGTCCAGCATCTGGCAAAACATCTGTTTGAGTAGCCATCAACATAAAAGCCTCCAGGTGCTGTTGAGAGAGTGAGCTCCTGAGCCTGTTTTTTATGTATTTCAGGGTTGAAAAGCTTCGCTCACATGCTACCTGTGTGACAGAGAGGGTAAGCAGGAACCTGTATGCAAGGCCTATGATGTGGTATGCATCTGTCAGGAGGTTGTACTGATTTAGAACTCGGTAGCAACAGATTGGACAGTCCTTGCAAGATGAGCACTTTTTGTACACTATCTCTGCCTCATCTTCAGCATCCTCTGGCCCGGGTTCTGTTGTCTTTGTTGTGTATTCATCAAATACTGATGACTTCAGCCTATCCCATTGTCGTGCCAGACTTTTGAGTTCGCTCTGTAACTCTGCCTCTGTTGCTCTGTCATCAAATGGCAGCAAACATTTGCTTAACTCTTGAAGTGCTGCCTCTGGGAAACTTTCGCCGTAGGATATAACCTGGCTGAAGTTTTTGGGTCCAGAAGTGCCAGATCAGCATACAAAGTGCCATTCTTGAGGGAACGTTGGTGCATGCTTCCTGCGACTGTGTCCATTATTCGATTGTGAACCTCAATCTTGTAGGATGCTTCGGCATCTGTCAAAGCCTCATCTCGGGACCTCTCTCCAGGCATAGATTTTTTCCTTCTTCCCCGTTTCTGTGGCAGAGTGGTCTCCACCTCCAGCTCAGTCTCCTCACTCTCCTCCCCAATTTTATTGTTGGCCCACTGGATGAATTTGTCGGCTGCTGTCTTGATGCTCTGAAAATCTCTGGTAATTTCTTTTCATCTCTGCTTCTGCAGTCGCAACCATCCGAATGAGCTGTCAGGATGTCCATTCCACTGGTTTGAAGATATTTGAAACTGGTGAAGTGACCTGGAAAATTTGCAGGAAGATCTGAGCTGTTAGTATTGTTTCATACTTTAGAAGCTGGCCGTATCCCTGGGCATTTACTCTCGCCGTGGCATTGATGGTCTCTCCATCTTGAATGGCTGAGAGGGTGTGAAGGACATCAAAATATAGGGCCCCCGTCTGGTTTTCCAAAAGAGCCAAACACCTTCGTCAGAGCAGCACCTTTGGACCACCAGCGCGTTTCTCCTATAGAGGTGAGACGCTGCGTCTTGGGGTCTTTGCTCTCCTTTTCCCAGATGTTCATCCTCTGTAGGACTCTCTGAAGAAGACAGCGATGTGGTTCATAAGAGAAAAAAGAGAGCCACTTGCCAGCACACACTGTGTTGTGTCTGTCAGCACAAGATTTAATATGTGTGAATAGCACCACACATGGATTTGTGTTGGGCACTTTTCAGAGAGCAGTGCAGAGAAGCCTTTATATGGCCTTGCATATTGGAGGCCCCATCGGTGGAATTCCCAATAACCCTGCTTCAGATCCAGATCCATGGCCACCAGCACGCCATTCACAAGTTGGGCAAAGTACTGCCCAGTGGAAGCCTCACATCTGGTCACAGCAAGTAGTCGCTCATGAACAGTGTCTGTCACATACCGTATGAGCACAGAGCACTGATCTTGGCTGTTGATGTCCTGTGTGGTGTCGATCTGGACCGAGTACTTTCCAGAATTTCCGGACTTCAGCAGCGATGGCACTTTTCATGAGGCGTTGAATGGTGGTGATGATGTAGTCGATGGTCGTTTTGGATAGGAGAGTGACAAGGGCACCTCTACCTTTTGTTGAACCAGACTGGTGAATCTGCTTGCTCTTTTGGATGCAGAGAGTGAGGTGTTCCTTGAGACAAACATCATATTTTCCCAGTAAAAATGTTATTTCCAAAAAGTTACCATGGTCAATAGTGTCGTCATCCAGTGTGTATGCTGCCTCTTTCTGCCTGCCTCTGTAGCTCAAACCTCTTTTGCCGATGAGCTTTATTACATCTATAATGCGCTCCAACAACCGCCTTCTGCGGACTTGCTCTCTGTGAAGTGACATCTGAGGTCCCATGAGAAGGTCCTGGATCGTGCTTCTTGAAGATCTGAGAAAATATGCCTCAGCGCAACCTCTGTGTACGGTGGCTCTTCTCATGCTCTTCAACTCTCTGGTGTATGTGTGTGAGGTTGGACATGCCAGTGATGAACGTGCTGCTTTCTGTGTGATTAGCAAAGGCGAGACAAAGGGAACAGAAGAGGGCTTCTTTTTCTTGACTGTATGAAAGCCATTTTCTGTTTGTGCCGTCTTTACAAAAAAAGCTCTCTGCACTACAGCCTTGTCTGCCTTCTGCTGGGGGTGAAAACTGAAGAAGTGGTCAAATGTGTCTGACTTCGGCCTGGTGAAATAATCAAAATCTTTTGCCCCTCACTTTCTGTGTCTTCTTGCCCTTGATCATCCCTGTCATCTTGGCCTCGACTTTCTCTGTCATCATGGCTGCTATCCCTGTCCTCTTGGCCTTGACTTTCTCTGTCATCCTGGTTGCTATCCCTATCCTCTTGGCCTTGACTTTCTCTGTCATCCTTGGCTGATATCCCTGTCACTGTCATCTTCAGCCTACGTGAGTGGTAAATAGGGTTTATCATGTTAGTATGTTAAACCATTGACACAACACTATCAGCAAACTACACTTAAGAACATTACATTTAAGTGTACTAAGAATACTTTTTTATAATTAACTTTCCACTATTGGTTAGTACACTCAATGTGTATTAGATAAATATACTTGAAATGAGTCACACTATTAAAATATTTAAACACAATTAATCGAATTTTTGAATGTCCCTATTATTGTAATGCTCTTATCAACATGGAAAAGTGGATTGGCTGCTTTATGCAAATGTTTTATTTTATTGAAAAACAACATTGCCAAACAGGGCACTACAAATTATAAAGTGCACATTTCACAAAGACCTCAATTCAAACCATGGCTTAATAATTTCTTTTTTTCAAGTTTGCTGCTAACATCGCAGTCAGGCCTCTTATTTAAGAAACAATGAACCTTAACAGTTAGGTTACCAATAGAAAGTAGACAAGCCTGTTGACATTTTCAAACAACAGTGAAGTTCGCTTCATTTACGCGGACACGTTAATCTCGCGAGGAAAAAACATTGACGTCGTTAAAATGGGTTTTGCAGCGTCGTTAATAACGCATTAATCTGACTTTATCTTAATACATCTGCTCAATTGAAATACACTATTTTTGTACTTAGTATAATTAAAGTGTTACTTACGGTGTACGTTGTACCCTGGCTCTTATCTTGGCTCTCAGGCCCCTGGCTTGCTGCTTCCAGCCAGCTGAATCATCAATCTAGATAACATATTAACATTTTGTATAATATGTTGTGAAATGCATGCTATACTTGGCCAAGTCAAACGTCTCTACATAACATATTAACAATTAGATAACATATAAACATTATTATAATTTTAGATTTAGCATAACAAACTAGCTGGTTAACTTATTTGTCACAGGTTAATAGAAATTATAAGATTGCCCTATTTACAACTACCACATGGATTAGCTTGCTCATCGATTGTAAGCCAGTGACTACAGCTAACATGTTAAATAGATAATCTAGATGTTGACAACAACACCAGCTGCTTATTTTTACCAGATCATAACGGTCTATATATGCAAGGCTTAGCTGTAGGGAACGTTACCTCATCTGCGAAAAGAAAGCTCACATTTGGCAAGGTCAACGCCACATCTTACCTTTTCACTGTCACCAGTCGGTGGTTTTCCAAAGAAATTAGATATTTTTAAATGTTTTGAGGCACCTTCCTCCAGACATTTTTTCTTTTTATCTCTTAGCTTTTCAGCTCCACCTTTTCGTTTTGGTGCCGAGTCCGACGACATGCTCTCTCACTCTCAAAAACAACTTTGTCTGCTAGAGAATGACGCAAGGCAAGGAAAGGCAACTTTTTTCATTTTTTTATGCAACTCAATGTGCTATAAATAAACAATAAAAAGAAAGGGCACAAAATAAATAAAATATAATATAAGCTAGAGTGAGTGATATTTAATAACACCTAAAACAAGAGTTTGGAGTACAAGAGTAATGACTTAACTGATCTTTTTCTTTTAATGGATGGAGAATATGTTAACAGATTTGGAACATGTAGTAGTAGTCGTGTCAACACGTAACACCGGTATTACCGAGTATAAACGGTATAAACTTTGAAACTAGGTCAACCGCCATCTTCTCGTCAACTCGCCTCTCACACTCGGTGATAGCGTCTTATAACGTTCTATATATAATAGTATAATATAATTTTATAGATAATATCACGGCCAAAAGCTCTGTGCGCCTCCGGATGGCTGTAGTGCGGGAGCACTACGGCCAACCGGAGTGCTTTTGTAAGGAAGCGGTCTTGTAAGGAAGTGCGCCAATTCTCTTCCGCACAGAGCAGAACTGTGGCCTATTTTACACATTTTTATTTTCTTAATTATAATTATATCATTCATTTTTACAGATTTTTTTTTTATTACTGAAAGAAAACACGTTGTTGGCGGGGGGGGGGGTTGGAGGGCCGGACCGGGGAGGATTCTCCCGGTGGCTATTAGTGCCCCACTCCGCCCCTGGTCTCAGTACATTTCATTAAATTTGGGACAGACTTTGTAGGGTCAGAGATATACACAATTACATCGTCTGCATATAGCGACAATCTGTGTTCCTCTCCGCTCACCTCAATACCACTAATGTCTGTACTATCTCGAATGAACTGTGGAAGGGGTTCTATACTGAGGGCAAAAAGGAGAGGCGAAAGAGGGTCCCCCTGTCTGCAACCCCTCCCCAACTGAAATTTTTGTGAGAAACACCCGTTTACCTTTACTGATGCTTTTGGAGACAGGCACAACAGTTGGACACATTTAACAAAGCCAGGACCTAGACCATTTTTTCTCAAAACTTTAATAAGGAAAGGCCAGGAGACGCGGTCAAATGCCTTTTCGGTGTCCAGGGCTAGTGCCTACTGGTTTAGATTTTGCACAAGACATAACATTCAATAACCGACGAATATTATCAGACAGAGTAGGGCTGGGCGATAACTCGACTACGATTATTAATCGTGATAAAACTCACGCCGATTACGACGATAAGCATTAGACATAAAATGATATGGATTTACCTGACAGCCAATGCGGCAGAAATAAACAAAATAGTCAGATCGCAGTTTTATGGTTAATGCCTAAGTACACGCCCATTCCCCGGTGCATGTTTGAGCTTCCCCTAAACAAGATAAACAAGTGTATGGTTTAACTAAGCTGTGGCAAGGAAACTCTGGTTTCTTCAGGCTTCAGCAGTAGCAAATTATAAAGTATATCACACAAACACACACACACACACACACACACACACACACACACACAGCCTATCAACAACAAAAAAAATAAGAGAAAAAAAAGATATATATAAAAAAATAATAATAATAATATTATATATCGTGATTAATATCGATATCGATTGATATCGAAAAAAATAATTGTGATAATATTTTTTGCAATATCGCCCAGCCCTAAGACAGGGTCATCATGGCAGAGTGGTCTCAGGTGAGGGGCCAGACTAAAAATGGTTCAAAAACCTCAATGAATAACATAGGAAGAGGAGATGTGACCCGGCCCGGAGGAAGCCCGGGGCCCCCGTCTGGAGCCAGGCCCAGACGGAGGGCTCGATGGCGAGCGCCTGGTGGCCGGGTTTGCCACGGAGCCAGGTCGGGCACAGCCCGAACAAACTACGTGGCACCCCCCCTCTCTTCATTCCATGGGCCCACCACCTGTGGGAAGACCCGTTGGGGTCGGGTGCGCAGCCACATGGGTGGCAGCGAAGGTCAGGGGTCTCGACGGACCAGACCCGGGCGGCAGATGCTGGCTCTAGGGACGTGGAACGTCACCTCGCTGTGGGGAAAGGAACCGGAGCTTGTGAGGGAGGTGGAGCGCTATCAGTTAGATCTGGTGGGGCTTACCTCCACGCACAGTCTCAGCTCTGGTACCGTACTCCTGGATAGGGGTTGGACTCTATTCTTCTCTGGAGTTGCCGAGGGCAACTCCGGTCTCCATTGCTCTAAACCCCGATCTAAACCCGAGCGGTCGTTTGTTATTGGACTTCTGTGCTAGTCATGGATTATCCATAACGAACACCATGTTCAAACATAATCGTGCTAATAAGTGTACCTGGTACCAGAGTACCCTAGGCCGAAGATCAATGATCGATTTCGTGATCGTGTCATCTGATCTGAGGCCGCATGTTTTGGACACTCGGGTTAAGAGAGGGGCGGAACTGTCAACCGACCACCATCTGGTGGTGCGTTGGATCAGGGAATGGGGGAAATTTCCGGATAGACCTGGTAAGCCCAAACTAATAGTGCGGGTGAATTGGGAACGTCTGGAGGAGGCCCCCGTCCTAGGTATCTTCAACTCACACCTCCGGCTAGAGAGTGTACATGAGGCTTTAAGACAGTGACATAAATCTAGTGTGCACACACCAAATCTCTCAAACACACACACACACACACACCACACACACTTGTGTGTGTGTCTGGCATTCCTGTGGAGATTGGGGGCATTGAGCCAGCGTGGGCGGTGTTCAAAGCCTCCATTGCTGAAGCTGCGGTGGCTAGCTGTGGCCTCAGGGTCTTAGGCTCCTCAAGGGGCGGTAACCCTCGGACACCGTGGTGGACACCGGTGGTCAGGTAAGCCGTCCGATTGAAGAAGGAGGACGTGGAACTACGGACCAGCTCTTCACTCCCGCAAGGATCCTGGAGGGGGCATGGGAGTATGCCCGTCCGGTCTACATGTGTTTTGTGGATCTGGAGAAGGCGTATGACCGGGTCCACCGGGAAAAACTGTGGGAGGTGCTGCGGGAGTATGGGGTAAGGAGGTCTCTCCTCAGGGCCATCCAATCTCTGTCCTCCCAAAGAGAGAGCTGTGTTCGCGTCCTCGGCAGCCAGTCAGTTTCGTTCTCAGTGCGTGCTGGTCTCCGCCAGGGCTGCGCCTTGTCACCAATCCTGTTTGTGATATACATGGACAGGATATCGAGGCGTAGTCGTGGTGGGGAGGGGTTGCAGTTTGGTGGATGATGTGGTCCTCATTGGATCATCGGCCTGTGACCTTCAGCTAGTGATAGGCAAATGAAGCTTTGGTGAAGCACTGAACCACTTAAGCACATTGATTCGAAATTGGGTTCATTACTTGAAGCTTCAGTAACAGTGACCTCTCCTGATGAAGTGCCATGGCTGCAACTAAATTACCCCGGCTAGAGAGTGGTCATGAGGCTTTAAGACAGTGACATAAATCTAGTGTGCACACACCAAATCTCTCAAACACACACACACACACACACTTGTGTGTGTGTGTGTGTGTAAACATTTGTTTATTGTGTTATTGGGGAGAGAGTGCTTGGGGAAAATTAGGATATGCTTGGAAAATATGGCACAAGTTGGGTGGAACCGGGGGATATGGCATAGGGAATACTCAAAGATTTTGATTTAGGAATATTATTTTTTCAACACTTTTTGGACTGAGCCTGGACACCGTGGTGGACACCGGTGGTCAGGTGAGCCGTCCGATTGAAGAAGGAGGACGTGGAACTACAGACCAGCTCTTCACTCCCGCAAGGATCCTGGAGGGGGCCTGGGAGTTTCATTTTTTATATCCCTTTTTACTTTTCACAACATTACCTGTAGGAATTTCTACATTTGCTGGAGCTGGTTGAGTTGATGTGGAGGTGGAGAGCTCTTCCTCATGAGTGACAGGTGCTGTATTTCTTATTAATAATTGTGAACATTGAAAAGTGAGTAGTTTTACCGCTGCTTGCGCATTTGATTGATTGTAAAAACCAATTGCTTTGAATCTAGGATCGAGCAGATTGGAATGGGTCAGTGCGGTTAGATTTTTCTCTATACTGTCAAATTTGTTGTGCATCATAATGATCATGTTCTCCCCCAGTTGTTTGGCAGTGGTGGGACTTGCTTTCCCCATTGAATCAAACAAGTAAAGCATGAGCATTTTGATCATTGGGATGATCTTTGACCCAGAGACTCTCTTCTCCTCAGAGAGTTCTACCGTTGCCTGGTAGAAGGGGGCAAGCAATTTCAGGCATGCAGAGATGGTGTCTTAGTCCTCAGAGGACAGAGGTCTCACGTCAGTTCTAAGGGTTGCAAGAGCTGCCTCCACTGCCTGTCTCTCCTCAAAAAGGCGCTGAAGCATGTGATAAGTGCTATTCCAACGGGTGTCCACCTCCTGAATAAGCTTATGGACTGGACTCTGCATCTGCTCCTGCACTTCTCTGAGCTTCTCTTTTGCTGTGGTGCTGGTCTTAAAGGCACCCAGTGCAACTTTATGTAAACATTCAATGAAAAATAAACATTCAATTTCTAGTCTTTTTTACACGTAGTAAGTTTCAATAACTCCATACCATTACATATCGACATTCAAGGAGCAAAGATGAGACGTCGCTGTGTGTGAGAACTGATAGAAAATCGTAAACAACAACAATCGCCGGTGGGGAGAAGCCATTTTTCCATTGACTGGAAGCCTGCTTTATTTATTGTAGGTTACAAAAAATAAAGAAAATGGCGGCATTGTTGTTGTTATCGATTTTCTATCAGTTCTCACCACACAACGACGTCTCATCTTTGCTGCTTGAATGTCGGTATGTAATGGTATGGAGTTATTGAAACTTACTACGTGTAAAAAAGACTAGAAATTGAATGTTTATTTTTAAGCCTCAAAAGTTGCACTGGGTGCCTTTAAAATATGTCACGACCTTCCGTGACCTTGATCTGATGTCTGCCAGGCCAGGAGTTGCATGTAGGCTCTTTTTTAAAAGTAAATTTAGAGCATGTGCAAAGCAAACCACATGGCGAATATTTAAATTTCTCACAGAGGCAATCATATTGGCTCCAGCATCAGTTACAATGGAGGTGACTTTGCCTTCAATGCCCCATTCCTCAATGAGCGACCTCTTTGCAGCTGAGATGTTATCAGCAGTATGAGACACGGGGAAAGGCAGCACTCCCAAAAGAACTGTGGCCAGCTTTGCAGAGTCATCCACATGATGGCAGGTGACTGCTAGATATGCGTCCATAGTAATGGAGGTCCACATATCAGCAGTCAGGCTAACAGCTTCAACACTCTGCATGACAGCCCTGGCCTTGGTCTTCTCCTTCTCATACTTCTGGACCACCATGTTCTTAAGAGCCTGTCTGGATGGCAGAGTGTAGGTAGGATCCAGCAAAGCCACAAAGTTCTTAAAACCGTTGTCGTCCACGGTGGAAAAAGGCTGCAGGTCTTTTACAATCAAGTTTACAAGAGCCTCATCGATCTCTTGCTTCCGGTCCACTAAAACAAATAAATAAAGACGTAAAATTAACAAAAGAAATGAAAGATTTATGTAAAATTGCAGGCCTATGATTCATGGAATGAAATAATATATTGCGATAGTGTGTCTAATAATAAAACACCTTACCATGACTTGTGTTCCCCTGATTTACAGCAGCTCTATGCTTTGCGTTGAAGTGCCTTTTCATGGATGATGTATTTCCATGATACTTCAGTTCAGCAGAACATACCAAGCACCGCACCTGCAGAGATATTTTCTCATTATTATTTGTAAATAAAAAGCATTGAGAGTCTTCAAAGCTATAGCTTAATGGCTACACTAATCATAGGCCTATAATTAGTTAGTTAGATACTTTTTTACTATAGGCTTACTGATAGTTAAAGTTCTATAGCTCTACTTTTCCTACATTCATCTAAATATTTAACAGCCAGCGCACCTTATCAGGAGCGATCAGAATAAAGTGTTCCCACATGTCAGAACGACCTCTCTTCCTTGATGCTTCCATAATTAATGATAAAGCAATACGAACGAAATAACTGTCATAGTATGAGATCGGCTACTACGTACGAAGCAAACTCAATGTTGTGCATTCAAGTTTTTATGCTTTGAAGGCGCTACAATTCAGACTCGAAACGAGGCGGTGCCAATTCCGCGAACCACTCAGGTTGATTCATTCAGAGAAAGAAGCAGTTGCTGTTTCGGACGTCATATGTCACGTGATTTTTCTGCAACAAAGCAACCTTCGAAGCGGTGGTTTTATGGTTTGTGTAGTTATGGTATGAAGCACGTATCGGCGCTTCAGTGTCAGACTGCCATCACTACCTTCAGCACTCACTGGATCGGCTGGCGGCCGAGTGTGAATCAGCACCGCTAAATCTGAGAGGCCATGACTCTTAGCAGGAAACCCCTGGATTGCTTACTCTGGGTAGGAAATGAGTCCTTAGCCCAAGTGAAGGAGTTCAAGTACCTCGGGGTCTTGTTCGCGAATGAGGGTACTATGGAGCGTGAGATTGGCCGGAGAATCGGAGCAGCGGGGCCGGTATTGCGTTCGCTTTACCGCACCGTTGTTACGAAAAGAGAGCTGAGCCCCAAGGCAAAGCTCTCGATCTACCGGTCGATCTTCGTTCCTATCCTCACCTATGGTCATGAGGGTTGGGTGATGACCGAAAGGACGAGATCGCGGGTACAAGCAGCCAAGATGAGTTTTCTCAGAAGGTGGCTGGCGTCTCCCTTAGGGATAGGGTGAGAAGCTCAGCCATCCGTGAGGAACTCGGATTAGAGCCGCTGCTCCTTTACTTAGAAAGGAGTCAGCTGAGGTGGTTCGGGCATCTGGCAAGGATGCCCACTGGGCGCCTTCCTTGGGAGGTGTTTCAGGCACGTCCAGTGGGGAGGAGACCTCGGAGAAGACCCAGGACTAGGTGGAGAGATTATATCTCAACACTGGCCTGGGAACGCCTCGGGATCCCCCCGTCAGAGCTGGTCAATGTGGCCCGGGAAAGGGAAGTCTGGGGCCCCATGCTTGAGCTGCTCCCCCCACGACCCGACCCCGGATAAGCGGATGAGGATGAGGTTGAGGATGAGGTAAGGCTGTCGTTGAATCCGAACTCTGTGCTGTGAACCTCCCTGGACTTGGAAGGCTTCATCAGAGGAGGGATGTCTGGCTTGTTCTGACGTAGAGTCCCCACAATAGTGAGATCCTTCTCCAGGAGATGCTGCGCAAGAGGCACACTGGTGAAAAGGTTATCCATGGTGATGTTGCGACCTAAATCTACTACACAACTGCTGGACAATGTTTTCCCACAGATTCTTCTGAACTTCTTCCCCTGGTTGTCTCCCCGTGTAAACTATACCATCTATTGCATAGGGGATGCGTGCATCACAAACCCAGAAGATCTTTATGCCGTACTTGGCGGGCTTGCTTGGCATGTACTGTAGAAACTTGCACCTACCCCTGAATGGCACAAGCTGTTCGTCCACAGTGACACAATCACTGGGGATGAATCGCTGTCTGCAGTTGACCAGGAACAGGTCCAAAACATAACGGAAGGCTGCCATATGGTCTTCCAGTCGGAAGGCTCTGGTCCTCTTATCATCGAAGCGCAAGGTACGGCGAATGTCTTCAAATCTTCCAACAGCCATAATGGCCTTGTACATGGGATTATTTAGAGGACTCCCAAACAGTTCACGGACTGATACATCCCAGTTCTTCTCACTTCCTTCAAGCAGGGTCAATCCAATGAAGGCCATGAATTCATCTTTGGTGACATTCTTCCATTATTTTCCTCTAGCTGTTGCTACTCTGCTCCTTCCCAAGTTTGTGCACTTCATCACCTCTTGTATTATATCATCAGTGATAAAGAGCTCCCATGCATCTTTTGGTGAGACAGTGGTGCTAAGCCCTTGTGCAGGCCCTGGCCGACTTCTGAGGATATTGGGGCTCTGTGTTCTGCCCTGGGTGGGGGTAACTCGCTCCAGTAAGAGCCCCTTCCGACTCATTCTGTTGGACATGATTTGGACACTTTCTTCTTCAGAGGACGCAGAAGAGGAATCTTCTGAGTCAGATTGATCCTGTTCAGTTGGGTTTCCAGGTGGACGACTGCCACTGCCACCTGGACAATAGTCTGGATCCCTCATCATCAGAAATTTCAGACTCGGAGTCCAACCCCGTTACTGCCTCTCCATCATCCATCATGACACCTTGGATGAGGAAACATAAGAGTGATGTTTTCAATAGATCAATATGTAGCTATATAAATAAATACACACACACACACACACCACACAAACACACACACACACACACTACATATAGTAATGTTAGCTTAACTTAGTTAGCTAGCTAGTGTTAGCTAGTTATAAAGTAGGCTAATTTGTTGATAAATAATAACATACTCTTTCACACAACAATCATGAATGACACACACACACACACACACACACACACACACACAATACATATAGTAAATGTTAGCTATCTTAGTTAGCTAGCTAGTGTTAGTTATATAGTAGGCTAATTTGTTATAATAATATAATAAATAATAAATAACAGTCCATGAAAGACACACACACATTATATGAAGATAATACTTACACGTATCAGCTCTTGCTGTGTAAAATAATCTTCCTGAGGGGTGACATTTCTTATATAGTCTGTGTGGTCCACAGTTAATTTATTCCTGACAGCCACAGTTGATAAGAATCAAAGGTTCCCATTGGATTCCATAGAAAATGCATGGGGGGCATTTTTGACCCACTTATGGAAGCTTGGGGTAGTAAACAAAAAAAGACAATTTCTTAAAATGTATAGAGGGTAAGTTAAAAATGTATATGGCATTATATCAAAAACCTGTTTTTTGAGGAATACCTGGAATATGAAATGATAAAAAATTTCATTACGAAGATATTTCAAGAAAACAACCTCACTGGGTCATTTTTGACCCACTTATGCATCTAAGGGTTTTGTCTTTGGTATATACAGTCATAATCATAAAGCTGGTAGTCTTTGATTTTATCCGGGTGTGAGTTACTTACTAAATTGAAGCCTACAAAATAGACCACAGAAGAGGAACCACAGGGGTTGGGGCAGATGTCTCTATAAGGGGCCATTTATACTTAAATGAGGCGTTTGGGGTTCATCGGATGCAGGCATTAGTTTGACAAAGGAAGGCAAGGTAATATCAATAGTGTTTAATATTTGGCTCCATTGTAACAATATTTACCTTATATTCTTGTACAATTTATACTTAAAGTTAATCTTACTTATACTTATTATCTAAGTGAAGAGAAATCGACCTATGTCATTGGCTACAGAGGGATGTCTGTCTGAATGTCGGCCGTCAGCCCAGGACCCTCTGAGTTGTTGTGAGTGACAAAGGGCTAGGGCCCCGTTTCCCGAAAGCATCTTTAGCCTAAGTGGATCGCAGAGTGGGTCGTAAGAGCATCGTACAGTTTTCACACCGTTTCCCGAAAGCATCTTTGGTAACGAACGTCTTAAAAACGCTCATGAGTCACGAGTAGCTAACGAGTGCTCCAGGGTACTCGTAGGACGCTAAGAGCCTCGTTAGCCTACTATAGCCTCAGTGGCGTAGCCAGCGGACATTCCTAGTATTGGATGCGTTTTATTATAACACATTGGTAATGGTGTATCACGTGCGTCTGAGCCTAATGTGGGCCATTATGTTCTTAGTTTGAGAGAGACAGTCCAGGAAATGTTTGAGCAGGCAGGGCACTTAAAATGTGTGAGAGAAAGTGGGGGGATTTATGCAGACTGACATAGGCTACTCATAAAACGTAGCATAAAATAATGTAAAAAAAAAATATTATATTTTTTTATAAAAAACAAGCAAAGGAGCAGGCAAAAGGCTGGGATATGGTGGGGATTGGTCACGTTGACGGGAATGTTTAGTGACATGTGGGAGGGCCCCGCCTTCCCCAGTGAACCAAGAAACCCCGCGCCGTGACGAACGGGGGATTTAACCCCCTCGGTTTAACACAGGAAACTTGAGATAAGAAGGTGAAATCGCCGGGCGTGCCAAGCTGCGACCGAACCGGCTCGGCAGTGTAGAAAGACCTATAGCCAGGGTTCGAGTTAGGTGGGAGCCAGTGGGAGCTGAGCTCCCATAGAGATTGGTCTGGCTCCCATGAAAGCAGTAAACTCAAATATCTGTGGGGGTCTCGGAAAATACAGCAGCATATTATTGTAATTACCAATAAAGCTATTTTCCCTTCCACATGCAGAGTTATATTGACGTTAAGTGGGATAATAGAACGCCGGTCATTATCGGGAAAATAACCCCAGACAGGGCGACCGGACACACCGACTCCAAACGGAGGTGGTTCGATAATTTTTTAAATATTTTTTTTTACAATTTATTTGTTACCAACTTACCATACGTAGTGTTGATCAGCAGAGAAATAGTTAGCCAAAGAGGTTGACGTCGCTTAGCAACCGAAGAAGCTGGCGTTGTTGTGAAGGGCCCATGCAAGTGAACGGAGCGTTCCACGGCATTGAGAAGAGCCGTGTCATAATAGCCCATATTTACGTCCTATATCCCCCCCCCCCCCCCCCCCCCGTCGAAATTCAGCGCAAGGCCGGTACGGTCTCGCCCCACCGTCAACAACTTTAAGAGACCCCCACAGAGATGGAATCATAACTTGAACCTATAGCCAACTTCATCCTGCCCAACAATATGGGCAGGATCCAAGCTCTCTTAATCGGGTCAGCAATTTGAATGATAATGTATGAATGTTGCATTTTTAATGTCTACAAATATTCTATACTAGAGAGCCAATCAATGCAACCTTATGCGGAATCAGATAAAGTCGGCTTTCTTGCTGCGCAAAATATATGTTTAAAAAATCAGCACATTAAGATAAATGTAGTTGTCACACAAGCCATTTTGGATTTTTGTAATATGGAATTATTTCAGGGGGGGAAATGCCATGAATAAATGTATGCACAGTGCGTTCAGGATTAGGACTGATATATATGTCGGCCTAGGCTCTTAATCAATTGTGTTTTAATATCTTTAGCATTCATATTATTGCAATCTATTCTTTTCGTAGGCTACTCTGCGGTTGGCCTTGATGGGGAGATATTTTAACTAGAGCTGTCAGTTAAACGCGTTATTAACGGCGTTAACGCAAACCAATTTTAACGGCGTTAAAAAAATTATCGCACGATTAACGCAATTGTTTAATTTAAAAAAAATTAAAAAAATTTTTTTTATTTTTTTTTCTTTGGCTCAAAACATAGAAGCAGTAGCCTGACTGCTATGTTCAAATGACATTTGTTCAAAGCAGTCGTTTAATTGCGCTATAGGCTCTTTTTTTGTATCGTCCTGTTTTGATCAGTATATGCCAATGTTGTTATCAATAAAAAATCATTTGCACAAGGCAAGCCGATGCACTTCACCATGTTGATAAGATAATTAAAATGAGAATAATTATGGGACAAAAAAATCAAGGGATATTTAGCATAGAAAAATGATTTGCGATTAAACGCGATTAATCGTGAGTTAACTATGACACTAATGCGATTAATCACGATTAAATATTTTAATCGCTTGACAGCTCTAATTTTAACCCTTTTTAACCCATTTTCCTGCGACATTCATGCGTCTCCCCCTGCGTCATAGCCCGTTTCAGCACCATGTCAGTGGACAGGTACAATCCCTACGATCGTCGTGAGTGCAGCGAATGCGCGTTCACGTTAAGAGGAGTTTCGGGAAACGCTCCAAAGAAATTAACGATGGTTCGAAAGATCATCGGGAGAATGATTGTACGAGCGAAAGATCCATCGTTATCGGGAAACGGGGCCCAGCCCCCCCCCCCTTGTTGACCCTGGTTTATTTGCTACAATAATTCCAAACATTTGGCAGAGAAATCTGTTTAAAAACCTTCATCCTTTTCTACCATAATGACAAAATGGCTTGGAGCCAAATCGTCAGAAAGCAATAATAATTTGTGAAGTAAGATTTATTTTTTCTCCATCTTTTAGTCAAATAAATAAGCAAATCCAATTTGTTCAATTTATTGAGCATTTTAGAAGGAAAAAAAAACGAATTCAGTATGCTGAAACTTTGCATTTGAAACAAAACGTTTACAACAATACCCAATTTTAATGTGTTTACGGCTGGTGGTGGAGTTCATGGTAATAAGGTATTTTTTATTTGAGCACGGCAAGGTGTGCTGACCATTAGAACGTATTTGTTTTACGTTCTAATGGTCTAGTTGACCAGTCCAAGTTGCTCGGTCATACAGTTGCTAGGGAACACACAATGTGGCCTCCAGGGATTGGACCTTGATTTGGTCCTAATTAAGAAAGAACAAAGTGTTCTTTAAAGACTCAACTCAGCAATTATAAATGTTGAGCCACCTTCTTTGGCTTCCTTGTTGTTTGAGTAGATACCCTCTTCAATGGGCGGGGTGGGGTTCTTCTTTTCTACATACTCCACAATGGGATAGGTGAGAGCCGTGAGCAGCAGGACAGAGAGCAGGATGTACAGTTTTGGTCCTCTAGACAGATGAAGGTGCTGTAGGCAAAGGCAATGACAAAGCCCAGAGACTCCCACATGCGGTAGTTTGGCGAACGCTGCCTCCTTGGCCCTTGGAAAAAGGACTCCGTAGAGGGCTGAAGGGAAGCACAAGAAAAAGACAGGAGTTGTCACCTGAAGTGCCAAATAGCGTTGTGTATATATATATTTTTTTTCATAGCATTAAATGAGCAACGTTTATAAATATGCATTTATTTGCAAGCGAGTTAAAGTAAGTGCATTTAACAATGTGGATACTACCTAAAAATGTACACAGAATCATGTGAATACATAAAGTTCATCAGAAAAAATTTAGTACTCAAAGCAAACTACGAAATTCCTAATATGTTATAGCAGTGCATTCTGGAGGAGATGGCTAAGAGCCTATAGGCCGCAAATGTGAAATTCAAAGCGGAGATTGACCTTGTTTCCTGTGTTAATTTTCTCACGCCTCTCCACAAGTCTACAAAGGGTTCAAAATTAATTTATGGGTTCTTAATTCATCAGCCGTTATAAGAATTTGCGGAAGGCATACTCAAGTAAAAGTATACTTTTTAATTCAAGTGTCCAAATGGTGCGACAGCTGCTGCTGGGGATTATGATAAATTGTATTGTTTTGGAGGCATGGATTGTTCAATAACTAAACTAGGCTATCACTCTTTCCAAAGAAATTTGGTATCCAAAATGAAACTGTTGCGATACAACTGCACACCTTCATGTTATCAAAAGCAACCTATATGCACGTACAGCATTGCATTGCAAATAAAATAATGTATTGAGATGATGTGGGAGAAATTAACCATTACTTTTGTATTAACTATGAGTATTATCAGGCCTATATACCAAGGCATAAACATTAATGGTGGAAAAGTAGAGAAACCACCTCTGGACCCAGAGCAATGGCCTAATAAGGCGCGCCAAAGACTTTGGGGCCCAGGCTACAAACATCCTCCCATTATTTACATTTACCAACAGGAGATGAGCACACACGTAAGGGAATGTAAGGCTAACCTTCCATACCGTGTAAGGCCATTTGAACATATACCAAGACGGTCGTATAACATACATGACAGCTCAGTTTGGGTGGATAAGAGGAACTGGGATCGGGGCCCCAGTCAGTGTGTCTTTTGCAAAATCACATGCTCGGCTCTGGTTGTACCTATTTTGTGGGTAACAATAAAGTCTTTGTCATTACTTTTTCCGGACTCCCCGATTTCTATTGCTCATAGCTAGTTGAAGTAAATTAGATAAGTCGTTAACAAAAAATTGCAACTACATATTGGCGTCACGAACAGGATGAAATAGGGACTCGCCAGCTTCCGGGCCAGAGAACGGGACTCGAACGGATCATACGACCAGAGCTCAAGGGTAAGTTGTCTTGCCATATATAGGATAGAGTCGTTTGATCTGTTCTTAGCCCCGTCTGAACGCTGAGCAGCAGGTAAAGTGTCTCTTCGATCAAACGAACCAAAATTATAGATAAATGAGCGAGTGAGAGATACGGGGGCTCCGGGAGAGATTGACGTGCGCGCGCACATAGGCCATATACGCGTTCTGTGGTTCTAAATGACCAAGACGCTTTGTGGCTCCCTATTTTGATACGAGTTATTGTTATTTGGTTTTTTGGTCCTTTTTTGGTTTTTTGGTCCTACTATAAAGTCCTGTGGCTATATTCTAGAGGAACGAATTAGTGAGATAGTTCCGATAGAAAAGTGGGTCCGCAGGTCGAAAGATTGCGCACCTGTTGGATTTCTGAGATCTCGGCTCAAGTTGGGTCCACAGTTCGAACGATTGCTTAACTGTTGGATTTCTGAGATCTCGGCTCAAGTTGGGTCCACAGTTCGAACGATTGCGTAACTGTTGGATTTCTGAGATCTCGGCTCAAGTTGGGTCCACAGTTCGAACGATTGCGTAACTGTTGGATTTCTGAGATCTCGGCTCAAGTTGGGTCCACAGTTCGAACGATTGCGTAACTGTTGGATTTCTGAGATCTCGCTCAAGTTGGGTCCACAGTTCGAACGATTGCGTAACTGTTGGATTTCTGAGATCTCGGCTCAATTTGGGTCCACAGTTCGAACGATTGCGTAACTGTTGGATTTCTGAGATCTCGGCTCAAGTTGGGTCCACAGTTTGAACGATTGCGTAACTGTTGGATTTCTGAGATCTCGGCTCAAGTTGGGTCCACAGTTCGAACGATTGCGTAACTGTTGGATTTCTGAGATCTCGGCTCAAGTTGGGTCCACAGTTCGAACGATTGCGTAACTGTTGGATTTCTGAGATCTCGGCTCAAGTTGGGTCCACAGTTCGAACGATTGCGTAACTGTTGGATTTCTGAGATCTCGGCTCAAGTTGGGTCCACAGTTCGAACGATTGCGTAACTGTTGGGTTTCTGAGATCTCATTTGGAGTTGGATTGGAATTCATTGCCGTCAATGAATTCGTTTCCTTGGGATGCCGACTGGTTAATTTTCAATTCTAATCTTGGAGCGGTTGAACTGCAAATCCTGCAACAATTGATGAATTTCTAATTCTGTTCTTGGCATTTTGATTTTTAATGTGCTGATCGTGGACCGATTGAGATGCAGCTCTTGGATAAACTGAAATAGTTCATTTGTAATTCTGATCTTGGCACTGTGAAGCGATAGGTACTTGTCTGAAATTCTGGTTGGTTGATTATCCATCCGACCGTTCATGTTTTAATTAAAAGGCCAGTTTCTACGCTCGGTCAACCTTTTTATTTGTAATTGATTACAAACAATTCGGGCATTTTTCAATATAATATAAAGAATTGTAGGAATCGGTTTATTGTCTGTATTTAAGTCGTGTTAGGATTAAGTTACCTCTGAGATTTTTACGACCCGGTTTTTTTTTGTTGATTCTGTCATAAATCAATTAGGCGGGCAGAGGATAGTAATTTGTTTAAAGTAGTTGATAATCATAAATAAATTAGACGGATAGAGAATAGTTAATTTGTTGAAGTAATGAATAAATGTGTAAATCTTCTTTGACTTAAACATAATCGCGCTGACTCTAACTTCATGTGCACGAGCACACACAGGGGACGAGCAGGAGCCTGCATTTGCAGGGATAAAAATAGCATAGCTCAAGGCAGTGTTGTTTTCGTCAGGCAAGACGAAAACGAAAATGACGTCGTCAGACCCCTTTTTTCCATGACGAAAATGAGACTAAGACGAACGTCACCAAAGCCATATAAAGACTAAAATGTGACGAAAAATGTAGACATTTTCGTCAGACGAGAACTAGACGAGACTAAATTGTTAGTGAGTGGAAGAACAAAGTTTCAAAACATGCTTTTTTCCCGCCAACTATAATATGCGTGCAATGTCAATCAAGAGCTCAGACATCAGAAATGGAGCCAGCTGCTTGTCCTAACAGTCACGCCCCCATCACACACTAAAAGCCTTGCTCGCGCGCAGCTGCGCCTGCACGCACACGGCACACACACACTCATAGGGTGTGTTCGAAACCGCGTACTTGCTTACTGGTTACTACCTACTAAATATTTGGCTTACTTCTCGAATCCTTAAATAATGATTGAGTAATCCATTTGAGAAATCGACGTTCAGAAGACCGTCCTTACTTAACCACCTCAGATGACGTGAATCAAATGACGTGTCAATAACCTACCGGCCGGGCGCCGTTAATAAATATTATAAATAAATATATAAACATCACATTTAACGTCACAGTACATCTTCAACCTAAGGATTTACGGTGATATGTTAAAAACAATTATTAAACAATTATTAAAAGCACTGCTGCTGCGGCTCCCCGTTTAGCGCCATTGCTTCCACTGTTCTTTTGAATAGACGCAGTGCATTCTGGGGCAGTTGAGTACGTCTAGTAAGCTGGCGATGCTTACTCAAAATCTTTCCGGAAGTAGAAGACATTCGGATACTACTCGCTTACCTAAAAACTCGCTTACTACGTTCTGCATACTCAATTTGACGTCATAGTTAGTAGGAGTAGTAAGCAAGTACGCGGTTTCGAACACACCCATACACTACAGAGAGAGGCTGGTGGACGAGGCACACACACACTCATACACTACAGAGAGAGGCTTGTGGACGAGACACACACACACACACACACACACACACACACACACACACACACACACCACACACACACACACACACACACACACACACACACACACACCCACACACACACACACACCCACACACACACACACACCATGGCAGCAGCAGCGGTGCTAGCAGCGGTGCTAGCAGCGGACTAAAACTAGACTAAAAACCTTTGGAGTTTTCGTCGGACTAAAACTAGACTAAAACCTTTTGAGTTTTCGTCAGACTAAAACTAGACTAAAACTTTCAAAGATAGAAATGACTAAAATGGGACTAAAACTAAGAAGCATTTCGTCAAAAAGACTAAAACTAAATCTAAAATGCCTGCCAAAAACAACACTGGCTCAAGGAAGGAGCCACATTCCAATCTTCGGGAGGGAGACAGTCGCGCAAGAGAGAAGGGCACATTTGAATCGACAAAATCGATAAATTTAAATAGTTAAACTAACTAGTAGAATAAACTCAAATAAATTGCATTAATAAATAGTTTATTTCAAAATAAATAAATAAAATAATTTAAGTAATAAAGTAATAATTTAAAAATGGCACCAACAGCGGTAGAGATTTTGAGTAGAGACCGTCTATTGCTCAAAGGTGAGATGAAAAAGATCTCTGAGAAATGGGAAGAAAGGACAGAAGGATCAGGCACTATTTGGCCCATGGGAGGGACTTTTGATCCAATAATGTATAGGGACATGGAGGTAGTAATAAGGAATTACATAGATAACAGAAGTGGAAAAACGGCCTTAGCAAAAAGGGACAGGGAAAAGTTAGTACTAGCTTTGTTCTTAGAGGAAGGAGAGAGATGGCGAACATTACAGAGAGTGGCGGGAGAAATAATAGCTAATAACAACAAGGCTCAACCATTACCTCTGAAGGTTGAGCCACCGCTGCACAAACTAGTATCATTGTACCCATTGCTAAAAGGCAACATAGAATCTTAAGGGGAAGTCACACTAGATGAAGGAGATAATAAATGTAACACACAGGGGAGGAGGGGCGCACCCATACACATGGACTGTTATGAGGGGATTAGGAAAGCAAGAGAAGAGTGTAACAATCCTGACATTTGTTCTAGTGAGGGTGAAAGCGAGAATGAAGGAGAGGAGAAGGATGACATTGAGCATGTTGGTGAAGGGTCATCACAACCATGTGTAAAACACATTACTAAGAATGCTAAAAGGAAATTAAAGAAGCGGAACGAAAGAAAGGAGGAGTGGTCTAGTGGGACACAAGGGGCAGAGGAGCCTGGCTGCAGTACAGCAGTACTAAGCCCCACACCACTCGAGTTAGATGAGAAACTAAGGAAATCACAAAGAAAAAAGGCACCCGACACCGTCCCAGGAATTTTTCCTATTTTAGTCAAAGGACAACAGGTCCACTATCAACCGTGGGGCTCACAGGACTTGGAGGGAGTTATTTCAAAACTCCCTAACATTCATAACGGGGCGTCTAAATGGATTAGAACATTTGAGGAACTCACAGTGGGAAAGCTAATGGCAGTGGGGGACCTGAAAGCTCTGTTGGCAAGAGTATTGGGGTTATCCAAGATGGAGTCTGTACTGAGGAATGGAGGGTTGGATATAATGGACAGAATGTATGATGGGACTACGCTTGATTGCTACAGAGTGGCGATGTGGATCACACTGAGAACGGAGTTCCCGACCCACATCGATCATAAAAACATGAGAGGCCTCGGCATCAATGACACAGAGAATCCTGCATCCTACCTCCAGGCCCAAGTGGACAGATGGCGCTTGGAGACGGATGAGGATTCTGAGATCCATCCTGTGTTTTCGATCATGTTCAGAAACTCTGTGATAGAGATTCTGCCTAGCCCAATTAAAATTAAGCTAGATGATGTGGTTGGACTGGTTACAAATAAATCTCACAGAGACTTTTGCGATCATGTGGTTCATGCAGTGGACAAATATCGGCAAAATGAACACAAAATACAGGAACAAAGCAAAGAGGTGCAGAGGAAGCTATCTCAGCTTCAGTTGGAAGAACTCACAAGAAGAGAAAAAGAGAAGAAAAAAACAGGCGGTTGTTTCAGAGCCGGTTGAAAACAATATCGCAAGCCGTCCAGCAGGGCGCACTTCAAAACCAATATCCACGATTGGCATTTTCTCTCCCAGTACAACAGCCTCAGAGCCAACTGTCACCTACTCCAACTGTTACACATGTACACATCCATGATTATGGGAACCCCACAAATAAAAATAGACAGAATCAGTACAAAGGGCCCCAAGGACAGTTTAGAAACAATCAACAACAGGGATTCCAAGGACAACGCAGAGGTCCTTTAATATGCTATGGGTGCAACCAGGAAGGACATACTAAGAGAAATTGTTTGACTAACCCTTTTCCATCGCAGCAAGGACAGGGTAAACGGTTATCAGGGGAGGCAAGATCAAGGGAACTACAACCAGGACAACAGGGTCCCTTCATGGGTCAGGGATACTAGGGGTGCCCAGAGAATCCACAGGGGGAGGGTCAGCTTGCAGCAATCACAAAACAAGCTGATGAGGAACCAATACTGCAGGTTCTGATAAATGATAGAGGCACGCCAATGATGGCCCACACTGGAGCCACTTACACTTGCGTAGGTTCAAAATATGCCTCTCACCTCCCCTATGGCAGGAAAATTCGCCAAACTTTAGAATTCTCGGGACACACGCAGTTAATACCTATGACAGCTCCAAGGATGACAATCAGAGAATTCTTATTTTAAGTTGTATATGTGAGTGAGTGAGTGAGTGAGTGAGTGAGTGAGTGAGTGAGTGAGTGAGTGAGTGAGTAAGAGAGAGAGTAAGAGAGAGACTGTATTCGCATTGTACTGAATAGATTATTTGTGTGCTTGGATGTACTCTGTAATTGGTCCCTGAATGTAACCTATGTCCACTGTTTTAGAAAAAACGTAGAACCACCACTGGGATTGGTGATTCTGTGGTTCTTGGAGACTCTCCAACGCGTCGGAACACCATGTGGTATAGATCATTACATCTTGGTACACAGAGCACTGGTGAGACAACGGGTTGGATCAGAGGGAGAAGGTGTTTGGAGAAGGGAGAGGAATGTAAAGAAAGCAAAAAGGGCGGACGCGGACCGACGCAGAGGTAATAAATCAGCGGAGAGGAGGCTGGGGGTCGGTTTAGCTCAGGAAGTAGAGGGTGTCTTGTAACCGGAAGGTTGCTAGTTCGATCCCCATCTCCTCCTCCCGAGTGTTGATGTGTCCCTGAGTAAGTTACATGGTGATCACAGGATTTAGGAATAATTATCTAGACTCCAAAACATGAGCAATTAGCGTTAAAAATTGTCTGCAAACCACACTCCACAGGAGTCAATGGGTTCAATGGCGCCAGGGTAAAGTGACTCATCAAAAGAGGAGCGGACCCAACCCATGGACTCTGCGTGGATAGGTGGATGTTATTTTGGTGCTTGGACCTGACGAGGTCTAGGTGCCAAGATAACAACACAAATAAAATATTTCCTGAGAGATTATGTTAAGTAATAGACAATTTATTAAAAGTGATCTTATAATTTAGAAAAAACAATCGGCAATACTTAAAAATTAGACCAAATAAGTATGATAAAACGTTATCGAAATTTCTAATTTAGGTTATCCACAATGACAAAATGTCATCGAAAATAAATAAGCAAAATAAAATAAGAAAGGATGTGTGTGTGAGTCTGTTCTCGTGTGTGTGTCGGGGCTGCCGAGGTAGGGGAGAATCCTCTCCTACTCCGAGTGATGGAGTACACAAGGGGATACACAAGCACACTTCAGATAAAACAATATGGTTAATTAGTAAATAGAAACAATGTATCAATTCAGTGTTGAATAAACTAGTTAAGATCAACATAGAGGGTTTGGGTTTGGTATAGTAGTGAATCAAAATATGGAAAACACTAAATGCAAGCAATAGGTAGAATAAAAGGTTTAGTTAGGTCGTCCAATTTAAATAGATAGTGAAGGACAATCGGGTAGGATTATGAAGAGAATTGTGATTCTGAGTAACGGTTAAGACAGAAGTGAGTCGCCCAATATTGAAAATGCAAGTTTTAATATTGTGATTTTTGTTTTCTTTCACGTCTCCCTAGTTCAGGACAATAGGTGGATTGACGCCACATCTGCTGGGAAGGAGTCATACATGCTATGTTGTCAAATTAGATTTTGAAGTAGTGGGTTTACCTTTCAAATGCCACTGCTGCTTGCAACACTTTAATAATTTTAACTCTGATAAATGACCTTTTGTTTTATAGTTGCCCTGATGTGTATCTTTTACGCACACACACGCTGCATAGGGCAGATGCGGCTGAAGACTCTGTCTCCATCCCTCCACTTTGCGATCTATACCACCATATAGGTGGGGATTGATCGTATCCCAGGTACGGCATCCTGCAATAAGCCAGTATGGAAGGCTGGTTAGCCAACGACGGGTAAGATCCAACCTTGAAGCCCGGGACAACCTAAAACAGGCACAGTCACGATTACTTGGCAGAGTCACTGTGAGCACTGGCTCACTGGAACATGAAGTGACGAACTGCAACCATCATAGGAAGAGCCGGCTGATGAAAGGTGGAGGGGGAACAGGAGTCAGATATGTCAGCAGAGGTGGTCTTGGAACGGGGCATGTCGCGTTTTATTTTATTTTATTTTACCTTTGTGGTATAGAAGCCCACTAACGCATGTACATTTTTTCGGTTTAGTGCATGACTTTGGAACAGTGTGGTTTCAGCCGGCTGATGGTAACCCACCCATATTGGGCTTTGGATTTGGACATACTGGTTTCGATATCCCTTCCCAAAAGATTGGTTTCAGTTTGTTGATGGTTACTTACGGTTAGACTTTTCGACGTTGGTTGCACCAACGGCGTTCTTAGATTTACTTATCATTGAATGCGCATGGTTCTGACCAATGCGCAAGGGGGGAGGTATTGAGGAGAATTCGAAAAAAAAAATTGAAAAACAAGGTTTTTCTTCACCATACTTGCAAACAATGATTGACATCCAGCTAAATGAGTGCTAAATATTTGAAAAAAACAGTGTTCAACAGATGGGTAGAAGCAGTCCCATCAAAAGACCAAAGTGCGGCTACAGTAATCAAGTTTCTGACTAGGGAAGTCATGCCAAGGTTTGGAATTCCGTCACTAATTAGCTCAGGCTATAGGGCAGCGTTTATTCAGAAAACACTCAAACAAGTGATTCAACATCTGCATGTCAAATAAAGACTAGTCCGTGTCTACAATCCTCGAACCACAAGGTATGGTGGAGAGAGGAATGGGACGCATAAAACAAAGATTAACAAAATTAAATTAGAGTACTAAATTAAAGGACTAATGCACTACGACTGACACTAATGAGTTATCGCATGAAAACTAACAGAATGACGCATCTAACCCCGCACCCCGACCCATGCCTTCACTTAAACATTCAAGGGTCCCAAAAGGGACTACCATTAGAGTAATAAAATTAAGGAAAATATGCTTTTGAACAACTAACTGCTGTACATAAGTTTGTAATCCCAGCGAAAGAAAGACAGAGTTCCAGAGTTGAAGAAGGAGCGGGTGGAGCCAGGTGACCAAGTGTACCTAAGGGTGTTCAGGAGAAAGTGGAACGAGCCCAGGAGAGAAGGGCCATACAAAGTCACAAACGCAACACCAACAGCCATCCAGGTGGAAGGAAGTGCCACATGGTATCATCTCAACCACTGCACAAAAGCCGCTCAACCCAGGGATGAGCGTGAGGAGGAGGAGCCAGACGCAGACACACCTGGGGCTGACCAGCTGCCCCAGGACCAGATCCATTTCGAGCCGAGTCAGGAGCGGCAGCCACACAATGATGCTGAAAGTGATCTATGACAGCATCTAGGCTCTCCAGGGAGATGACCCTTAGGGTAACTGGCATAGATGAGTCAAATGATTGGGAGTGGAGGCTCTATGGGAAAGAGCTTCAGAGCGAACCTGAAGAGGAGAGCGGACTGTGATATATCAAAACGCCAGGTGGAGGCTCACACGATGTGCTAGTAACCTCTCGATGTGAGCCGGCCTCGTGATCTACAAGGCTCGATTTCAGCCAACAGGAGCAAAATCTATCACAATGTCCAAAACCCCCCACTCGTATCCTGCACACCAATACATGAAGATCACCTGAGCCATTCAAATCCGTGCAAGCATGCAGACAATCTCAAATTTCTAAAAACTGTATTATGATGAAACATCAGTTTTTGAGTGTATTATTATGATGCATATTATTGTGTCCACTTTTTAGTATAATATTGGGTCACACATTTTTTAAATGTATAATATGTCACATATTTTTGAAATGCCAATTTTCAATGCATGCTGAATGATTATTGGTTATTATGCTGTTTATGATTATTATGTGGGTATTATAAACACACATTTGATATAGTTATGGAACATTGTGCTATTATGCTTAGAAAGGTTTTATGTTTATATATGAACAACTTGTAGGGATTAGAGTGTTAATAATACACTGCATTTGGTAAATCTTTTTTGCCTCAAATATTGCAGGTTGAATTCCCTGTCGAAGTTCTGAGGTTTTTACCGATGACCAGATGTGGTGTCAATTTGGCAAGGGCTTAGCAACATATAGGCTTAGCAATAATTTAAGGAACCTTATCGGCCCCAACAAGGGGGGATATGTGGGAGAAATTAACCATTACTTTTGTATTAACTATGAGTATTATCAGGCCTATATACCAAGGCATAAACATTAATGGTGGAAAAGTAGAGAAACCACCTCTGGACCCAGAGCAATGGCCTAATAAGGTGCCAAAGACTTTGGGGCCCAGGCTACAAACATCCTCCCATTATTTACATTTACCACAGGAGATGAGCACACACGTAAGGGAATGTAAGGCTAACCTTCCATACCGTGTAAGGCCATTTTGAACATATACCAGGACGGTCGTATAACATACATGACAGCTCAGTTTGGGTGGATAAGAGGAACTGGGATCGGGGCCCCAGTCAGTGTGTCTTTTGCAAAATCACATGCTCGGCTCTGTTGTACCTATTTTGTGGGTAACAATAAAGTCTTTGTCATTACTTTTTCCGGACTCCCCGATTTCTATTGCTCATAGCTAGTTGAAGTAAATTAGATAAGTCGTTAACAAAAATTGCAACTACAATGAATGATCAATACATATAACAGAGGTCCAAGATAATAGTTTACCACAATAGATACAGTAATAATACTGTTGCGAAATGTAAATTGGCTGTAACCTCCGCCATGTCTTATAACTTGACAGTATCCATGGTGACTATGATAAACATACCCTAAGGTGATTGGTTAAAAAGATTTATCTACTAGATCTAGATTTTGCTACTATTTTATGTTGTCATTTCGCCCAACGGAAATCACATTTTATGCGTATTCTCAGATTCATGTCAATGATTTGTTATTCAATTGTCGTATGGAAAAACACACCCAACAATCTCATTAAATGTAAAACGACCTTACAACGCAAGCCAATATCAATGCGGAGAGGCAGCGTTAATATAATGCCCTTTTGTGCATAATATTTACTTGCCAAGAAAGTAATGTTTATTGGTAGAATGCCCTCTAGTGGGCAGAACTTTCAATAGTGATATTGGCAATGCATAAGCCTTCGGTATTCAGTGTAAAAGTACATAGTTAGTATTAATATTGGGCACATTTTGAGCATTAACAATTAAAATATAATCTGAATATTAAAAATAGTAAAGAATGGGATCTAGAATGGGAGGAAGATTGACAGCTCTACTGATGTGCTATGTTTTGCTTGAGTTGAAATTAAGTTGAAAGAAATTTGTATGCAATAAATTGACTTAATCACTGGAGATGCAAGATAGGGCCCTATCTTGCATCCGGCACAATTGACTTTCTCACTGGCGCATGTGTCGTTGCTAGTTTGAAACTGGCGCAGAGCGTTCTTTTCCCTCCTGCCCCACGCGTCGGCAAATTAGGGAATGATCTTGCACCCCAATGGGCGGTTCGGCGAAAGGAGGAGGCATGTTCTGGCGCAAACTTTCCCTGGTGCTATTTTGCAGTTTCAGAAACCACTTGCGCCACAAACCAGGAAATACCTGGTTTAAAGTCAGTGGCGCGTTGTTCAGATGCTATTTTAAGGGCGCATGCATAATGTTGCTTGTGCACCTCGCGCATACACTTTGCTTCTCTCATCTACCTAGCCACACATTCTTGGTAAATTATTTGGGAAAGAACAGCTGATACAGCTGTAATAAGTTGTACTTTTAAATCAATGCATCTGCAAACCCATATTTTCTTGACACAGACATCGTGTACATGCCTATAACTTTTAGGATTGATGAGTATTTGATCGTGAGAAAACATTGTTTTACCGCGAGTGAGTGTTAAAAATAATGAATGAATGCGGGCGCGCGTGTGTGTATGTGTAAAATTATTAAAGAGGACTTATTATACTACTTTTCTGGTCTTAATTTCTTATTAATGACTCCTATAGCGCAACCTGACACGAATCACAGCACAAAAAACAATGTCGATTTTCGGGAAACTCTGCCTCTCATCTGGGCGCTTTCAGCATTCTCTGTCAACACTCGGTTTCATCCTTCTCCGCCCCCTCGCACCCCTCCTGCCAACCCAACTCCGTTGTGATTGGTTACCTTCCTTGAAGCGCGCGTGCGGGCAGTTTGACCAGGCATATGGGGGCGTGGCAGGAGTGCCTCTACGTAGATGATTTCCTGGAAATGTGAACAAGTGAATCGCAAACGTTGTCCCGAGTGTTTAGCGCCCTGCACAGCCACCCCAGACTGTCAGCAGGGAATACGTCGAAATGCATGTACGTCATTATTTGAGACTTTAGTATGGTTAAACATGACTATCAATCATTATAACAACGTTTTATGGGTCATAAAAGTCGAAAAAAGCACAATAGGTCCCCTTCAATGAAAGTGGGCGTGCGTGTGTGCGTCCATATGTTTAAACACACGCAAACTAAACACGTAACGCATAATACAGTCCATGGCAATGTATATTAACGGGGGGACACATGCATATTAGGAACACAAGTCTATAACGATAATGCATACAATACTGATAAGAAATAATGTTTATAATGTATTGCGTATATCATTAAATAGAACCACAGTTGCCGCACATCATATGTGTGTTAAAGGTCCCATGTAATGCCACCAGGTGTGGTGTGATCAGCCGTTACAAGCCGTTTTGGATATCTGCCCCTTATGACATCACAGGTGGGCGTGTCCACCTAGATGTGTGACAGATAAATGAGCATAGTTTGCTACAGTCCTACTGGGTAGGCTAGTAGACTGATCTATCCTGAGTAAATCCATGTACCCATCGAGTATCTTGACCTGAAGGAGGTATTTAGCAAGAATAGAGCATCTACACTCCCTCTCCATAGACCATATGACTGCTCCATCAAGCTTTTGCCAGGCACCAGTCCTCGACATGGGCTGATCTCTTCCCTGACGTGAATGGAAGGCTTTGAATGATTTCTTTAAGGTTGCCTTCGCCATTAGATGTACATGTTCCTTCACCTCTCCAGCTCGTGGAGGATCCCTGTATACACCACCAGCACAACTACAACACAACACAATATTTTCTCTAAGGTGGACCTGAACAATGCCTACCATTTGTTGAAGGCAGAGTGTGAAACCGAAGAAGTGCAAGTTTCATGTCACTGATGTGCAATTTCTTGGTTTCATGCTTAAGAAGGGTCAAATGGATCCACAGCCGCGTGCTGTTAGGAACTGGCCCAAAACTGTTAACAAGCTGCAGAGATTCTTTGGATTTGCAAAATTCTGTCTGATGTTCTTCAAAGGTTTTAGCTTCAAGCACCAAGGTAGAAGAATAGAGCATCTCATGTGGACTCCTGAAGCAGACTAGGCATTCTGGAATCTCAAGCAATTTTTCTCCTCTTTGTCTAATCCAACACTGCCTGATCCTTCACTACCCATCATTGTTGATGTGATTGTTTCTGATGTGGGCGTAGGAGCAATCTTGTCTCAGAGCTGTGTTGATGGTATCATTACCTTATTTTCAAAACGCCTTACATTCAAAGAGGCCAGTTATGATGTGAATGGCAGGGAAGATGGCACTTGAAGAATGGTGACATTAGTTGGAAGGGGCCCAACATCCTTTCATGGTGTTGACAGACCACCAGAACCTGGAGTAGCTCCAAAAGGCTAAACGTCTTAATCCTCACCAGGCTCCGTGGGCCTTGTTCTTAAGCCATTTTGTAATAAGTTTTTCCTATCGCCCAGGCATCAATAATAAGAATCCCTTATGCTCGAGGCTGTTTCAACCCAACAAGGAACTCTAAGAATAAGGGTCAATTGTCAGTCAAGCACTTTAGCAAGATCCTGATATTGGCAATTTGTCTGCTGGATGGACTTCTGATTGTTCCCTGGAGAACGAGTTCTAAAATGTGTGTGTGAAACTCAATCTAATTGAATTCCCTAAATACATTGTGTTTTTAGGCAATTAAATAGAAGATGAGCAAGCCCATCGAATTAATCAAAATGGTTAATTCGAGGGGCATGCTCGTCTTCCCTGGCAAATGAGGCGTGTCCAAGAGAGAGTTAAGCTTCTCGTACACTTATAAAATAACTGGGGACTAAAACAAACGAGATTGCCACAACATGCAACGACAACTATGCTGCTCACGTGCGAGGACCGACACAACCTAGCATCGCCTAATTCTGTATCTACAGTGTTTCCACAACTATTTTAGTCCTAATTATAGATCGGCAGGGAGACATTACCTTAATCTCAAGCTGCACCTCACATTTGGAAGATGTATCAATGTATTTATCAAGTCACGTACAATATGTTACATCTGCTAAGCTTGAAATCTAAGTCTGAGCCAGGGGGAGCATTCGCTCCCACCGAGAATGCCCCTCAATAAGTGTGTGAAACAGCTCGGGGTGTGAATCTGCCTAAACAATCTGTTGACCAATCGCAGCCGAGTGGTCGTGCTGACCAATCACAGCCGACTGAGCTACTCGTATTTTTTAACATACAGGCATGTAACCCTATTCCAGAGTTACCCTCAAATTCAATTGTTATACAATAATTCAATTTTAAAAGTGAAAAACAAATTTTATAGATTCATATTTCAATATTTAAAGCCTTTATTTGTATTAATCTTGATGAATATGGCTTACAGATCATGAAAACCCAAAATTCTGCATCTCACTAAGTTTGAATATTGTGAAAAAGTTCAATATCGTAAGCTCAAGGTGTCACACTCTAATCAGCTACTTACCCCAAAATACCTGCAAAAAATTCCTGAATCTTTTGTTGTCTCTCAGTCTGGTTAAGTAGGCTTCACAATCATGGCAGTTGGGCAGAAGACAGTCATTGACACCCTCCACAAGGAGGCTAAGCCTCAAAAGGTCATCGCTAAAGAAGATGGCTGTTCACAGAGTTTCCAAGCATATTCATAGAAAGTTGAGTGGAAGGAGAAAGTGTGGCAGAAAAAGCTGCACAAGCATCAGGGATAACCACTGCCCTGAGAGGATTGTCAAAGGGCCATTCAAAGATGTGTGAGAGCTGCACAAGGAGTGGACTGAGGCAGGAGTCAGTGCATCACATGGACATGGGCTACTACAACTGTCGCATTCCTCATGTTAGGCCACTCCTAAGTCCGAGACAACATCAGAAGCATCTTACCTAGGCTAAGAGGACTGGGCCCCGTTTCTCGAAAGCATCTTTAGCCTAAGTGGATCGCAGAGTGGGTCGTACGAGCATTGTACAGTTTTCTCACCGTTTCCCGAAAGCATCTTTGGTAACGAACGTCTTGAAAACGCTCGTAGCTAACGAGTGCTCCAGGGTACTCGTAGGACGCTAAGAGCCTCGTTAGCCTACTATAGCCTCAGTGGCGTAACCAGCGGACATTCCTAGTATTGGATGCATTTTATTATAACACATTGGTAATGGTGTATCACGTGCGTCTGAGCCTAATGTGGGCCATTATGTTCTTAGTTTGAGAGAGACAGTCCAGGAAATGTTTGAGCAGGCAGGGCACTTAAAATGTGTGAGAGAAAGTGGGCGGGATTTGTGCAGACTGACATAGGCTACTCATAAAACGTAGCCTAAAATAATGTAAAAAAAAAAGAAAAAAAAAAGATAATGGAAATATTAATTATAAAAATATTAAAGAAATGCAAAGGAGCAGGCAAAAGGCTGGGATATGGTGGGGATTGGTCACGTTGACGGGAATGTTTAGTGACATGTGGAAGGGTGGAGGGGGTTAAAAAAAAGTCTCAATCACTCTTCGACGTGCATGAAAACCAGCCGCGTAGTTACGAGGGAGGCCGTCCTCACACCGATCTTCCTCTTTGTCATCGTCCTCAATGTCCTCCGTTTCAACCAAAGCTACCCCAGCCTTAGCTGCAATGTTGTGCAACATAGCTGTCACACATATCACAGCGCATGACTTGGCCGGCGAAAACTGGAGCCCTCCGCTGGACTTCCACCTTCCAACTTCCACCTCCCGATCGTGCACTCAGGATTAGGACTGATATATCTGTCGGCCTAGGCTTAATCAATTGTGTTTTAATATCTTTAGCATTCATATTATTGCAATCTATTCTTTTCGTAGGCTACTCTGCGGTTGGCCTTGATGGGGAGATATTTTAACCCTTAACCCCATTTTCCTCCGACATTCCTGCGTCTCCCCCTGCGTCATAGCCCGTTTCAGCACCATGTCAGTGGACAGGTACAAACCTACAATCGTCGTGAGTGCAGCGAATGCGCGTTCACGTTAAGAGGAGTTTCGGGAAACGCTCCAAAGAAATTATCGATGGTTCGAAAGATCCATCGAGAGAATGATCTTACGAGCGAAGATCCATCGATATCGGGAAACGGGGCCCTGATCTGTCGCTCAGTGATCTGTTGCTCATTTCATTTGGAAATCAAGGTCCCAGTGTCTGGAGGAAGAATGGAGGGGCACACAGAATCAAAGTTGCTTTAAGTCCAGTGTGAAGTTTCCACAGTCAGTGATGATTTGTGGAGCTGTGTTTACCAAGTCTAAAGTCAAGCAGGACTTGGCACCTGCCCACGCTGCCAAAAGTACCAAAACCTGGTTTAATGACCATAGGATTAGTGTGCTTGATTGGCCAGCAAACTCTACTTATCTGACCCCATAGAAAATGTATGGGGTATTGTCAAGAGGGAGATGAGAGACCGAACATTGCAGACGAGCTGAAGGCCACTGTCGAAGCAACCTGGGTTTCCATAACACCTTAGTAGGGTAAAAGGCTGATCGATTCCATGCCACTCTGCATTGATGCAGTAACGCCGCGTTCACACTGCACACATCCGTCGGCGGATGACAGAGGGCGTGTCTAATGTATTGGGGACACAATCTGATTGGCCGACGGATCTATTGCTGCCTGAAAATTAAAGAAATGCTCAACTTTTTCACACATGCAACGGAGCAGACAGAACGGACGGACCTACAATGTATTTCGAGAGCGCCCCATGCAAAGTCAATGAGATCAGTCAACGGACAGATGCAGTGTGTACGCAGCGTTATTGATGCAAAAGGAGCCCCAATCAAGTACTGAGTGAACATACAAGAACATACTTTTCAGAAGGTCAACATTTCCGTGTTAAAAATCTTATTTTTTACTGGTCTTATGTCATATTCAAATTTTCTTAGATACTGAATGTTGGGATTTCATGAGCTGTAACGCATAATCATCAAGATTTATGCAAACAAAGGCTTGAAATATTTCACTGTTGGTGTATTGTGTAAGTTTCACTTTTTAAATTGATTTATTGAAATTAATAAAAAATTTCCACAATATTTTTCATTGAGATGTACCTGTATACAGACAGAACAGTTATATTTTACATTGGTGCGGTCATGACTTATTCGCCTCCAGCATAGCAGCAAAGCAATTACATCTGGCAAAGCTGGGTTTGGAGCCTGAGGTTCTGCAAACCTCAGGCTTGGCAGTCGCCTTGAGGGCCATAGTATGTAAGCTTCTGGCTTCTATCTCCAGCGTAGGGATGGAGCCCATTGCTCATTTTCACATTGCCTCTGCCCAAATAGATTTACCCAATACTGTTGTTGACAGACTAAACATTCCCTATGTGTGCAAGGATTTTTCTGAGTTTGAAAATTAAAGCTTATAATTTAAATTGAACAGATTGAGAGATTTAAGGCTACCGTTTGTTTGGGTTTGCCAAATGGCGTCTGCCATGCCCCAAAGACCTGGGAACACGAAGAACAGAGGCAGCTGGCCAGGATCTGGTTTCCAGAACAAGAGAGCCAGGATACAGGAGAGGTTTGTCAGGGCCGCTGCAAAATAACATTCAAGATGAATCCTATCATCGTTAACGATAAAGAGAAATAAGGAAATTACAGAGAAGTATGCAGTCTTAACACAAATAAATGACCATTCCATTTATAATGCTACATTAGTCAAACTCAAATAATGAGTTATTAATTAATTACAAAGACTATTAGAAATGTGCAATAGCATACCTATTGAAGACCAAATAATATCAATAGTGCATATATTCAATTTGGAACGATGACATTATAAATCAAACTAACATTCTTTGTGAAACAACTTACCCAAGAAGAAAAGTGGAGCTCTGCCTGTGTACTCTGCCAGCTTTCCAAAGGCAAAGGAACAGACTGAATTTGTAGCTCCAAAGCAGATCATTGCATAGCCAACATAATGTATTCCCAAGGCACAAGTTACATAGTTCTGAAATGGACAAATAGAAATATTTGAAGTTTGAGCAAATTAATATATATGTTTCTGAATGTAGGGTTAGACTCAGCTTGTCAAACTTGATATACATAAGGTCATTTTCAAAGTTAATTATATTTATATCAATATACTGTCTATAGATAGATTTATTAAATTAAGAAACAATCATTGCCAGATAGAATTGCTATGCTGGAGGCGAATAATTCATGACCGTAACTGTCTAACTATCATTTAAGCTTTAACTAAAGATGTGTGCAGTAATACATCGTAAAAAAAAGAGGATATTTATTGAAATTACTTAATTGATAAATGACACAAATACTTGCGGATTGGAAAAGGAGCGGGAAGATTAAAAATATTTAATCCCTCCCTTCTCCAAAATTCAACGTATTTAAGCTTCCTTACTCATAAATATCATTATTATTATTATTATTATTAATAATATTTTCATTTATTATTATCATTATTTTTTTTACGCATCCAAATATATTAAATCTATTACTGTTCAGATCAAATATATACTATAATTTCTTGCACATTTCTCAAAAAATGTAAACCTTTATGAATATATATATATATATATATATATATTATCTCACTATTGATAATTTTAGCATCAAAACTATAATTCCGTTCAGGAATTCCGAAACAATTAATAAAAACAACAACAACAACAAACTAAATAAATAAACAATAAACAATTATCAGCCAATGATAATCCAAGCCCTTCATCCTTGCACCCTGCAGTAACTTCCTTAAACCACTATGTGAATAGTTTCATGCTTGGACATTGCTTGAGCTCTTCCTGCTCCCTGTTCCACTTTGTTTTACTCCACAGACAACACAAAAACCTTTTTTCGGTTGTACTCACCTTAGGAATGCGCGATATAAACGATATACGATATAAACGATAAAAATGGCCTACCTCTCTACCTCTAATGGCCTACGATAGAGATTTTAGTTATATTGCTCTATCGCGATAATGCATGTTTGACGCGATCTATCCATGACCCGTGAAATATAAAGAGCGGGTCATGGGTAGAGCTACGAGCTGCAACCGTCTGCAACGCATCGTCGGTGACCCGTGAAATTTAAAAAGAGCCACGAGCTGCAACCAGCTGCATCGCATCATCCGTGACCCGCGAAATTTAAAGAGCCACGAGCTGCAACCGGCTGCAAAGCATCGTCCGCGACCCGCAAAATTTAAAGAGCCACGAGCTGCAACCGGCTGCAACGCATCATCCACGACACGCAAAATTTAAAGAGCCATGAGCTGTAACCGGCTACAACGCATCATCGTCATCTAAGCAAATATGGCTAAAACGGAGGAGCTGGTGATTGTCCTCATTTCATGTTCATTTAAAAATTGTATGCGTTCACTTTGCACTTTTTTTTTTTTTTTTACTTACATTTTTATTGGCATTTTTGCAAATTACAGATAATCACAGTTCCATTGAATAAAACAGAAAACGGAATAACTAAACAGAAATAATAATATAAATAAAAAATAAAATAATAATAGAAAATAAAAAAAAAAAAATAAAAAAAAAAAATGAAAAAATGACAGTGTGACATGTGAGCTACTCCTTATTTACATAACATCTCTTGCAGGCTTCATGGTCGTGCGGTGTCCTATAAACGTTACATTTGTTCCTCTCTCTTATACTCAATCCATTTCACCCATCTCGAGTCAAGTTTCCCCCCTTGCACCCTCAGTATAAACGTGAACCTTTCCATATCATATATTTCCTCTACTACACTCAACCACTGTTCTTTTGTAGGTGGCTCAACCTTGTACCATGCTCTAGTTAAAGCTTTCCGACTAGCGACAAGCAAGATTTTGACCAAATAAAGATCTCCAGCTTGTACGTTCATCTCCGTCAGATTCCCCAAATACAGCACCAATCCAGTCATAGGCACTCCATAACCCAGGATCTTCTTCAATATCCCCCATATTTCTTCCCAGTACACCTTCAACTTGGGGCATTTCCAAAATATGTGCGTATGGTCAGCCCCAACCTGGCCACACTGTCTCCAGCAGTCATTATGTTCTGGTGTATACATCCCCTTCACTTTTGGTGTTATGAAGAACCGGATGACATTCTTCCAACCAAACTCCCTCCACAACCTCGAAGCCGTGGCCGAGTGCTGAATCCTACATACATTTTCCCATTCCTCCTCGGTCATCTCTATCTCCAATTCTCTATCCCACTTATCCTTGATATAATTTGTTGAGTTTCCCCTGTTTTCATGCAGTGCTTGGTATAAAGCTGAAATGGCCCTCACTTTCCTCCCTTCGTATGCATTAATCACCAATTGAATCAGCGAGTTCCGTCCTACAGATTTGTCTATTTTTATTTCCTTATCATAATAATCTTTCACCTGTATATATCTATAATAGTCTCTGCCCCCCAAATCAAACTTGTCCTTAAGACACTGGAAAGTTTGTATCACCCCTTTATCCATTATAGTACATATTGCCGTGATACCCCTAACCTCCCATCTCTTAAAATTCCAATCATCTTTCCCTGGTTGAAACCTACTGTCATGAGCCAGCCATCTAAGAACCTTGGTTTCCTTTTCCAGTTTATACCTCTTAATTACAGTGTTCCAGATGTCTAAAGTGAATCTAGTGATTGTATCCAATAATTTCCCCTGTGTCCTAAAACGTTCCCTATCCCCTAACATTGTCTGGATCTGAAGGCCCTCCCTCCCTGTTAGCCCTCCCGTTTCTATGAACCTCCAACTGGCTTCATAATGTGAATCGCACCAACATATCACCGCCCTGAGCTGCGCTGCATAATAATAGTCCTCGAGATTGGGCACTGCCAATCCCCCCCTCTCTTTGGGCAACTGCATAGTTGTAAATCTAACCCTTGGTCTTTTCCCTCCCCAAATAAAACGAGATATCAATTTATCCCACTCCCTGAATTGATTTTGTGGTATCTGTATAGGTAGAGACTGGAATAGATACAGCAGTCTTGGCAGCATGTTCATTTTGACCACTTCTATCCTTGAGCTAAAATCTAGGTTGATAAGTGACCACCTCCTCAGATCCTTGTTTATTTCTTGGTTGGTGCGTAAATAATTTGCGTTGTATAATTTGTCTATTCCTTTTGGATGTATACCCCCAGGTATTTCATTTCGTCTGAGTCCCATATGATTTTGAAACTTTCTTTGAGCCTTTTCGGAGGTGAGTAATTTAACGTCAAGATCTGTGTCTTCGTCACATTAATTTTATACCCTGAATAGTATCCATATTCCTGTAGTAAGCCCATCAAAGCCGGAAAACTTACGTCTGGTTGCGTTATGTATACCAGCAGGTCGTCCGCAAATAGACCCAATTTATGCTCTGACCCTCTTATCTCTACTCCCCTGATGTCTTGGTGTTGTCTAATTGCTTGGGCCAAGGGCTCCATGAAGATAGCGAAGAGAGTGGGTGATAAGCAGCAGCCCTGTCGAGTCGATCGACCTAATATAAACCTATCCGATAGACTCCCATTCACCCTCACTCTTGCGGTCGGTTCCTGGTACAATGCTTTGATGCATTTAACTGAACTATCATTGAATCCTAACTTTTCTAACACGATGAAAAGGTATGTCCAGTTTACACAGTCAAAGGCCTTTTCAGCATCTAAACTCACCAGGACCGCACTCTCTCCGCTCCTCTGCGTCTCATCCACAATGTGAATAGCCTTCCTTATGTTGTCCTGTGCTTGCCTTCCTCTTATAAATCCAGTCTGACCCTCATCGACCACATCGGGCATGAATGTCCCAAACCTCTTTGACAGTATTGAGGTGTATATTTTATAATCTACATTAAGTATGGATATTGGTCTGAAACTACTGCATAGGTCTTTGTCCTTCCCTTCTTTTAGGATCGTGGTAATGTTAGCTTCTTTCCAAGAGGGGGGAATTTTGCCCTCCTTCATCGTATACCTTAATGATGCCATCAATATTGGGTTCAGCTCCTGTCTGAATACCTTATAGAACTCTGATGGAAATCCATCGCTACCTGCTGTCTTGCCATTTTTCATTCTACCTATTGCTTCCTCTAATTCCTCTTCTGTTATAGCTGAGGTCAGGAGGTCATTCCGTATTCTTCCTATTGATGGCAGTTCCAGTCCTTCTAAAAATCCTTCATCCTATCTGGCTCTGCTGCTGTGGGTTGTGTGTATAACGCTTTATAGTAATCGACAAACACCCTCTCTATGTCCTCTGGTTCTCTTACTAGCTCATCAGTCGTGGGATCCCTAATTTTGTGTACAGTGTTTAACTTTTGTTGCATCTTTATTCTTCTGGCTAATAATTTACTTGCCTTCGGCCCTCCCTCATAATAAGACTGCTTCACAAATCTGGCCTTCTTCTCTACTTCTGTCAATAGTATCTGATCGATCTTTCCTCTGACTTCCTTAACCCTCTTTAGCGTCTCGATGGTTTTCAGTTCTTGGTGATGTTTTTCCAGTTTTTTAAGTTGTCCGATTAAGTTTTGATAGAGCTCCAGTCTGGTTCGTTTGAGGAGAGATGTTTGTGCTATTAACTTCCCTCTTATTACTGACTTTAGTGCATCCCACAAAATAGTCGGGTCCACTTCCCCATTATCATTCTCCTCTCTGTATCTAGTTATATCTCGCCTTATCCCTTCTACCAAATCCTTATTGTTTAATAGTCCTACATTCATTCTCCACTCAGTCTTTCTCCTCCTGCTGTTCAAGTCCACCGTCAGGTATATAGCACTATGATCGGATAGGTCCGTTACCCCTATTCTGCAGTCCTCCACCCTGTGTCGGTCCCCTGTCGTCATAAAAAAGTAATCAATCCTGGAGTAGGTCGAATATCTGTGCGAGTAATGAGTGTAATCCCTGTCCAGTAAATGCATATCTCTCCACACATCCACAATTCCTAGTTCTGACAGTTGTAGGTTTACGTACCTACTGATACATGCCCTGCTCCTGTTGGTACTAGTGGTGTCTAATTTGTGATCGAGTGTCACATTGAAGTCCCCTGCGCAGATAAGAGTACCTTCTGATTCCTCCGCTATGATATCAAATATAGTCTTAAAGAATTTTCTATCACTATCCGGTGGTGCATAGATATTGAGTAACGTGACCATTTGCCCTTCCATCTTCCCTTTAACCATCACATACCTCCCCTCCTTATCACTTATCTCCTTAGTTAAGTCAAATTTCACAGAATTCTTGATTAGGGTGGCCACTCCTCTCCTATTGGTCTGTTTGAATGAGCTGTAGAATGTATTATCATATCCAAACCGTTTTAATTTGTCATGCTCTTGGGACGACAGGTGAGTTTCTTGCAGAAATATGACCACGGTCCCCTCCTTCCTAAATTTTGCTAACACCTTGGCTCTTTTGACTGGGTTGTTCATTCCATTAACATTCAAAGACACCATTTGCAAACCCCTATCCATTGTACAGTTTCTCAGAGTGTCCTTCATCAGCTCCCCACATGTCAAGAGTCACAAATAATAAATCAGCAGCAACCGCTAAACTCACACAAACCAAAAACCAAACCAAAGCAAAAGAACATGGTTCGGTCTCCCAAGTTAAACGAGGATCGGTAAACTATTCCTCTTCTCCCTGTTGGAGGGCAGGGGGTAAATCCATCCCTAGTGGATGGGCCCCCCCTAGTGGCGAAGACGTCCAATGCTATGGGTCTCCCAAGCTCACTAAGATTGTCCAACATTATTAAACTCCGTAACTCCCGGTCAAAACTTGTTTCGGAGTCAAATTCATCAAATAGTCTGAACATTATGGCCAACAAAGCCAGATCAAATAACATTGAGGTCATCTATAAGAAGATATCCCTTGCACTCGGTCGTAGGTCAATTTACCTTTGTGTTAATCGCTTGGTGTCCTTTATATATGTTATCCTACAAAATAGAATGTGCACTTGCGATTTATAGTCAATTTCCTACTCACCCATAGAAGCCTCAAGTCGGGGATGGTAAGCAATAGGACTCGCTCCCATCCCGTCACTCATTGATTATCCTCAGTTCGGGTCCCTCGTTGTTCGCGTACTGGGGGGATCTCCGCGCTCTCGTCTCCCGACCCTGGTCCACTTGCGTATTGCCTCGGCTCTCTGCAGCAGCGTAGGTCTTTCCTCTCTCCGAACTGGTACCTCCAATCCTTTCTGTCGCATCGCCCTGGCAGCCTCCTGTGGGTTGTTGTAGATCTTGGTTCCGTCGCCCCAGTGGATCCTCAGCGTGGCCATGGGTGATTGGAACCGGAGACCTTTTTCCTTGAGAATCCTTTTAAGACCAGCGTAGTCCCGACGCTTGGCTGCAATCTCCGCAGAATAATCATGATCGAATGTGACTCGTTGCCCGGACACCTGCACGTTCTTCTTCCACGCCGTCTTGAGAATGCTCTCTTTGTCATCAAAGCTCAGAAAGTTCACAATGATTGCTCTGGCTGGTTTGTTTTCAGCTGGTCTGGGGGCTGGAGCCCTGTGTGCTCTTTGGATCTGAAGCTCCTCACCAACAGGTACATCTAGCTCCTTGTGAATTAGCTCGTCAATGTATTTTTTGGTCGAGGCCCCCTCAAGCCCTTCTTTCACACCCCAAACACGGATGTTGTTTCTTCTGGATCGTCCTTCGAGGTCAGTCAGTTTTTCCTGAAGTTTGGACTGTTGTTCAATCAGAGTCGTGATAACGTCCTGAGCCTCGGTGTTCCATTCTTCTGTCTCTCCCACACGTTCCTCTACCAATCCCATGTCTTTCCGTTGATCACGAATATCCACCTCAACACGTGCGATTCTGCCGCTCGTTTCCTCCCTGCAGCTCTCCAGGCTCCGCGTCGTCTCCGTTCTGATTTGACCCATTTCTTCTCTCAATCTTGCCATCTCGTCTCGAACTCCTTTCAGAGCATCATCCATTTGCTTACTTATCTTGTCCAGTTTGGTTTCCATATTTTGCCTGCCAGCGTCAATTTTAACTTGCATACAAGCCAGGGTGGTCTGCATGCTTGTTTGAAACGCAGCCACCCAGCTAGGTTGCTCGTCATTGTCAGCGCTGGCTGTTAGCACGAGGCCCTCGTTGGTTTCCTTTGACATCGTCGTCATCTTTTTCTTACTTTGTGATTCGGGTTTTGGCATATTAAGCCTTTTGTCTTTCTCTTGACCCCTTGTATTCTTATCCATGTCCTATTCAGATAATTTGAGGAGTTTTACACAGTTTTTTACTAATTTTGACCGGGAGCTCTACTTTACTGCTGCCTATCGCATCATCGCCAAACCGGAAGCCCACTTTGCACTTTTATGTTTTAATATCAAGTATCTGTGCACACACTTGGAAGATTTTTCTTTATTTAAAATAGCCATGCCTAATACGTATTTCCCTAATTCACAGTATCCGTTTCTTTATTAACAAGACACCACCAGTTTTAATTTAATTAAGAGAAGTATACGTCATTAGACACAAGATTTTTTTCTTTGTTAAAGTCTCTGCAGCTACAACATTATGTTGTATGATGACAGTTTTGCACAATAAATGTTCTCAAAACGACATAGGCCTACTAAGTTTCTTTCTTTTGTTTTATACATTTATCAGTTTGGCTTTCCTTAGAGTCTATGTAACCTGTTCTGAAATGGTTCTATTATGATTTATATATCGTGATATATATCGTTATCGCAATAGGTTGCAATGTATGTCGCAATATGGATTTTAGGCCATATCGCCCATCCCTAACTCACCTTTCCCATTTTAAAATTAAACAATCCCCGTAAAAAAACCTCCCTCCTCTTTCGATTATGTTTTATTGAATGATTGCCAGTAGTTGATTTATGTTTTAAAAATGTATTGTGCAGTTTGATATTCAACAGATCTGTCAATTTGAGTGTTTTGGCCTTTATGAATAATGAGTTTGTATGATCCCTATAACCAGCATTGAAGATGGTCCGTATAGCTCCTTTCTGCAGAATAAACAGTGAATGTAATGTACCTTTGTAATTATTACCCCAAACCTCTGTACAGCAACTTAAATAAGGTGAAACCAGTGGACAATAGAGGTTAGGGTTAGGGTTAGTGATTTATGATCCAGAACCTGTTTAGCTTTATATGATACTGCAATGCTTATTTGCACCTTTGAGTGTATGTTGTATGTGATTTCCAGTTCAGTTTTTCATCAATTGTTAAACCAAGGAAACTTTCAATGTTTATCCCATCACTCTGTGTCTTTATTTGTTCCTTTATTCTGCAGTTTCCAAATAACATTTAAGCATGCTCAATCAAAAGATAATTTGTTAATATTAAACCATCATTGTAATTTGTTCATTTCTAAATTGATCACCTCTACTAATTGATGTAAATCATCACAAGAAATAAATAAATATACATAATAATTATATATTTTATCGTCAGCAAACAAAACAAGCTTCAACACTGACCCCTGGGGGACACCACAAGCAATGTCCAAACACATAGAGGAACAATCAGCAAGTTTCACAAATATTGCCTATTACTCAAGTAACTCCTATCCAACTTGCTAGCTATACCCCTGATTCCGTAACGCTCCAGTTTATTTTATTTATTTTTTCCAGATGTCATGATTTAGAGTGTCAAATGCTTTGTTTTTGATCTAAGAATATCCTCTGGATTGTTATTTTTGGTCTATAGAATTTGTGATTCATTCAACTGAGATTGCAATGGATTTAAAGATGCCCACTGCACACCTTAATAGCCCGTATTAACATAATTGGAATAATAACCTGACTTATCGGCTTGTAGTGACCACTTAAAGTTAACTAGAGAATCTAACCTATTTAATGCGCTGTGTTCAGTCTGTTGCATTGTTCTTTCTGCACTTGAACGTACCTTAGTGTACTCCCCGGAGAGGAAGCTCTGCTCGAAGCCACTGTACATGGTGAGTGGGATCAACATTAACAACCTCCGGTCTTTGAGCAGGCTGAACGTGGAAAGGAAAGTCTGGCAGAAGGGCTCCCTGTTTCCTCTGAACTGTCTGGTCTGTTCCTGGTCAATGTTGTCCAGGAACACCCCCACTATGATCATAGCCAGTATCCCAACTCCTGTGGGGAAGCAGAGGGTGATACAATTGGGGGGGTATATGTTGAGCCTACGTATAGGCCAAAGAATTTGTCTTTCATGAGCTTCCCGCCGTTAACCGATCCGTTGAGCTCTACTTTAATTCATCAATTGTTTAAATCAAATCAGAAGTAGATATGAAATAAATTGTGTTACCAATGTAGCATCCCACCAGTATATGGACAAGCTCCTGTTCTGGTTTGGGGGTGGTGGTGTTGGAGAGGGTTACATCACACACGTTTGCTCCGCAGTACTGCAACATCTCCTCTGAGATGGAAGCTGCAATAAAAAACAAACCCGTTTCCCTCGAAATGCATGGGCTGAACAAAAACAGCATCAGTAGAACAGACTGTACAATTGTTCCAGACAATATCCCCATTAGTTACCGGGATTCCGGTAGGTATAAAAGTAGATCACACAGATGAAATATTCTGACATATTTTTTACACATGAATGCCATTGGGCCATGTCCAACAAAAATGAAAGCAAAGGCCAAAGGTCATCACTTGTGACGGCAATGAATCAAAGACCTTTTTTTAAACTTTCCTAGTCATTTAACCCTGCCTCATCCCTTTTTTAAACATGGACCTTTGCTCAATGTGTATCGTTGTGGGCCAGTAAATTGACACCATAAGTAAACACTAACTTTTATTGGAATCCTGTCCAAAGATAAGGGAAGACATGAGGTTGCCCCAGACCGCAGACGACTGGAAGATGAAGAAGAAGATGCCAAAGTATGAGTTGATAACGTCTGAACCCTTCTTGCCATCAATGGAAGCCTGCAGGTTGCCAGAGATGGTCAGGTAAGTGCACTTAGCCGACCACAGGGGGGAACCCCCCAAACCCAGGATTGCAGACGTGGGGATGAGTGTATACCTGTTGAGCAGAGATGTATTACGCTTTTTTATATAATGTCATTTGCTCTCTCTACCTCTACTTATGTTTTACATACAGCTAATACCAGAATTAGTGTGGTTGGAAAGAGGCTTACAACTTGGTGTGCCCATCAAGGACAACCCCAATAGGAAATTCTCAAAAAAAGAATTGATTGCTTAAAATCTTTTATCACAGTCAATTTCCAATAACAACTTTTGCAGGTGCTCACCAGGCAATTTTTTATAATGAAAGTCAAAGGGGAATATACACTGACTTCAACCATTCTGAGGGCTATTCCACAAAGCCGGTTTTATCACATAACCGGGTAAATTAACCCAGGGTTTGCGGTAACCCTAGGTTTTCCGTTCCAAAATGAACACGGTATGTTAGTTACTATAGAAACATATGCTCTGAATCAAACCTGGTCGGAGCAGGTTTTGCGCAGGTTAAGTTTGGAACATAACCCGGTTTAGGGTATTTAAACCCGCGTTCACAGCAGATTTCATGTGTTCACAATGGCATGCCCTTTTGATGAATGGCCTGTTGATATCGTAGCGCAAATTATTCATGCAATCCACCGGGAGCGATTAATAAGACCACGGGAGAAAGGCAGGCCTGAGGATCATTAAGCAGGAGTGCTTGGGGTTAAAGGTCCCATGACATGAAAATCTCACTTTATGAGGTTTTCTAACATAAACATGAGTTCCCCTAGCCTGCCTATGGTCCCCCAGTGGCTAAAACTTGCGTTTAGTGTTAAACGAGCCCTAGCTGTTCTGCTCGCCTTTGAAAAAATGGAGGCTCAAGCGCACTGATTTGGAATATCTTTATTTATGTCGTCATAAAGCATCTAAGCTCCTCCCCTTACTCTGCCTGGCCCGCCCAGAGATGTTAGCCCGCCAATGAGACACGACCGTGCGAGCGCCACATGTGTGTGTGTGAATACACACACTGTAACGCAAGTGTTTCTTGTCTGTTCTTTGACGTCTCTTGTATTTCCACAACGAGACTGTCGTGGGGGTTATCTGAGCCATGGTTGAGAAGGAATTGGGGGAAAAGAACTTTGGCTTTGACTCGCTGAAGTACATGAACTGCGACATGCCGCTGGTTGCCGCGAGGCACCATCGCCCGGCAGCGGGCAGCCGGCAGCGCGAGGTTCAGTCTACTACAGATTGATGTGAAAGTGGAAGAACCAGAGACGTCGCAGAACCCGACAAAGTCGTTTGTGATTCATAATATCGTCTGGAGGCGCACACAGCTTTTTGGTGATAATATGTATTATATGATATAGATATCTATGTATTATATGATATTATTTAGATATAGAGCTCCAGGACTGTAACGCAAGTGTTGTACACTTCCTTGTTATTTGGATAACCGTTCTGCTTTTGGTGTTATGGCGCATAACACGTCGGACTCTCGTCTCTGGTATTTCTACGACGAGACTCGTAGTGGGGGTTATCTCAGCCAAGGTTGAGAATGAATTGGGGGGAAGGAACTTTGGCTTTGACTCACTCAAGAACATGAACCACGACATGGAGGAGAAAGGGATTGTTGGCGGCGAATCTCTCCCGCTTGAGCCCCGCTGAGGGACCACCGCCGGAGGCGGAGGTGCCTAAGCGCTGCCCGGCAACAATCCCTTTCTCCTCCTTGTCGCGGTTCAGTCTACTTCACATTGATGTGGACATGGAAGAACCAGGAACGTCGGAGAACCCAACGTGGTCGTGTGAGATTCATAATATCGGCTCACACAGCTTTTGGCCGTGATAATATATATCATATGATATAGATATCTATGTAGGCTATATGATAATATTTGGATATAGAGCTCCAGGACTCCTGTGTGTTCTAGAATATTTACAGAACACAGCTAAAGGCTGTGTGTGCCTCGCCATTGCGATACATCCACTGTAAACAGAGCGCATGGTACCATGGTTGCAAGCTGCTCAGGGCCACACCCCCACCCTCCTCCTTGACCCGCCTCTCTCCTCCTCATTTGCATTATAGCTACAGACACCAAAACAGCGCATTTGGGGGAAGCTCAATGTGCGACTGGCTCGGAGTGGCTGTAACTCTGCACACACAAAAACTAAATGTACAATCCATGTCTCTTCCGGATAAACGTTCTTCTGCTGAATTTCGGCAACGTCTTTGAATACTGTGTTAGTTGCCCACTAATACCTATATTAAAGAATACATAAAATTGCATGTCATTGGACCTTTAAAGTGGAGAGCAGGCTACCACACAGGAGAGCTGGGGCAAGCCAACTACAGACAGCATCTGTGGGACCTTCTGGGAGTACTGTACCACTGCCGATTAGAGGTGGAAATTGAATTGGACTTATTACGGATTGGACCCTGATGGAGGTGGATGACCCTTTCCCACCCTGGTGGTTTTTATTGAAACAGAAAATAAATTCCTGAGTTGGAACTGCTCTCTGTGTTGTGTGGTTTATTTGTTCAACTTGGTGGCGTGGAAACCCCACACCCACTAGCCTGCTACATATGCTGGAGAATATTAGAATATGACACCAAGTTGAATAAATAGACTACCCAGAGAACAATGGAAGCGTTGCAAAAAAAACTGGTGGAAACGAACATTGCACAGCAGGCTATGTATAGGGAGCTGATGGGAGCGCTGACAGCCGGCCATGTCGGCATGGCTGCAGGCGCTGCAGTTTCCCGTCCTGGCCCTCAGCGGGTTTGTCTCGACGCAGCCAGAGATGCCGCCGCGAGAGACGCTGCCGCGAGTACCATATAAAGGCTGTAGAGAAAACACAACGAGAAAGACTACACATCGCCTGATGTCGCGTATGTGACGTCACGTCATCAGACTCAATCATCCTCACAGCGATTCAGTGCCAATCAATTAGTTCAAGATGCCGGTGTGTTTTGTTCCTGAATGTACCCATTCCAGCAGGTACGGCTGTTCTTTCTTTCGATTCCCGTCCGATGTGAAGACTCAGAGAGATCGCCATCTCTGTGCCGAGTTCCAAGTGCGGGTGTGGTGACGTATATCATATGCGTTGAGAGCAGCGAAGAGCTGTAGTTCACAAAGCGGCCTCACATAAAACCTAAAATTATCAAACTTCTTCACGAATTTTTTTAGTTTTCTTTGCATGAAAAATTATAATTTAATCCACAAACAACATATGTGTAATCCAGGGCATATAAAGACTGCGACCAGAAAATAATTATTTTCTCTCCATTGACACCCATTCATATTTTTCGATCTCATAGGTCCCATGAGCTCTACCGGAAGGGGCGTGACTTTGCCACTCTATAGAACCCTTGTGCAGGCTGGAACCAAGCCCCAACCACAGCGAGATATACCAGCATCCAATGCGGAAGTGACAAAGATTGCAGTAGCACCGGGTGGCCACTACGAGGTGGTATCAAAAGGGAGCAATTCTTCGTTGACTCGCTTGTTAAATAGGCCACTTTCACAGTCTTATTAAACCTATTTACAGCCTGGTCAAAAAAACATTCTAGTCAGTATGTTTAGTTCATATCTCCATGACAACACTGAGGGGGGTGAGTTTTTATTTTATTGGGGGTAAAAATGTATGAATAATTGCTAATTCGGTTTACGTCACCTAGATGGGCGTATCTCCCGCCCCCCCCCCCCCCCCCCCCCCCCCTTTTTGGTTAAAGGAAATGAGGCGGAGCCAAACGAGTCAAACTAAGTTGGCGACGCACATAAACCAAGAGATTTGGATGCAGTTGGAATAACTGAGGTCTGCTTAGATGCTACATCCATTTTTTTATACTATCTATGGCTGGAACAGAGTGACACAAAAACACACACACACACTTTTAAGGAGTTTTTCACTCGCTCCGTATCCTTGCTTGCCCCAACAAGTTTGTGCGGCGTGCTTGTTGTTTAGTTTCCGGTGTAGCTAGATCCGGTATGGTGTTGTAGGCCTAGTTTATGTCGTTTATATAGTTTATCTGTTACGTATTTTAAGAACCTAAGCTACCCACACATAGACCCTATGAAGCAGGACCAAACATATAAGCCGTAAATACTATACATAGCCACAAGGGGAGCAAGACCTTATTGAAGGCTGCTCCACCACAGAAGACATCACCTTTAGTTAGGTGAAGAAGCCGAAGCCATTACGTCACCCCGGCCACGCCCACTACAGAGGACACACCCACTTGACGTGCTCAAGCGGGTGATTCGAAGGAAACAGCCCCAGAATCTCTTGGCAGCCCACAGGATAGGGTTAATATAACTTTGGTCAGCTGGGAGACGCTCTGCACGTGCAAAGATATGCTTCAACCTCCTTTTGCTTCATAGTCAGTTTACCATACCGAATTACTTTACTAATTAAAGTAACTGTTAAAAGCTATCCTTTGGATTTGATCACTTTCCTTGAAGAACTCTGCAATATATCTAACGTGACTAGTTGTTGCTAGACAGCAGGTGAAAAAACGACAACGTTTGCCAAGCCAAAAGCGTTAATCGCGCGATAAAAAAATGTATGCCGCTAAAATTGGTTTGCGTTAACGCCGTTAATAACGCGTTAAACTGACAACACTATTAACGCAAACAAACAATAACGATCAATCGCAAGTCCGCTTCAAAGCAGCCCAGGGAATCGAAACTTGGCGACCACATGCATTTTCTTCAGAAAATGCACAAGCGGCAACATGTCTAGTTATTTATTGATTATGTTTTATCATGTCTATCTTATGTACATGGATCCTGGGATGAAATAGAAGCTGTTATAAGTGTGTGCTAGTGTTAGTAATTGGTAGGCATTTCGGGAGGATGGCAGCCAAAAGTTAGAGAAACAGACAAGTAGCCCAAAGGTTGCGAGTCTGAATCCCAAGCCAGATGGCGAAAACAATAGGAAATTATGATAATTAACGATTTTCTTTTTTAAGGTAGTATTTCTACTTGCCGTCCAAGGCTTCTTGGAGCTAGCAAAAAATAAATAGTTTGATTTTTACGAATCCAGTTGAATCAAATATTTACCATCCAGGATAGAGGTTTCCAAAAGAGTAGGACACATAGCAGGCCATGCTGACCACAATGGTCCATTTGCAACCCAGGTTCTTGATCATAAGGGGGGGTAGGAACATGGAGGAGATGATGATGGAGGCATAGATGACGCTCAGCGAGGCCACACCCATCCCCTCCTCTGCATTCAGGCTACTCTAGAGGAAGAGAGGTTGGAAAGAGATGATGGCTTGTTAAACACTTGCTTTTTAAACCTCATTCCTAGGCGATTCGGTCTCATGATGGAACACCTTCAACAAGGTGCTCCAAATGAGCATTATTGGTGCAAGAGAGGACCTTGCAGGACCTTGGAGGGAGCTTTGATCCGTTTCAGTTTTATTGATTGATTCCATATTTTTTTCCCTCGTCATTATTATCCCTTTTTCATGTTATTATTCTTCATGCTGCGGGCACTGTTCACTGGCATTTGGAAGTAAGAGAACAGAAATTGCATTGGAGTAGACTGGGATAACACAGTAATTCATGACTCTACATGAATATTTGTTCATGCCTTCTGTGTCGAGATGGGTTGGACGGAGTTGGAAGTTGTAGTATGGTTTCAAATTAATACAATATTGAATTAAGAAATACTAAAAATAGTAATACAAAAAAATTAAGCAATTTCTTATATGATGCAATTTTACATCAAACTATCTCAAATAAGATTATAATTTGTCATTAAGGTATGACTGGTGAATAATCCTATGTTTCTGATATGTGTTGATGGCTGTGCCGAGGGAGGGCGTTGGGCTTCTCAAACACTAAGAGTTTAACACCACGGTGTGCGGTGCATTTCACATACCTCACAGCTGATTATATTGTTTATACACAATGATGGTACTAGCTTAAATATTAACTATCCAAAAGCTGGGTGGTTTAGTTTAGGGATAACACGTTCCCCTTCCTTCCTATTGATAGTTTCAGCAAAAGTGATATATAACAGTGGACAGAAGAGCCAGTGAACCCAAACCCATTTTCTTATTTGTTTTATACGTAGTAACTTAGTCTTACATAATTGTCAACATACTAATCTATGCCAGCTAAAACAGTGGGTCGACGGGCTGTTTAAGGGCTGCAATTTCCTTCTATTTAAAAAAATTATGTCAAAACGGCATTAGTATCGTTACAAAAAGTATTCAAGATCTTTGTCACCCTTACCTGCAGACTCTGAAGGCCGCCATATGCCGTGAACAGGGAGAGGAACCCGATGGACACCACCAACACGTTCTTCAAGTTACGCCTGTTCATGCTGATGTACAACCAGACTTCTAGTAGAAGCACAGTGTTAGTCGGTAGATGAAACTGTGAGCTAAGTCAGTCTATGTGGCTGTGCCTATATAGTGATAACATGGCCATATATACGGTCAAAGTTCACTTCAAGACATACCTTTCTAGCATCTGCCTTCTGCTGAATTGATTACAAATGCTTTATCTTGATTTTCAAGATAAAGATATATTGGATATATATATTGGATATTCAAGATATATTGATTAGTTTCCAAACGGTACAGCTTACACCTAACACCTAATGCTAATTTGTCTTGTCCCATTTGTTTTCTTGTTTACATTATTTATTATAGTTACATTGGGTCATTTTCAGTAGTTATGAATTAACTTGACTCCAATCCAAACAGCGTGGAAGCACAGTACAAAGGGTAATCACATGTTGTAGAATGGTTTGTCATAAAATGATTAAAGCTTTTCCTTATTGTGATCAAATGTAACCGGTGAGTTTCTGGCATTTTCTGCGTTGTGTTTGGAAGAGGCCCAGACCAGGATATCTTTGGAGGCGATCTCTGTTTATTCTGACAAAGGTTTAAATAACAACAATATCCTACGGTCAACTCTTATTAACGTGAGCTCCTCTCCCAAGGAGTACAACATCAAAAGGGGATGTTGCATTCAATTCATTAAAAAAAGAAAACATAGCTGACAAAGGTGTAAATAACAATATCCTCCGGTCAACTCTTAGCGTGAGCCCCAACACAAATTCAATTACAGAAATATGTTAGCGTACTACACAATAAGTTTAAGCTAGGCTAAAACATGGACATTTCTGTGACCACAGTGTCGCTCACCTCTCCCGAGTTCAACATCAAAAGGCGAGAGGCCAAAGCGTGAAGCAGATTTATAGGGGGGACCCACGAAAGTGAACGTTGGGGTAAAGAAACTAAGTCTCAAACGTTCCACATATTGACTCAGGAGGCCGGACATGTCAGGTTATAATTATTGAATCAGATTTTGTGGAATTATAATAATCCATATTACTGTTGTATATTTGACTCTGTTACACAATTTTACTGCTGTATAATTGACTCTGTTACACAAATATGGGTAACCCTTCCTTTTACAGTCCCCTTATTACTAGGTATTTACCCGGTACATACATGGTAAATTATAGTGTATTACTGGGTAATTACCACTGGTAATAAGAAGGTAAATACAGAGGTAGTTACCCGGTAAATACATGGTAAATCATAGTGTATTACTGGGTAATTACCACTGGTAATAAGAAGGTAAATACAGAGGAATTATCCGGTAAATTATAGTGTATTACTGTGTAATTACCACTGGTAATAAGAGGGTAAATACAGAGGAATTACAGCTGATGTACCAAGTAAAACCTTCACTATTACCCATCAACTCAACTAAGTAGCGTGTAGTTGTAACTGTTTTAGGTTGGTAATAACTCCGATATTGTGTACTTCCTAGGGAAATTAGGCAACCAATTCTTAGAAACACCCATTAATCCAAGGTTAATGTTGTAACAGCCCAAATTTAATGATGTACTATCTAGAAATTAGCATAGTACTTTAAAATAAAATACTTTTTCTTAGTTATTATTCATAGCTACACCCATTTAGAAAGGGTTTATTCGATTTACCACTATGGAATTACTTACCTGGTAACAACCTCTGCAGGAATCTGTTTTCCTACTAGTGTCATGGTACATCTCTTAAATACTGGGTACGAAGCCGTTTGTTTCCATGGTATAACCAGGTTCTTACCATATAATTCATAATAGATACATTCCATTATCCATGCAGTCAACACAAACTTGTACCATGTACGTTCTGCGACGTTACCAAGTAAAACACGACAATTTACCCAGTAATTAAGCTGAAACTGTACTGTAAAAGGAAGCCTTGTTTGTTTCCATGGTATTACCAGTTCTTAACCATATAATTTGTAATACATTATTCCCTTTTCCATGCAATCAACACAAACTTGTACCATGTACGTTCTGCGACATTACCAAGTAAAACACGACAATTTACCCAGTAATTAAGCTGAAACTGTACTGTAAAAGGAAGCCTTGTTTGTTTCCATGGTATTACCAGGTTCTTACCATATAATTTGTAATACATTATTCCCTTTTCCATGCAATCAACACAAACTTGTACCATGTACGTTCTGCGACATTACCAAGTAAAACACGACAATTTACCCAGTAATTAAGCTGAAACTGTACTGTAAAAGGAAGCCTCGTTTGTTTCCATGGTATTACCAGGTTCTTACCATATAATTTGTAATACATTATTCCCTTTTCCATGCAGTCAACACAACTTGTACCATGTACGTTCTGCGACGTTACCAAGTAAAACACGACAATTTACCCAGTAATTAAGCTGAAACTGTACTGTAAAAGGAAGCCTTGTTTGTTTCCATGGTATGACCATGTTCTTACCATATAATTTGTAATACATTATTCCCTTTTACATGCAGTCAACACAAACTTGTACCATGTACGTTCTGCGACGTTACCAAGTAAAACACGACAATTTACCAGTAATTAAGCTGAAACTGTACTGTAAAAGGAAGCCTTGTTTGTTTCCATGGTATTACCAGGTTCTTACCATATAATTTGTAATATATTATTCCCTTTTCCTTGCAGTCAACACAAATTTGTACCATGTACGTTCTGCGACGTTACCAAGTAAAACACGACAATTTACCCAGTAATTAAGCTGAAACTGTACTGTAAAAGGAAGCCTTGTTTGTTTCCATGGTATTACCAGGTTCTTACCATATAATTTGTAATACATTATTCCCTTTTCCATGCAGTCAACACAAACTTGTACCATGTACGTTCTGCGACGTTACCAAGTAAAACACGACAATTTACCCAGTAAGTTAGCTGAAACTGTACTGTAAAAGGAAGCCTCGTTTGTTTCCATGGTATTACCAGCTCTTACCATACAAGTTGTAACTGGTTATTCCCTTCTCCATGCAATCAACACAAACCATATATGTTCTGCAACATCGTTCACCAGTAGTTAAGCACTTTAATTGTTGTTATAAAACCCCAATCCACTGTTGATGAAAGGCATATTAAAATTAAACAAAATCAAAGGCTTATCTTTCAAACAATGCATATCTCACAAACAAGCACTGAACACTGAAGAAATCAGACAAAAAAAAGAGCCGTCTGCATCAACTCAATTTAAATGTTACTGATGGTGTTTTCATAAAACACATGACAGTGTTATGGCAAGTGACCACAAGGAAGACTGCTTCAACCTCTACAATTTGAATAAGTGGTGAATGCCATGCAGCAATCTGCCTATGGGAGCATCTTTGTGGTCATTCGCAAACCAATGAGTCCACTCGATGAATGAGAGATGACTCTTTAGTGTCTTCTCTGTGAGGTATCCCTGCAGTCTCCACATCTGGGATTTGAAGGCTGACCAAGACCTGACCAGGTACCTCCAAATCTCCCCTTCCATACTGTAATAAAGAATCAGAAGACAAGAAAATAAACATTAGGACTGTCAATTAATGAACATTTCTAGAACATGTAGAACTCAAAGATTATTTTGTTTATCAGTTAAGAAAGGATGCTGGTCCTCTGGCCATTGTGTTTGGTCATATTGAAAAGAGAAAAAGGCATAGCCATAAATACAGTTAATAGGACGGGAGGGGACAGGCTGTTAGCTCCGGTTAGCCATTTAGCATCGAGCTAGCGGAGCTTCTGTCATTCAAATAACTCGGACATGTTGTTTAAAAACTATAACATCAAATTTATTAAAATATCCGGATTTAATCGGGCTCTCTCCCATAAGTACAGTTAATAGGACGGGAAGAGACAGGCTCTGTTAGCCCCGGTTAGCGCGATGCTAAAGAGCAGCTCTACAGGAGCATGCCACCTCAACAGGTGCAAGTAAAGCCCAGTTCAGACCAAAGATTCACCTTGCAACGGCTTGCAACGAGACGGTTTTAGAACGTCGCAGGGGCGGTGTGAACGGGTCGTTGCAAGCCGTTGCAAGCCGTTGCAAGCCGTTGCAAGGCGTCGCAAGGCGTTGCAAGGAGTCGCCAGAGATTGAACATGTCAAATCGCAAGGTCCAGTTTTAGAACGCGGCGATTTAACTATTCCTCTTCAGCCAATCACAGCACAGAACAACTTGTACGTCACGGCCTTACTCCGTCCCGGTACCGTACTGTCGTATTTTGTTGATGACATCAACAAAATACGACAGTACGGCACTTTTAATCTTGCTGAATTCTACGACGAATAATTGTGTACAAATACAGGTATGAGGACGAAAAAAGACCTGAAAAGATTTGGTTGGGGTTTGTCTCATTTTTCCTGCATTTACAGTGTGGGCGCAGAATTCGACAGTGCGCTAGATTGATTGTGGCATCGTTGATTGCGACCTGCGTTGCTTGTGGACTTTGTGATGATCGCAGACATGAATAATTGTGTCCAAATACAAATATGAGGACGACAAATGACCTTAAAACATTTGGTTGGAGTTTGACTCATTTTCCCCGCATTTACAGTGTGGTCGCAGATTTCGACGGTCTGCTGTCATGAATTGTGACCCATCGGGAATTGCGACCTGCTGCTTGTGGACTCTGTGATGATCGCAGACATGAATAATTGTGTCCAAATACAAATATGAGGACGACAAATGACCTGAAAACATTTGGTTGGAGTTTGACTCATTTTCCCCGCATTTACAGTGTGGTCGCAGATTTCGACGGTCTGCTGTCATGAATTGTGACCCATCGGGAATTGCGACCTGCTGCTTGTGGACTCTGTGATGATCGCAGACATGAATAATTGTGTGCACATACAGATATGAGGACGACAAATGACCGGAAAATGCAATGTATCCAACAACGGGTAATCTAAACTAACTGTAAGCTCCAGCTATTTACTCCAATGCAGATGTAGTGGAGAATGAGAAGACATAGTAACTCTAGCCTACTCTCAAGTAAAATAAAAATAAAACTAATTGCAAACCTAACTAATCTAACCTAACCTACGCAAATAATGCTGTTGCGGCTCTCAGCATGTGCCAGAGCGTTCACAGTTACTATGGAAACCACCTAGCGTCGCAGCCCGTTGCAGCGCGTTGCAGCCAGTGTGAACTGCCCAGTTTTAGAACGTCGCAGCCCGTCTCGTTGCAAGGCGTTGCAAGGAGTTGCGAGTTGCAAGGTGAATCTTTGGTCTGAACTGGGCTTTAGCCTCCGGTTTGATATTCGGTTTGTAACACTTCGACTAATCTTTTAGCCCAATTATTACGATAGAAACACGAGTTTCTTAATTTGAGAACCAAGCACATTGATTGTGTTCGTTTGAGACCACTTAATAATAATACACATAACGAGGATATAGCTCAGGGAATTACATTAACCCATATATTTTCAAACTGTTCATATTTCCATATGCATTCACCAAACAACCCTCAAATAAACCCACAGTCCAGATTCCCCAAAAGTCTTTTCCGCCGATGTGATCTGATAACCGCGTTAATAAGCGGCCTCCATTTGCGTGCCCCTTGCGCACACTCGCGCGTTCTCCTTCTAGTTCAAAGCAAACAAAAAAGAATATCCAAACGAAATCCCCGATGTCCCCGAACAAAACTCCGCCAGCAACTGTCTCTTACGTCCGGGGAAAAAATAGGCAAAGAAAAACAAGATGACCCAGGTCGTAACGAAAACCTCCAGCAAAAAATATAAATCGCTCTTACCGACGTATCCAAAGAGTCGGCAAGAGTTGTCGACTTTGTCCAGTGGTTCTTACAGCTTTTCCACTATTAAGCTTTCTCAGTTGGACTGGTGTTTGTTAGAGGTCCCTCTCAGACTCTCTCCATTCATTCATTACCCCCCTCCATTCATTCATTTCCTTGTATTTAAAACCTCTCGAACCTCATCCCGTCAGCTGACAGGCACGTCAGCTGATTTGCGGAACAACGATCCCCTGGTCAGAAAACAATAACAGCCATAAATATAAAATAAATACATATAAATATAAGGCCACAGGTACATATTAAGGTAGGAACATTACTTTAGGATCACCACATTATACCTGTGAATTCTTTACATATTGAAACCAGGTAATATTTTTACAGTGTATCCTAAAATATTAAATATGTGGCCTAGTGTCACATAGACCCCCCCTCCAGCCGGAGGCTACTCAGGTAAGACACCAAAATATTTTTTCAAACTTACCACATATACTGTATCCTCTTTTTGTGGGTTGTTCCACCCTACCCTGTAGTTTACAGGCCCCAATTTTTTTGTAATTTTAGCTGGCCCTTCCCACCTAGGCGCTAGCTTAGCAGAGAATTTATCACTGGCCCTAGAGAGAGGATGGGACCTGACCCAGACTAGGTCACCCTGCTGAAAGTGCGCATCTTTTCTGCGGGCATTATAATACCTAGCTTGTCTAAGTTGGTGCACCCCCACTCTCCGTTGGACCTCCTCTAGCATTTTCTGTTGTCTCTCCACCAGGTTGTAGGCCTCTCGCTGTGCAGGTGATGGTGACTTGTAGATGAGCCGTTCCAGTGGGCCTTTGAGGTTCCTGCCCAAAGCCAGCTCAGCAGGGGTTTGTCCAGTGCTCTCCTGTTGTGCTGTGTTGAGGGCGAAACGGAACTCTGACAGCCAATGGTCCCAGGTGTTGTGGTGTTTGCCGACATATGATGCAATCATGGCTTTAATGGTCCGGTTGAATCGTTCTGTCAGATTGGTTTGTGGATGATAACTGGTTGTGAGTTTCTGAACAACCCCCCATGTGTTGCAGAGGTTAGTGAGAAGTTTTGAAGTAAACTGTGGACCTCGGTCCGAAACCATGTATTGCGGCACCCCCCACCGGGTGAAGATTTCCTCTCTGAGGATTTTGACCAGACGGGGTGTCTTGCTGTCCCTCAAGGGAAACATTTCCACCCATTTAGAGCAATAGTCGACCACCACCAGGAGGTAACAGTTGGCTTTCTTACTTCTAGGTAATGGCCCCATGAGGTCAACACCCAGCATCACTCCCGGTTTTTCAACTACTGTGCTCTGCAGTAGTCCTGATGGCTTGGCGTTATCCGCTTTGTACTGCTGACAGGGTATACAGGACTTGACATGTGCCCACACATCTTTGCGGACATTCGGCCACCAGGCTACTCCCAACACCTTTAATAGAGTCTTCAGCTGACCTAGGTGACCACCAAGGGGATTATCATGAAAGTACCTCAGAAATTCGGACACCAGGGATTGTGGAACGACCATCTGGTACTTCTGTCCCTGGTCCCGTACAGGAACTCTTCTGTACAACACCCCTTGTTGGACCACAAAGCCAATGCGAGTTAAAGGCACATCTGTCTGGGCACTGTCCTGCTTCAGCTCACACACCCGTTGGTCCTTCTCTTGTTCCTCTGCTATCTCTGCAAGGGTAGTAGGCAACACAGAGTGGATTTTGGTGGAGACAGCCCAGCACGGTGATGGGTGAATTGAGAGAGGTTCGTGAGCCCGGGACAACGCATCTGGTGCTGAATTGAGACAGCCCTTTCGGTAATGTACCTTGAAATGGAACTGCTGTAATCGTAGGGTCCACCGGGTCAGACGGGAGCTAGTCTTTGGGCAATTGAACGCCCACGACAGTGCAGCATGATCAGTGTAGACGGAGAACTCCACTCCTTCTAAGTAGTGCCTCCACTTTTCAACCGCCCATACCACTGCCAGGCACTCCTTTTCCGAAGTGGAATAATTGCACTCTGGACCTCGGAGTCCCCTGGAGGCATAGGCTATCACCTGCTCCCCTTCTGGTGTGTTCTGGGACAAGATGGCGCCAAGGCCCACGTCACTAGCATCTGTTAGCACCTGGAATGGTAAGGATAGATCAGGCTGTGCCAGCACTGGTGGATTCTGCAAGGCCTCCTTTAAGGCATCCAGACTGGCCTGGCATTCACTGGTCCATAGCCACTCCACTCCTTTCCTCTTGAGATGGTTAAGCGGGGCTGCAAGGTCGGCAAACCGGGGAATGAATTTATGATACCAGCCAGCCAGTCCAAGAAAGCGCTGCAGAGCCTTTAAGTCCTTGGGAGTAGGGAAGTCAGCCACAGCCTGTATTTTAGCTGGGTCCACCTCCACCCCTTTGTCTGAGACAATGTGGCCAAGAAACTTAAGTTCCTGTTTGAAAAAGTGGCACTTCTTCATGTTAAGGCTGAGGTTTGCTTCTTGCAGCCTTTGGAAGACTGCAGCCAGATCCTGTATGTGGTTGTGGCGGGAATGAGAGTACACAATGATGTCGTCTATGTACACAAAACACATCTTTCCTCTCAAATTCCCTAGGACCCGCTCCATTAGCCTTTGAAAGCTCGCAGCAGCATTTCGGAGACCGAACGGCATGGATTTGAACTGGAACAGCCCTAGTGATGTTATAAATGCAGTCTTAGGCTTGCTTTCTTTTGTCATTGCCATCTGCCAATATCCCGATTGCAAATCCAATGAACTGAACCAAGAGGCTCCCTCCAATGATTCAAGAATGTCGTGTATGATGGGCATTGGATATGCATCAGGCAAGGTCTTGGCATTCACTCTCCTGTAGTCTACGCAAAACCTATAGGATCCATCAGGTTTGTTGACGAGAACCACAGGTGAGGACCAGGCAGATTGTGATGGTTCGATGATGTTCTCAGCCAGCATTTTCTCCACATGTTCTTCTACTATTCTCTTCTTCAGAGGAGATACCCGATATGCCTTGCTCCGGACAGGAACTTCATCTTGCAGGAAGATGGCATGCTTCTCCACCTCAGTTTTTCCCAGCTTCCCAGAGGTAACCGTCGGCCAGTTCTCCATAAGTTGCTGAAGCCCTTCAGGCCAGTCAGAATCATGCCTGGGAGATGGGGTTTCTGTTGTAGAGGAGACCCAACACTTATGGTAAGTACCCGGTGGCAGGGCATAGTAGAGGTGTACCCCCTCTAGAGAGCTAAGACTGTTGTTGTTCCACCCAGTAGTGGTGAGAGGTTGTCGTTTAAAGATATGATAGGTGTAGCCTCTATCTGTCTTTAGTCCATAACTGTTCTTAGCCAGATGAATGAGAACACCGGTAGTAGCTAGGAAGTCTAGGCCTAGAATCACAGGGAAAGCAAGGTGACGGTCATCCATCACGTGTACTTCAGCAGGCCATTGTTTGCCATGCCAATCGAGGCAAATAGTTTTCTTCCCCAGGGCTTGGTGTGTGGTCCCGTCTGCCATGACGAACCTCTGTCTCTCTGCTGGTAGGAAGTTTTCATCTGCTGCTGTCACCTGTCGCCATAGACTCTGCTTCATCAATGTGAAAGTGCTGCCTGTGTCTACTACCGCGTCTCCCTGCATGCCTCTGATGGTAATGGGAACTAACAGTAGACCCTGTTGATCTTTATCTCTGTGTGTTTGATGTTGAACTACCGTTAATTCAGCTGCTCCATGCTTGCTCCTTTTATCTGATGGTTTTTTTTCTTGTCTATCTGAACTAGCATGCACCTTCTGGCAGTACTCCTTGGCTCCAGAGCAGTCCTTCTCCACCATAGAGCCCACCTTCACCAGTTGTGCCACGGTTGTCACGGTCCCACGGAGGCACCCCGCTATTTTAGGATTGCTATTATTCAAGATACGCCTTACAATCTCTTCTTCAGGCATGTCCTGCTTCCATTTCAGACATAAATCCTGGTAGTCATAGGCGAAATCTCGGAGGCACTGGTCTGGCTTCTGAATGGTGGTTCTCAACTTCTCCTCCACTTCACTCAAGTAATCTGTGGATAGGAAAGCTGCTAGAAAGTCTTCTCTGAATGAGATCCAATCATGTACCTGACTCTTGGTAGCTTTCCACCAACTGAGTGCTGAGCCCTTTAAAACTGAGGATAGCGCACCCATTAGCTCATGAGAAGTAATGGGTCTCATTTCTAGAAAGTTTTCACACCGTTCGATAAACCGCAAGACATCAGAGGATTCACTGCTAGGGCCGAATGTCGGAAATTCCAGGTTCACAGGGGGCTTGTGGTACATTGGAGAGGCAACAGACTTCATACGGCCAGGAGGTGTTGCAACATACTGACCAGCTTGGGTAACCATTGGGCTAGCTTGGGTAACCATTGGGCTAGCTTGGGTAGCTATTGGGCTTACATTAGTGGAGACTGCTATAGTTCTCAGTGGTACGGGAGTGCTAGTGGGCCTTAGCCCGTGCACTTGTTTTCTCCATTGTTCATCTCTTCGAAGAAGGCAATTGTACACTGTCCTCTCCAACTTTCCTATACCATCACACGAGAACTTTTCTAGTTGAGTCAGGTTTTCTTCCACCCACCCTCTAAAACTCAACTCCCTATTTACAGCACTTGTTACAGACTCCCTAAATTCAGCTTTTAACTGTTCCACTTGGTTTTGTAGGCTATTGATGTTATTTGCCAATTCCTCACTCTCTGTCTGTGTTTCCTGTGTAACCGTTTCTTCCCAAACAGCCCCCCTGTTATCCTCACCATTATTATCATTACCATCACCATCATCATCATTTTCAACATCATTTTCAACATCATTTTCATTACCAACAACATAATTTTCGTCATTATCAACATCCTCCAAACCCATTCTAACCCTACCCACAGTATTTGGAACATTACCAGGAGTGCGTGGAACATCATTAGGGCTATGACCAATATGGTGTGTAGTGCTAAGTGTACTAGTGTCATTGTCACTAATATACAATGAGCTCAGTAAATAAGATATATCTGAAGTAGATCTTCTCGTAACAAAAGGTCCTGCAGTAAAATCGGGATCACCAAATACAGGCCTTAGATTAGGCAAAGAGGTCCTTCCCTCTCTATGAGCCATATTACTAAATGTATCTCAATATTTTTTCACAAACAACAATCAAAGTAACTCTGGCCCCCGTACTGGCCACCATATGTAACACTTCGACTAATCCTTTAGCCCAATTATTACGATAGAAACACGAGTTTCTTAATTTGAGAACCAAGCACATTGATTGTGTTCGTTTGAGACCACTTAATAATAATACACATAACGAGGATATAGCTCAGGGAATTACATTAACCCATATATTTTCAAACTGTTCATATTTCCATATACATTCACCAAACAACCCTCAAATAAACCCACAGTCCAGATTCCCCAAAAGTCTTTTCCGCCGATGTGATCTGATAACCGCGTTAATAAGCGGCCTCCATTTGCGTGCCCCTTGCGCACACTCGCACGTTCTCCCTCTAGTTCAAAGCAAACAAAAAAGAATATCCAAACGAAATCCCCGATGTCCCCGAACAAAACTCCGCCAGCAACTGTCTCTTACGTCCGGGGAAAAAATAGGCAAAGAAAAACAAGATGACCCAGGTCGTAACGAAAACCTCCAGCAAAAAATATAAATCGCTCTTACCGACGTATCCAAAGAGTCGGCAAGAGAGTGTCGGCAAGAGTTGTCGACTTTGTCCAGTGGTTCTTACAGCTTTTCCACTATTAAGCTTTCTCAGTTGGACTGGTGTTTGTTAAAGGTCCCTCTCAGACTCCCTCCATTCATTCATTACCCCCCTCCATTCATTCATTTCCTTGTATTTAAAACCTCTCGAACCTCATCCCGTCAGCTGACAGGCACGTCAGCTGATTTGCGGAACACCGATCCCCCGGTCAGAAAACAATAACAGTCATAAATATAAAATAAATACATATAAATATAAGGCCACAGGTACATATTAAGGTAGGAACATTACTTTAGGATCACCACATTATACCTGTGAATTCTTTACATATTGAAACCAGGTAATATTTTCACAGTGTATCCTAAAATATTAAATATGTGGCCTAGTGTCACAGGTTTACCACCCAATCGGATTCATCAACATAAGTGCAATACATTACGGGCTTAGTATGTTGAGGACGGTTTAGGACACCGTATCGTGAAAAATCACAAACACATGTTGGCGCCATCAATGTCAGTGCAACAACGTCATTTACGTTCTGGCTGCTACCTGTTTTAGGGACCGTCAACAAATTACACTCACCGATAGGTGGCAGAGACGTTACCATGGAATTGTTTCAGGAAATTAATCACACAAATATATTGCAATATAGTTAATCATAATGCAGTTAATAGTTTAATATTCGAAAAAAAATCGACTAAACTATATTTGAAATTATTAATTGCATTCCGTTTAACAGTAATGCAATATATTAGCAAAGTTACCTGCAGTAAGTAGCAGACCACCATTGGCAACTACTACTACAATCAGGTGACAAAATGTATTTTTTGTGATTTTTATATTATTTTATATGATTTATTTCCAGAAACAATTCCATGGTAACGTCTCTGCCACCGGTCGGTATGTGTAACTTGTTGACGGTCCCTAAAACAGGTAGCAGCCAGAACGTAAATGACGTTGTTGCACAGACATCGATGGCGACAACATGTGTTTGTGATTTTCGCGATGCACCGTCCTCAACATACTAAGCCCGTAATGTATTGCACTTATGTTGATGAATCCGATTGGGTGGTAAACCGAATATCTGGCGAATATCAAACCGGAGGCTAACTTGCACCTGTTGAGGTGGCATGCTCCGGTAGAGCTGCTCTTTAGCATCGCGCTAACCGGCGCTAACAGAGTCTCTTCCCGTCCTATTAACTGTACTTATGCAGGGATGCAAACAGCTCACTTTTTAAGTGAGACTCACTTTTTTGAAGGCCAAATGGGTCACTTGTGTGGTTCATGCAGATCCAAGGAGTTTTTGTTGGGGGGGGGGGGGGGGGGGGGGGGGGGGGGGGGGGGGGGGTCTAATTTGCGCCGGAACTTTCGTGCGCATGCGCGCTCCTCATTCCCGTAACTAACCGTTTCTGCTATGTTTTCTGCCATCTAGATCGTTCAAAAACTATCAAGCAGAGAAATAGAGCTTGCGCCCGTATATTAATCATTACGGTAGCCCACACCACTTCCGCAGAACTACCGTCAAATCACAGAGACAAGATTCACCAGCACCTGAAGTATTTGTAACGTGAGCTTCTATGTACCGTAACTCCTGAATGGTTGGGGAATTTCAAAAATTTCGACCGGTTTCTGAAAGTAAAGAATGAAAGCTTAAGGTAAGGTTGCAGTCTTTTGCTGAAAGTTTAACATGAATATTATTTGTCTTGGAAGTATCCATGATGGAGTGACCAGACGTTTCAGGGGACAGTCGCAGCTTTTGGTTGCCTATCCCCGGGAAAATAAAAATAAACTCTGTCCCCGTTTTTTTTAAGATAAAAAATTAAGGAAGGCCGATATCAATCAAACTGATGGCCACAATCTCCCCGTTTCTCTCCGCCTTTTTGGGATTTATGTCCTGGTATTGAACATCGGATGACTGGTCATTTTCATCCATGATATCAGTTAACTTGAGCTGATGTTAGCTAGCGTATAGACCTGCATAGTTAGAGATAACACTGTTACTAATTAAGAGTGGCGTAGGTAATCTAGGCCTAGGGAACGTGAAAGCTTGCGATGTGTGCGTTCGCACCAAACGCGACGGGGCGACAGGATCCCATACAAAGTGAGGCGTATCGGGCAATTTTTTTGCGGGGGAAAACCGGCGATAAGTTTTGATTTGTCACACCATACTTTCGCCGTGCACAGGCGAGCGCGTTCATGAGGATTTGTGGCGCGACAAATTTGCTCGACTTGAAATATTTAAACTTTGACGCAAATTTTGTGTGATGACAGCCAATCAGCGTTCAACAGCGTGGCCACTGAGTGACATGTGTAACGTAACAGTCAATCAGCGTTTAACCGTCAAACTCAGTGCAGTGCAGTCCGGGATGAACTGCAGCATGGAGGAGAAAGTGATTGTTGCCGTATGCGACTCCCGGAGCTCTATATATAATAGTATATAATATGATATAATTGTATATATAATATCACAGCCAAAAGCTCTGCGCCTCCGGATGGCCGTAGCGCGGGGAGCTCACAGGGATTGGGCTTCTCAGGGTTTGTTTACCGGCGTTGCTATGGTTTCCGGTCTTGTGTGTTACGTGATGAATGAAACAGGCGGTCGAAACTGTTGTGCATTAAGCTTTATTGTTTAGTGACTCTTTTAGTCCGATTCTATCTAATGTAGGGAGGTAAAGTAAAAACCATTCAGGTAGTAAATGTTGAATGAAATTAACTAGGACTTAAAATTTGCAATTTGGTTCACCATGGACTAGGCCCACATGTTTCAGACCTGGCCTATATCTACAAAAGAAACTACCTTTGGAGAACCCCATCCTACAATCCCTCTCTGCTCTAGACCCCATCCTCAGAGGTCACTCGCAAGCTGTGATCCATTTGAAGAAGCTGGCCACCAACCTTCAACACTTCACAGACCCTGAAAGTGATGTCCACCTCGAAATAGTAGGGTACAGTGTGTCTCCAGATTTGGCCTCATTCAGTGAGGGAGAGGACATGGTCACTTGGTTGGCCAAGGTCTTCAATTCTCAAAAGTTCCCTGCATTGAGCAAAGTCGTGAAAGCCGCCCTCTCCATCTTTCATGGCCCATTGGTGGAGGCCTCCTTCAATGTCTTATGGGGGACATTATTGACCCAAAGAGCAGCAACATGGCTATCCCTACATTTAATGCATTCCAAACTGTTAAATACACACTAAAATCAGGCAACATGTCCGCCACTCAAATTTTTAAGAGGGACGATCCAAAATATGGGAAATTGGATCAAAGGCTGTGTCAAAACATCAAGTCTGCTGGGGCAAGGGATGCGGCTAGACGCCAAAAGAACCGGATTTCAGCAATGGAGAGGGCTAAAGAATATGGGTACGAGAAAGCACAAACTGCAGAGGACAGTAAAAGGGCTGCACTCGAAGCCGAAAAGAGGGCAAGAATGAAGCATGCGGCCAAACAAAGGCGTCGGGCACTCGAGATCCTGGTGGCAAAAAAAAAGAAGTAATTCTGTCAAAATGACAATGAAAATGTTGTTTTGTTTTTTGTATTAATCCGTTACTCTAGCTATTGCCAATATGTTTACAATTCAATAAAGAATGGAGTAGAAATCTTTGGCCCTTTTCATCATTGCGCCCCTTCCATGGTCTCATGTGGGATCGGCAAGTCGCCGCGATGTACTCAATTTTTTGACCCTTCACCTGTTTGCATCCCAGACTTATGGGAGAGAGCCCGATTAAATCCGGATATTTTAATAAATTTGGTGTTATAGGTTTTAAACAACATGTCCGAGTTATTTGAATGACAGAAGCTCCGCTAGCTCGATGCTAAAGTGCTAACCGGAGCTAACAGCCTGTCCCCTCCCGTCCTATTAACTGTATTTATGGCTATGCCTTTTTCTCTTTTCAATATGACCAAACACAATGGCCAGAGGACCAGCATCCTTTTTTAACTAATAAACAAAATAATCTTTGAGTTCTACATGTTCTAGAAATGTTCATTAATTGACAGTCCTAATGTTTATTTTCTTGTCTTATTCTTTATTGCAGTATGGAAGGGGAGATTTGGAGGCACCTGGTCAGGTCTTGGTCAGCCTTCAAAGCCCAGATGTGGAGACTGCAGGGATACCTCACGGAGAAGACACTAAATAGTCAACTCTCATTCATCGAGTGGACTCATTGGTTTGCGAATTACCACAAAGATGCTCCCATAGGCAGATTGCTGCATGGCATGCACCGCTTATTCAAATTGAAGAGGTTGAAGCAGTCTTCCTTGTGGTCACTTGCCATAACAATGTCATGTGTTTTATGAAAACACCATCAGTAACATTTAAATTGAGTTAATGTGGACGGCTCTTTTTTTTGTCCGATTTCTTCAGTGTTCAGTGCCTGTTTGTGAGATATGCATTGTTTGAAAGATAAGCCTTTGATTTTGTTTAATTTTAATATGCCTTTCATCAACAGTGGTTTGGGGTTTTATAACAACAATTAAAGTGCTTAACTACTGGTGAACGATGTTGCAGAACATATATGGTTTGTGTTGATTGCATGGAAAAGGGAATAACCAGTTACAACTTATATGGTAAGAGCCTGGTAATACCATGGAAACAAACTAGGCTTCCTTTTACAGTACAGTTTCAGCTTACTTACTGGGTAAATTGTCGTGTTTTACTTGGTAACGTCGCAGAACGTACATGGTACAAGTCTGTGTTGACTGCATGTAAAAGGGAATAATGTATTACAAATTATATGGTAAGAACCTGGTAATACCAAGGAAATAAACGAGGCTTCCTTTTACAGTACAGTTTCAGCTTAATTACTGGGTAAATTGTCGTGTTTTACTTGGTAACGTCGCAGAACGTACATGGTACAAATTTGTGTTGACTGCATAGAAAAGGGAATAATGTATTACAAATTATATGGTAAGAACCTGGTAATACCATGGAAACAAACGAGGCTTCCTTTTACAGTACAGTTTCAGCTTAATTACTGGGTAAATTGACGTGTTTTACTTGTTAACGTCGCAGAACGTACATAGTACAAGTTTGTGTTGACTGCATGGAAAAGGGAATAATGTATTACAAATGATCTGGTAAGAACCTGGTAATACCATGGAAACAAACGAGGCTTCCTTTTACAGTACAGTTTCAGCTTAATTACTGGGTAAATTGACGTGTTTTACTTGGTAACGTCGCAGAACGTACATGGTACAAGTTTGTGTTGACTGCATGGAAAAGGGAATAATGTGTTACAAATTATATGGTAAGAACCTGGTAATACCATGGAAACAAACGAGGCTTCCTTTTACAGTACAGTTTCAGCTTAATTACTGGGTAAATTGTCGTGTTTTACTTGGTAACGTCGCAGAACGTACATGGTACAAGTTTGTGTTGACTGCATGGAAAAGGGAATAATGTCTTACAAATTATATGGTAAGAACCTGGTAATACCATGGAAACAAACGAGGCTTCCTTTTACAGTACAGTTTCAGCTTAATTACTGGGTAAATTGTCGTGTTTTACTTGGTAACGTCGCAGAACGTACATGGTAAAAGTTTGTGTTGACTAGATGGAAAAGGGAAAAATGTATTACAAATTATATGGTAAGAACATGGTAATACCATGGAAACAAACGAGGCTTCCTTTTACAGTACAGTTTAAGCTTAATTACTGGGTAAATTGTCGTTTTTTACTTGGTAACGTCGCAGAACGTACATGGTACAAGTTTGTGTTGACTGCATGGATAATGGAATGTATCTGTTATAAATTATATGGTAAGAACCTGGTAATACCATGGAAACAAACGGCTTCGTACCCAGTATTTAAGAAGATGTACCATGACACTAGAGGAAAACAGATTCCTGCAGAGGTTGTTACCAGGTAAGTAATTCCATAGTGGTAAATCGAATAAACCCTTTCTAGATGGGTGTAGCTATGAATAATAACTAAGAAAAAGTATTTTATTGTAAAGTACTATGCTAATTTCTAGATTGTACATCATTAAATTTGGGCTGTTGCCAACATAAACCTTGGATAATAGGTGTTTCTAAGAATTGGTTGCCTAATTTCGTAGGAAGTACACAATATCGGAGTTATTACCAACCTAAAACAGTTACAACTACACGCTACTTAGTTGAGTTGATGGGTAATAGTGAAGGTTTTACTTGGTACATCAGCTGTAATTCCTCTGTATTTACCCTCTTATTACCAGTGGTAATTACACAGTAATACACTATAATTTACCTGATAATTCCTCTGTATTTACCTTCTTATTACCAGTGGTAATTACCCAGTAATACACTATGATTTACCATGTATTTACCGGGAAACTACCTCTGTATTTACCTTCTTATTACCAGTGGTAATTACCCAGTAATACACTATAATTTACCATGTATGTACCGGGTAAATACCTAGTAATTAGGGGACTGTAAAAGGAAGGGTTACCTAAATGTCTTGATATCATCTTTCGTCTCAACACTTCTGCTGCAGCCGCTTAAAGTCTCACTCTGAGAACCTTAAAATATGAATCAATCCATTAGAAGTATGAAAATATCTTCCCGAAGGCGAAACGGGGCAAACAAGGTGTCCTTTGACATCTACGTTTCGAGGCCATTGCAACAGTGCCACACATGATCATATTTGAATATGTTTCGGGGTAGTAATTAGCTGTCGATTTTGGAGGCCTTTATCAATAATGACCAGCTATAGATTTGCTTCCCGATGGAGATTTTTGACAAATTACATGTTATTTAGCATCTACTCGTTAAGCTGAGTCCAATGAGATCAAGCTTGCCCTCTTGCCCAGGCGCGTCGTTAGCAATTGAAAACATCCGGGGCTTTAGCCCGGGGGGGAGCACCGTCCTGACTCCTGCGTGCTACGGTATCTTAATTAATTAAATAATTAATTGATTAATGTATCGATTAATTAATTAAGGGCGCCCCCAACACATAGGTCGCCTATGCCGAGCGCCAGGGCAAAAATAAGACATTAGAATAGCCTATATAGCCTGCGTGCACCTACCCGATGTCAAGAAGCCATCGCTGCTCCGACGGACCTTTCTCCCCCAGCCAGGCAACGGCAAGTAAGTAGTGGTCTGCTTTATGTTTCATTTTTAAGTTATTACTTATTGTCAGTGTAGGTTTAATGTTACAGATAAAAACATGCTTTATATTTAGTCAGCATTTCAGAGTTCTAATGTTTTCCCGGAATATGCATTCCTAAACTGTTCACGTCAAGTTCTCTTTAAGATCGCATGAGATGATATGTGCTATCGCGCGACCTGTAACCAGGAAGTAAACACTCGCTTGCACGAAATGATATGCGCTATCGCGCGACGTGTAACCAGGATGTAGATTTAAATAATGAAAAAATAATCTTCCCAGACTGTTTCTGTTACTTGCTTATGCTGTATGCAAGTTGTTTAAGAAGCGTATCTCCATATAAATCTGAGCTGTACATGAATCTGTTAATGAAGTCTCATTTCGACTCCTTCCTCCACTTCACTATTCATGTTCTGTTGCTTGCAGTTAACTACAGCCGCCCTTCCTGGGTAACACCACCACCAATCCCTGGTCATCCATTGAAGCCATCTCTCTCACTCTGCACAGTCACACTGTTGCCGCTTCATTCTCATTGTCTCATAATCTCATTATTATGGCTGCTGTGGATGCTTTAAAAAATAAACATTTTTCTCTTAGGTAAAATCAAACCAGTGGGATGTTAGATTGAAAACCTCCAAAGCAATGTATTAAAAATGTAAAGACAGTCCTATGTGAAGTTTCTTTTTTGGGGATTTTCAAAATGAGGTACCAGAATGGATTGTCAACCCACTGTTTCTCAACCCTCTCCGATTATTACTATGAGTAGTAGTATTGCATGCATACAGTACTCACATCAGCGCCACAGTAAGCCTATAGAGGCTGCAACCATTGGCTTCTCAAAAGATTGTAGTGTTTTAGAATGAACAACCACTAGAGAGACAAGACAAGACTAATTTTGATTGACAAGTTGGCTAGATTTATATATGTATTTATATTATTTTTTTATTTATAAGAATGAAAGAAAATTGTGTAATGAAAGAATAAAACAATGATTGATGCATTTTTGTTTGAATAACATCTTGCTCCCGCGGCCAGTGCCAGCGCCGGCATTGCAAGGGGAGGGATATTACGTGCATTTGCAGGAGGCGGGATAAGTGCGGCCGCTGTCACTCAGGTTTGTTTTCGTTTGACGCAGACAGCATGGAGGCAGAACAGACCGCAGAAGTCAACGCGATCGTCTTCAATGTTGCCGCAACGATGCAGCATATATTCAGCAGAGCAGCCAGTACTTACGTGTATGAAAGCAGCTATATATATATATATATATATATATATATATATGTATATATATGTATATATATACATATTTTAATTTTATTTTTTTACGGCAGAGATTCGGGGCTGATCCCAAAAGATCCGGGGCTATAGCCCCGAATGCCCAGGTCTAACGACGCGCCTGCTCTTGCCACACCGAGATCATGTCCTAGACCATATGTACCATGTAAAATACATGTTACCATTTGCTAGAGTGTCATGCTTGGTGTCATTGGACTCAGATCAACGTGTAGATGCTAAATAACATGTCATTTGTCACAAATTTCTATCGGGAAGTAAATCAATAGCTGCTCATTATTGATTAAGGCCTCCAATTTCGACAGCTAATTACTACCATTGAACATGTTCGAATATGCTCATGTGTGGCACCGTTGCAATCGCCTGGAAGTGTAGATGTTGAAGGACACATTGTTCGCCCTCTTACGCCACCGGGAAGATATTTACATACTTCTGATTGACTAATGAATTGATTCAGCTATTCCCTCAGAAGTCTGGGGTCAAAAGGTCAAAAGGAGCCGGCACCACGCCGCTTATGAGACAACAAAAGTTTATGTGTATTTCTCTCATAACCTTTTGTCATTATTAAAGAGAGGCCTGATTCTCAGATATGCAGGTTGGATGGCTACGGTGTAGGTCTGGGAAGAACTTTAGGCCAAAATCTTGCAAGCGAGCCGCTGGGTAAAATGTGCAACGAGATGGAGCACTTTCTGAGTCATTTCCTGTAAGCCACAGGTTTAAGCGTATATGCGTCCTTTGAGACCCCCTTTGATATATAAGAGACCCCAAAGCTTACTTAAATGTTGTCGACTCGGTCACCTATTGCATCACTTCCTTTAGGGCTTCGGCCTCCTAATTGATCATTTTAGTATAATTGAATGCCCTCTTTCATATATATGATACCTCCACCACTGGGACGTGGCAGCAATTCTCCAAATCCATATGGGGGGGGGGGGGGGGGGGGTGATGCTTGTGGACAGTAGGGTTGTACACTAGACATAAATAGGAAGTAAAATAGGTTATAGAAGAAGTCTAAACTGCACAAAATAAAAACATCTAAGCTGCCTTTTAAGGATACCTTGGAATATCTGTCTATTTTATAACCATCGGACCCTAGTTTACGACAAAAACAACACAATGGACGGCAGCTCCTTTGCCGCGTGGTTTTTAGAACCATGTAAGGATTAGAGGGGGCGGTCGATAGCAACCACCATAGCAACCATGACGGTCAAGTGACTGGATGCAGCCCCGTTGAAAAAAATAGAATACCACTGTACACACTCAGGAGATTAATTATATTTAAATGATTATGAACATGAAGTCTTTATTTGCATGGGTTTACATTTCGTTCTGTGTAGCATGGAAAAATCTGAGAAACACTCCCATTCAGAATGCATTGGTTTACATTTCGTTCTTTGGAGCACAGATATTTTTATTTATTTATTTATTTTCAGTTTTTGAGGAGGTGCTTCAAAGATGCACATTTTTCTGCAATAATCCAAAATCCAATGGAAAAACCTGTTGGCTTTTTGTCAAGGGAAACCAGGGCGACGCTCACTTCCGGGTTGGCCAACATACGTCACCCCTCCACCACGCTATACTCAGTGGCGATCTTAGCCCTTTGGGGGCTCCAGGCGAACAGTAATTTAGGGGCCCCTGCATCTACCGGTCTATTGTACCTTATGTCGCATAATGAGATACTCCATACAAGGGATGAACAAAAGTCACTATCCTTCTTTCATGCAAATGTTAATTATCTATTTACAAATTGAGAATAACATACAAAACAATAAGATTAGTTATGTTGACACATTACACTGACTGTTAACCTTATGTCATCATTTACCTGAGGGTTTCCAGTAGGTCACAGCAGCTATATGCTGTGACCTACTGGAAACCTACTGATAGCTGCTTCCAGCTATCAGTATTTTTCCTGTGCTCTTCAGACCTTTCATGGTTGATTAGATGCATTGCAAGGTTATTCCAGTGTTTAAATCCTTCCTCACTCAGTTGTTTTTGTTTTCCAAAAAGGCAACAACTAAAGCAAAAAACACGGTCTGCACTTTCACTAGACTAACCAAGACCTGTTCACCCTCTCATCATTTTCCCTTACTATGTAATAGTATGCTTTTGTGAATATGCGGCCCTTGGGCCAGAGTGCTTGGTCATCCACTAGAATATGTGTGCGCCTGCCCAAGACACAGCAGCTTGGGCCAGAGTGCTGGGTCATCCACAAGAATATGTGTCTTGCAGTCATTGTTATCGTTATTGTCATCAATTTCAATAACCGAAGTGGAAGAAGGAGAATGAGCAATATTCACTACCAGTTATGCATCATCTCCGTCAGTTTGTTGACACACGTCATTAGCATCGCTGCTGGCTGAGCCAGAGCCACTTGGAATGAAAGGAGCAGTAACGTGACAGCAAACGACGTTGACGGCTGCTCTTGATCCGCCGACGGTCCCGCTAACACTGCGGTGGCTGTAAAAAAGCTGGATAGCTTTGGCAGCTTTGAAAGCAAGTCCTGCCTTTGGTCTTTCTTCTTATTTTTATCTGACCCGCTTTCGTAAGATCGCTTCATGTTTCACTCGATTTATGTCTCACTCGATTTCTCTCTCTCTCTCTTACCGCTTACTGTTTTGAATTTGACATCATTTCTGCATACGCGTGATGAGCGTGATGCGCGTAACATGGAATAGTCCATGTAGTGCGGACTGAAGGGGGGTGCAAACGGAAAGATCGTCAAAATATGAGTAATTAGACATCCCGATGCTACTATTGTGAAGAGATTTTTATAAAAATAATAAATATGGGGACAAAATATATGCATTGGGGCATTTTGGGGACCCCAAAAACCTTCTATGGGGCCTGGGGCTCCAGGCAAATGCCTGGTTTGCCTAATAGTACGGCCCGCCCCTGGCTATACTGTAAAAACACCTGTTCAAGTTGAATGATAATGCATGAATTTATTCTTTATTCTGCCATATAATTTATTAAAGGGGGGGGGGGGGGGCATACAAGTCTTTTGGCCATAGTGGATCCCGGAGCATTTCTGCACCTCGGGCAACAGCGCAGGGTTGCCAGGTCCTGAAAAAACGTCCTGCCCACATACCGTTCAAAATCCACCCAAAATGTCCTAGAAGCAGCCCAAATAAAAAGGATATTCCACCTTGGCCAACGTTTTGAAAGTAATAATAATTGAGGGAATATCTGTTGTTGTTGTTTTAGCAGCGAAATGCATTGTGTGTGTGTGTGTGTGTGTGTGTGTGTGTGTGTGTGTGTGTGTGTGTGTGTGTGTGTGTGTGTGTGTGTGTGTGTGTGTGTGTGTGTGTGTGAGGTGTGTGTGTATAACACGCTATTTTATGTTGAAATGCGACGTAATCCAGTGTTCACGAAAACGTACACTGTCAACGTATGCTTTTGGCGACTGGGTTGGCTCTCAGATACACGTGTTTCTAACAAGATGATATCATTAAAAGTTAGGCTACATAAAGTAACGGTTTGATAACATAAACGCAGGAAACACATGAGCTGCTAGTTTAGCGAAAGCAGCGTCCCTAGCAACCTGACGTCGTTGAAACATGCGAGCGAGCCGATAAAATCTTCCTAATAACTATAAAACTAAAGATCAGACGTAATCACTGACTAAAGATTATGCAAGTAAAAAGTATGTTTCTCGCTAGGAATGTTATTAGAAACAAGTTTAACGGTGATTCGGTCCTAAAATAGGCCTATTGCATTTCCCATTCGATTAATAAAGAAAACCAAGCCCGTGCACGTTCTGTCCGAGCCCGGCCCGCCCCGACAGATTAACTGTAATTATGAGCCCGAGCCCGATTTCAACCCAACATTTTTTTTAATACATATGTAACTTTGTTCACATTTAGTCTACTCTGCTAAATATATATGTAGGGATAATGCATAGAACGCCGGTCATTATCGGGAAAATAAGCCCCACCAGGGCAAACAGTACACCGACGCGCAGCGAAGGTGTCTTGCTTCGCCCTGAAGGGTCTTATTTTCGATATTGACCGGCGACGTTCTATACATTAGCCCGCTTATTACACGGCTACTGCCAAAACGAAAAAATAACTTCACATGCTGTGTCTTTTTTTTTTTTACAATTTATTCGTTACCAGCATTCGTAGTGTTGATCAGCAGAGGGGTTGACAAGTCACCGGACCCATGCAAGTGAACGGAGCGTTCCACGGCATTGAGAAGACCCGTGTAATAAAGACCTATAATATTTCTGTTTATGGCATCGATTTCTCCTCAGATTAGGCCAATAAACCAATGATAAAATAAAAATAAAATCGCTCGATCAAAGGCCCGGCCCGAGGATAGTGGTGGGAAATATCGGCCCGACCCGGCCCGCGGGTCGGGTTGGCTCGGGCTCGGGCTCGGGCAGAGAATCTAAACACTGACTGGAACTACTTAGCAGGTGTCTGTAGGCCTATATCAGGAGATAATACTACTGCAGCCAATCAGAATACGAGTATTCCCCCAGACTGTGGTACAAACAATATTATTCACGAGTTATAATCAACCCCAACACATCAATATTAATGATAACCCATTATTATACGGTATGATTTCTAGATGTCACGTCCGCTCGCGACACTGGACTTGCGAGGCATCGACGCGGACTTCCATTCACATAGCCAAAAACAAGACAATAGATCTATGGCTAGATCAAAACATCAAGACATACAATTCTAAAAAGAACAGATGAAGCAGCTACCCTTTTTTCCTTCGCGGTTTGCCTGAGCAGCGCACCTGCATTTAATATATCCGTGAATTGTCACAATTTCTCAGAATCAAAGGTGAAAGTAGAAACGGGTGGCCTAAAGCTGTCATATTGTTCACAGACAAGTTTAAGTAGAAACGGGTGGCCAAAAGCTGTCATATTGTTAGTTATCACAGTAAATAAATGTTTGTTACGGAGCTCCTTAAGGGACATTAGGGAGAACGCTCCCGGACAGAACCTTAGTTTGGAAGTCGTGCTTATGACACGACAAATACTTCCAATTGAAATACATGGGTTTGAAATTTGTGCTTTTTTACACGAAAATTTTGAAAATACGTGTCCCTGATCACGTTTCAATAGATTAAATAACGTGACAGTGTCACGTATTTTCGTGAGACCGGGTTGCAATAGACGCCGATGCAGTAAGAGACGCCGATGCAGCAAGAGACGCCGATGCCGCCGCCTCCGCAGCAGGATACGAGGCCGCAGCGGGAGATGAGGCCGCAGCGCGAGACGAGGCCGCAGCGGAAGACGAGGCCGCAGCGGGAGACCGGGACGTGACGGTGCCGTCGGCCTACGCGGACGAGGGGACGGGCCGGCCCTGCATGCTGATGCACCCGGACATACGAGACCTGCCACGTGGTCATCCGGACACCACAGGGGGTGCTCACGGCTAGGGCAGGGATCGTGCCACAACTCACGGTGCCGCTTCTGATCGGGAGGGATTGTCCGATAGCCCACCAGAAGCGGATCAGGCCTCACAGGGAGGCCCACCAGAAGCAGATCGTGCCTCACCGGGAGGGCAACCAGGAGCAGACCGACGCTGATGCCTTGTCCCGACGCGATACCTGCCTGGGCGCAGGCAGGTATTCCCCTACTACCGGGGGCCTAATCAAGCGGTGGAGGAGTGTAGCCTCCCGCCCCTTAAACCTTGGTCCGGACGGACCCGAGGTTTCATCCTGGACGGAATATACTACCGTCATCCACCTGCCGGCGAAGGAGAGCACCTGTTGAACCCCAATCAGGGAGATGGGAGACACCTGAGCACGAGGACTGACATTTGGGAGGAACGGGAGCGAGAGAGAAGGAAGCGCTCGTGTCTGCGAGCGAGAAGGAAGCGCTCGGGTCCGCGAGCAACTAGAGGCTCACGGAGGCCCCAGAGACCGCAAGTATAATATTGTGTTATTTGGAGAAAATGTATGCAATAAATCCCGAGTGCGGCTAACCTTTGCTTAACGTGTGATTCGTACCTGGAGCCCGGCTCATTGGGGGAGCGGGCTGCCACAGCACGCACGCACACGGATACACGCACAAACAACGACACAGGGAGAGTATGGAAGGATGTAGCAAAATTCAAATGGCAATGCAATTTGCAATTCCATAAGTAATGACATTATGCAATTGACAATTCATTATGCAATTTAATAATGTAATTTGGAAATACGTTATTCAAAGTGTATTTTAATATGCAAAGTGTCACTGAAATCCTCAATAAAATTTGCAAACGTGATAACAATAAAAATAGAATAACCTTCCTTTATTCAAATTGAAAAGCTATAGCGTCCCCGTGATTGCATTGCACTTCGCCAAGCTCCATCTGTTGCAAAATTCAAAAGACATTTCAATCCACAAAACACTTTGCAAAAGATTTTACAAAACGTTTTGCAAAAGTTTATGCAAAATCATTGTTTTGCGTGCTCTTAAGAGAATTTTGTTTTTTTATTTAGCTGTAGCCTTGAGAAAAGTGTTGTGTATTCTGGGTTAACTATGATTCCGTAGTAATGAAGCACCGGGGTATTCTGGGTAATATTCTGGCGGTAGTCCCTCTCGGTTGTTACCACTGTTCACGTGCCATGCTGGCTTAATGAACAGTTAACGCAACGTCGTTGTCCGTGTTTATGTGAAGAAGTAAGGATATAACAAATCTGGCGACGAGGACGTCTGAACCGGCGCGTGTTGTCTACTAGAAGTGGAGTTTTCTGTTTCCCGCTGATGCCCCGTGGTTCGCATGACTGCCGACCCTCAGTGCGCGGGGTGTGCTCCGGACAAGTCAGCTGGAGGGAAGAACGGACAAGCAATGACGTTGTGAGTTTTATTTGAGGGGGAAGCAGCACTAATAGCAAGGGGCTTAAATGGCTGCAATTATTGGCTCAATCGGCACCTTTGATGAAAGAATCGCACAATGGAGCTCATATACAGAGCGTTTTGGCTACTTTGCCGTGGCTAATGGAATAACAGATGAGAAACTGGTGCTCACTTTTTTGAGTATAATGGGACCAAAAACGTTTAACCTGCTGCGAGATTTGCTACAACCAGTAAAGCCAGGCAGTAAAACATACGAGGAAATACTGGATATACTGACAAACCACCTTTCACCCAAACCCCTGGTAATTGCAGAAAGATTCCGATTTCAAAAACGTGGCCAGGAAGAGGGTGAGTCTGTCACTATGTTTATGGCAGCCCTACGCAAGTTGGCTGAACACTGAGTTTGGGGATGTGTTAAATGACACACTAAGGGACAGGCTGGTATGTGGACTGAGAAATGAAGCAGCACAGAAGAGATTGCTCACAGAAAGAACATTGACGCTGGAAAAAGGCATAAATGTTAGTGTGACAATGGAAATGGCATCAAAGGAAGCCCAACAACTAAATGCTACAGGAAGAGTACACCAACTCGTCAGTGATAAAACGTACGTACAAGGGCCATGTTTTCGCTGTGGTAAATCTGGACACCTTTCAGCGACATGCTGGGCTAAAGAGTTGGACTGTCATAAATGTGGAAAAAAAAGGCCACATAGAACGGGCATGCAGAAGTAATACGAGCACAGGCACAAGCTCAAAGATAGAGAACGAAAGAGACAATGTCAAATACAAACAGAAAAGACATGTGCGCACAGTCCAGCATAAAAATGAGAGGAGTGATTCCTGTAAATACTGTGCGGATAATGAGTGTGGATGGGAGCTCAGATGGCTACTGGGCTGAGCCACAGTTGGAAGGGCACTGTGGCCATCAGACACTGTGTTTAAAGCACATACCGGACACGAGTGGACATGGAAGGGATGACAGATGTGACTGTAATCCACAATGGACAAACAAAAAAGCTTCCAGTCTATGTGACCAAGGGGAATCATCCTGCTATAATGGGACGTGCATGGCTACGTGAAATTCGTCTTGACTGGCAGGTGGTAAGGAAGCTGTCACACAGTCTCACTCCCCTACAGGAGATACTGGAGAAAAACGCAGAGGTTTTCCGTGACGAATTAGGCAGCATGAAGGATATAAGTGTGAAGTTACATGTCAAAGCTGACTCCAAGCCTGTGTTCATGAAAGCTAGATCAGTACCATATGCAATCCGAACCAAGGTGGAAGCGGACGTGGATGCCCTGGTCAAGAATGGCGTTTTGGAGCCTGTGACGATCAGTGAATGGGCCACGCCCATCGGCCATCGTCCTGTGTTACTAGCAGAACAATATCCCCTTCCCCTAATTGCTGACTTGTTTTCTGGGCTGAGTGGGGGTAAAAATTCAGCAAGATATATCTCAGTCAGGCTTACCTGATCTTATCAGTTGTTATGGTGATGGCGCCTTGTATGGCTGCTTCGGTGTGTTGGTGCACACTTCTGTGTTTGTTTTTAGTCTTTAATAGTGTTTAATTTAGTTTATTGCGAATCAAACCGGATTATTGTTTTATTGTCATACTGTCACAAACTGTGTTGGTTTTAATTTTGTTTATTACGGATCAACTCAGACTTTTTTAGGTTTTTTCAATTTTTCCGTTTTTTCCGTTTTTGTTTGTTTTTTTCCATTTTTTGTTATTATGTTGCTATGGCGATGTCACGGATAATTTTTACGAGAGATGAGATCCTTAACATCAGGGACTCAACACCATCGGATTTATGTCCCAACTTTCTCGCCTCTCCCGTGGACTTACAAGACCTACTTACATCAGCCCGTATTTCAAATGGATGTGTCTCAGTTTTACGGATCTATGATCGGGACTCTCTGGTTCGTATCAAAGAGTCTATGGAGGGCCTGTCTGATACACGGGGCAGGTACAAACAAGCGTTCCCTCCTCCTTTCATCATCGACCCCGACTCACCTGAGTACCTGCTGCTTTGTCGGGCGCCGGGCAAAGTCCGCAGGAAATCAAGGAAAAGAGGCTCGCGATCCGGAGTCCAGGTCAAGCGAAGACGCGCTGCAGCACGCCTGGGCCCTGCCATCTTCGGCCACGGAGAACGCGTAAGGTGCCTGTACCGGATCCCTCTCCTCAATGTGTGTGACAGCACATCCACGCTGCCATCTGCTTGGACCACTATGACAGTCTTGGAGCCTACACAGCGCTGGAGTAGTGGTCAGCGGCTTTCATCGCCTCCACGCTCTTCCGTATTTACACCGGTTCCGGCACGGTCCAGCCGGAGCCCACGTGACCGATGCCTGCGACCAATCCCGCTGCGCTCCGCGGACACTGCCTCCGTGACTTCATCAACATTGCATATCGGCCTGTTAAATGCCCGGTCTATTGCAAATAAATCCTTCTCTCTGAACGATCTTTTCACAAGAGAAAAGCTGGATTTAATGTGTCTTTCGGAGACATGGCAGAGAGAGGAAGAGTTTATTCATCTAAATGAACTCTGTCCAGCTGGTTGCTCTGCCGTCGGGAAGCCCCGCCCCTGTCGTCGTGGGGGGGGGTCTGGCTGTTGTATACAAGGACAGTTGCACATGCAAAGTGACTCAGACCCAAGAATACACTTCATTTGAGTCTCAGATGGTCAGGGTGGGTTCTTCAAATCCATTCTACTGTGTGTCAATCTACCGTCCTCCTGGCCCTGCTGCTGTGTTCTTGAAGGATTTTAGTGACTTTTTAACCTCCATAATAAGTTTGGAATCTGTTCTAATCCTTGGAGATTTTAACCTTCATGTTGATGACAGCTCATCTTGCTCCGCGAAGGAACTCTTATCATTGACTGAAGCTTTTAATTTTGAGCAACATGTTTCTGAGCCTACACACCAGAAAGGCCACATTTTAGATTTAGTTTTTACTCTTGGCCTGGACATTTCAAATGTGTCTGTACAGGACGTCCATCTGAGTGATCATTGTTTTGTTTTGTTTGATCTGCACTTCAGTCCTGAGCCTAAGCCCTTAGAAGTTAGGTCTCAGAGGCGTGTTATCTCTGCTAATACTGCAGACAGTTTTTCTGCTATGTTTGACCCTCTTTTATTTATGGATTGCCTTGATGTGGACAATTTTATGCACTGTTTTACCAAGCAGTGTGTTAAAATTTTGGACCAGGTGGCACCTGTTAAATCAAACTTGTCAATACAGAAAAAAGTGTGCCCTTGGACAAATGAAGTTACCTTGAGTCTAAAGAGACTATGTCGAAAGACTGAGCGTCTGTGGAAAGCCACTAACCTTGAGGTGCACAGACTTTATCTCAGGGATCTTGTGTCCTCATACAATGAGATGGTGGAAAATGCCAGATCGGACTACATTCGCCAACTGGTAACAGTAAATAAGAAAAACCCCAAAGTGTTATTTGACACTATCAATTCTCTTGTATGTTCTGCTGCGCCAGTTACCCCTGTTTTTTGTGAAGCTGACAGCAATACATTGTTGAGATTTTTCACTGACAAAATTAAGATGATCAAGGAGAAAATCCCTCCCCTTTTGTGTGGAACCCCTGCTGTCATTGAGCCTGTCTCCAGCTTGTGGTCTTCATTTAAGTCTGTGACTCTTACTGATATCTCTGCACTGGTGACCAAGATGAAACCCTCCTCTTGCTCATCTGACGTCCTTCCATGTAGGCTCTTTGTGAAAGTGTTTGATGTAATTGGCCCCTGGGTCACCAAAATGGTAAACCTCTCTCTGTCTACAGGTGTGTTTCCCAGTACATTTAAGCATGCCATAGTGGAGCCTTTACTTAAAAAAACAGGCTTAGACCCGACTGTCCTCAGTAACTTCAGGCCTATTTCAAAGCTGCCACTCTTGTCCAAGATCCTAGAGAAGGTGGTCTCTGAACAGCTGTCATTATTCCTGGATCAGGGTAACATCCATGAGACCTTTCAGTTGCCGCAAACTTCACTCTACGGAGACGGCCTTACTGAAAGTGTCCAGTGACATTATGATGTCTGCTGATTCGGGAAAGTGCACTGTTCTAGTTCTCTTAGATCTGTCCTCAGCCTTTGACACAGTTGACCACCAGATCCTGCTGAGAAGACTGAGGGATGAAGTAGGACTGTCAGGGTCAGTTTTACACTGGTTCTCGTCATACCTCTCTGGGCGTAGCTTTAGTGTCACTGTTAACCAAATAAGGTCTGAGTCAGCAGATCTGTTGTGTGGAGTCCCCCAAGGCTCAGTTTTGGGCCCTGTGTTATTTTTGCTGTATTTGATCCCCTTGGGAAAAATCATCCAGGGATTTCCTGATGTTTCTTACCACATGTTTGCTGATGATATCCAGCTTTACTGTTCCTTCAAGCCAACTGAGCTCCAGAGGCTAAGTTCCTTAGTTCAGTGCTTGGTGGAGACAAAACATTGGCTGAGTGATAACACCCTGCAGCTTAATGAGGACAAAACAGAAACACTGGTTATTGCCCCTGATGATTCCATTCCAGGGATTAACCAGTACCTGGGTGACTTGGGCCAGTCTGTCAAACCGAGCCTAAGAAACCTGGGTGTTGTGTTTGACAAAGACATGTCATTAGTGCAGCACTGTAAACAGCTGACCAAAAATTGCTTTTTTCAACTGAGGAACATTTTGAAACTCAGGAAAATGGTTTCACAAAATGACTTGGAGCTGATCACTCATGCATTTGTGTCTTCGCGTTTAGACTATTGTAATAGTTTGTTTTCTTGTCTAAACAAAAAGGAGCTGTCTCGCCTGCAGTTAGTGCAAAACTCTGCAGCGAGAGTTCTGACTCGCACTAATAGGAGGACTCATATAACCCCTATTCTTAAAGCTCTTCATTGGCTGCCAGTTTCGTCCAGGATCAATTTTAAAATTTTGGTTTTAACGTTCAGAGCTTTGCATGGCCAGGCTCCGCCTTACATCAGTGATCTGATCCAGCCTTACACCCCAACTCGGGCTCTGAGGTCTGTGGATCAGAATCTGTTGACGTTGCCACACACTCGTTTCCGGACCAGAGGAGACAGATCCTTCCAGGCTGTTGCTCCCAGGCTCTGGAACGATCTTCCGCTCTCTCTGCGTTCGATGGAGTCTGTTGACTCCTTCAAAAAGCAACTAAAGACCTATTTGTTTGCTCATGCTTTTGCTTAGCTGTCTTGGGGCTGCTATGTTTGTCACCTAGTTGTCTTGGCCTTTTAAACTTAAATTTGTATGTACTTCTTAACTGTGTATTGTTATTGTTTTTGTTTTAACTGTGAAGCGCTTTGTGACCCTGGTCTGTGAAAGGCGCTGTACAAATAAAGCTTACTTACTTACTTACTTACTTACCTACAAATGCATGTGGAAGAACAGCCACGTGAAATGTTGACCATCAACACACATAAGGGACTTTTTAGATACTGCAGACTGCCTTTTGGCATCACCTCAGCCCCAGCACTCTTTCAGCGGGCGATGGATCAGATCCTCAGCGGATTGCCAGGGGTACAGTGCTACTTCGACGATATCTTGTGCACCGGAACTAGCGATGATGAACATCTGCGCAACTTGGACGCTACCCTCCAAAGACTGAAGGACTACGGCTTGAGAGTCCGTAAGGAGAAATTTGACTTCTTTCGACCATCAGTGGAATATCTGGGGCATGTAATTAGAATAGAATAGAATCTTTATTTGTCATTGGGTTGAATACAGTGTATTTACACAACGAAATTAAGGTGCAGATCTTGTTCAGTGCTTTTTTTTTTTAATTTAAAAAAATATATATATATTTTTATTTTAATGCAATTAAAGGTTGGGTAGGTGATTTGCGAAACGCCAGCAGATTTTGAAAATACACAACTCAAATGGTCCTACCCCCTCTCCTTCAACGCTGACTCTGACTCCACCCATTCCAAGTACCTGGACGCGCAATCATGCACGAGCGCGAACAGAGATGCGCGAGAGCGAGCCAGGCTAGCGTAGGTTTTCGTTTAACAACATGGCACTACATTCAGCTGTAAGTTGCACCCAGTACCGCGGGAAGTAGGAGTGCTGGGGGTGCTGCAACACCCCCTGTCCGAGGCCCTGTCTTATCACAGAAAACGATCATTTCTAAAAACTCCGGCCAAAGTGGAGATTTCTGAAAACGCCGGTTATGTGTTGTCGTGTCAACGGGGAGAAACGGGATTTTAGGTTCTGAAGCGTCACATTATGCACCAGGAAATGCTTAACGTCATGTGAGCGCCCGCTGTACCGTATTGGTCCAAATATAAACACAAACCCCGTAAGACGACCTATATTTGGAAAAAAGATTTGAAGACCAGATCCGTTTTTTATGAATAAATAAATTGTATTCATTGAAATAATATACGAAAATAAAAAGGCATAGAATAAAACACTGCATTGCCACTAAACAGTAGTGCAAATAGGCCGTAGCCTACTGATGTGTACACCAAAGACTATTCCTGACACTCCTCTGCCCCGCTGTGTTCGCTCTGGCTGTGGTCGCTCCGAACTGTTTCGGCCCGTGGCAAAGCGAGTCATCCTCGCTGCTGTCCAAGGCATTTTGAGACGCAGCATTTATTTAATGCTCATATGACCTAGTGCTGAAAAAAGGTTATATGAAAAAGTGTGAGGGTAGCGGTGGTGCGCTAAACTTGTTCTGTGAGCAGCTGGATGTGAACGATCGATTTTCAACTGTGCGCGCATGCACTGGTGTAATTGAGCTGCGCTGCTATACATCTTTTTTTATCAATGTAACGAGTTGCGAGTCTAGTGCAGGCTGAGTTTTTTTTTTTCCCAGCACCCCCTGCTGAGAATACGTTCTCGCTGCTATGGTTGGACCAGATGTTATAAACATTAAACGGTCACATAAATCATTACTATTTTTAGAAAATGTATGTTTGTTTCATATAATTGTATTGGAAGTCCTGGTTTTCACTAGGGTTGCCGCGGTGTGGACATTTTCACACCGAGTAATACACTCGTCTCCACACCGGTATTACCGAGTAGAAACGGTATAAACTTTGAAACTAGGTCAACCGCCACACAAGCATCGGTTTTTAGACCCTTCTCGTCCTTCAGTTGCCGCCAACGTTCGAAAGCAGCGCCTAGGATTATTCTTGATTTCAGTTTTTCTCTTTCAGCGTTTTTATTATCAATTACTCTCTGAAAAAGAGTTTTCCTTCTCTTTGCTGGTGGTGGTGGTGGTGGTGGGGATGGTGGCGTCTTGTCTGCCATGGAAATTGTCTTCTACTGCTAGGTCCAAATGTGGATTAGCTACCGCAGGATAACAACAAACAGGAGCTTGCTCTGGGTCACGAGCTACTGCACGAAGGGGTCGCACGCGGGGCGCGGGGGAGGGGGAGTGCAGTACGACCGTTTGATTGACGTACTTACTGTCCAATGCAACTCGGTGGCAATGGAAATGATTGGCTGGAGTTTTTCGAGCCCTGCCCGTTCCACAGATGATTGACTTGTTTAATTTTCATGTCAGTACTTCTAACTCAGTGGCTGTAAGCGGGTTATGATAAGGATTTCAAGTAATTTTGCAAAAATGGCCAAAAAAGCAAATCACCTATCCAACCTTTAATGCAGATGGGCTACACACTGCACCATCCAAGGTAGCAGCAGTTGTGGATGCACCTCCGCCCCAGAATGTCAGCCAGCTACGATCCTTCTTAGGACTGTTGAACTACTACAGGCGCTTCATCCCCAATTTATCTTCGCTGCTACAACCGCTGCACGAACTGCTACGCCAAGATAAAAAAATGGAAGACGGCTGGCTGTCAGGAGGCTTTTGAAAAGGCTAAAAAGGTGCTAACGTCGTCCGAGGTCCTGACTCACTTTAACCCATCACTTCAGCTTCAGCTCGCCTGTGACGCCTCCCCATACGGAGTAGGGGCTGTCCTTTCTCATGTTTTACCAAGTGGTGAGGAAAAGCCAAATGCTTTTGCATCAAGGACATTGAACAAGGCAGAGTCTAATTATGCTCAGCTAGAACGGGAGGCACTGAGCATTGTGTTCAGAGTTCGAAGTTTCATCAGTACCTATATGGGAGGCGGTTTACACTCCTAACTGACCACAGACCCCTCACAACCATCCTTGGTCCACACACAGGTATACCATCGCTCGCCGCTTCCCGACTGCAGCGGTGGGCTTTGTTGTTGTCAGCACATAAATATGACATCAAATATCGGAAGGCAGACTCCCACTGCAATGCGGATGGTGTATCTAGGCTGCCACTGCCTGTCACGAAGCCGGAGTCTAACACAGTGGACATATTCTACTTTAGGGAGGTAGAAAAAGCACCTGTTTCAGCTGTACAGGTTAAGAAGGAGACACAAAATGACCCTGAATTGTCTGCTGTGATGGAAATCATTGTCAAGGGTCGAACTGCTGGTGATGACGCAAACTTGAAACCTTTCCTCGGAAGGAGGTTGGAGCTGTCTGTCCAGTCTAGGTGTTTGATGTGGGGGAGGAGGGTCGTCATTCCCTTGTCACTTCGCACAAAAGTGCTGCAACAGCTACATTCGGGACACAGTGAAATAGTACGTATGAAAGAAATAGCAAGAAGCTACTTTTGGCGGCCTAAGATGGATAGCCAAATTGAGGAGCTTGCCAAGAGCTGTTCATCAAGCCAAAAAGTCAGAAACAACCCTCCCCCCGCACCTCTTCCCCCCTGGGGGTTTCCACAAGGACCATGGCAGCGTGTGCATATTTTGCGGGACCATTTGAGGACAGAATGTTTCTTATTGCTGTTGATGCACACAGTACCTGGCCGGGTAACCCTTCCTTTTACAGTCCCCTAATTACTAGGTATTTACCTGGTACATACATGGTAAATCATAGTGTATTACTGGGTAATTGCCACTGGTAATAAGAAGGTAAATACAGAGGTAGTTACCCGGTAAATCATAGTGTATTACTGGGTAATTACCACTGGCAATAAGAAGGTAAATACAGAGGAATTATCCGGTAAATTATAGTGTATTACTGTGTAATTACCACTGGTAATAAGAAGGTAAATACAGAGGAATTAATGCTGAAGTACTAAGTAAAACCTCCACTATTACCCATCAACTCAACTAAGTAGCGTGTAGTTGTAACTGTTTTAGGTTGGTAATAACTCACATATTGTGTACTTCCTAGGAAATTAGGCAACCAATTCTTATAAACACCTATTATCCAAGGTTTATGTTGGTAACAGCCCAAATTTACTGATGTATCTAGGAATTAGCATAGTGCTTTCCAATAAAATACTTTTTCTTAGTTATTATTCATAGCTACACCCATTTAGAAAGGGTTTATTCGATTTACCACTATGGAATTACTTACCTGGTAACAACCTCTGCAGGAACAGTTTTCCTCTAGTGTCATGGTACATCTTCTTAAATACTGGGTACAAAGCCGTTTGTTTCCATGGTATCACCAGGTTCTTACCATATAATTTATAATAGATTCCATTATCCATGCAGTCAACACAAACATGTACCATGTACGTTCTGCGACGTTACCAAGTAAAACACGACAATTTACCCAGTAATTAAGCTGAAACTGTACTGTAAAAGGAAGCCTTGTTTGTTTCCATGGTATTACCAGGTTCTTACCATATAATTTGTAATACATTATTCCCTTTTCCATGCAGTCAACACAAACTTGTACCATGTACGTTCTGCGACGTTACCAAGTAAAACACGACAATTTACCCAGTAATTAAGCTGAAACTGTACTGTAAAAGGAAGCCTTGTTTCTTTCCATGGTATTACCAGGTTCTTACCATATAATTTGTAATACATTATTCCCTTTTCCATGCAGTCAACACAAACTTGTACCATGTACGTTCTGCGACGTTACCTAGTAAAACACGACAATTTATCCAGTAAGTAAGCTGAAACTGTACTGTAAAAGGAAGCCTAGTTTGTTTCCATGGTATTACCAGGCTCTTATATAAGTTGTAACTGGTTATTCCCTTTTCCATGCAATCAACACGAACCATATATGTTCTGCAACATCGTTCACCAGTAGTTAAGCACTTTAATTGTTGTTATAAAACCCCAAACCACTGTTATTAAAATATTAAAAGGCATATTAAAATTAAACAAAATCAAAGGCTTATCTTTCAAACAATGCATATCTCACAAACAGGCACTGAACACTGAAGAAATCGGACAAAAAAAAGAGCCGTCCACATTAACTCAATTTAAATGTTACTGATGGTGTTTTCATAAAACACATGACATTGTTATGGCAAGTGACCACAAGGAAGACTGCTTCAACCTCTTCAATTTGAATAAGCGGTGAATGCCATGCAGCAATCTGCCTATGGGAGCATCTTTGTGGTCATTCGCAAACCAATGAGTCCACTCGATGAATGAGAGATGACTCTTTAGTGTCTTCTCTGTGAGGTATCCCTGCAGTCCCCACATCTGGGATTTGAAGGCTGACCAAGACCTGACCAGGTACCTCCAATACAGTTAATAGGATGGGAGGAGACAGGCTGTTAGCTCCGGTTAGCACTTTAGCATCGAGCTAGCGGAGCTTCTGTCATTCAAATAACTCGGACATGTTGTTTAAAACCTATAACACACAATTTATTAAAATATCCGGATTTAATCGGGCTCTCTCCCATAAGTACAGTTAATAGGACGGGAAGAGACAGGCTCTGTTAGCCCCGGTTAGCGCGATGCTAAAGAGCAGCTCTACCGGAGCATGCCACCTCAAAAGGTGCAAGTTAGCCTCCGGTTTGATATTCGCCGGATATTCGGTTTACCACCCAATCGGATTCATCAACATAAGTGCAATACATTACGGGCTTAGTATGTTGAGGACGGTTTAGGACACCGTATCGCGAAAAATCACAAACACATGTTGGCGCCATCGATGTCTGTGCAACAACGTCATTTACGTTCTGGCTGCTACCTGTTTTAGGGACCGTCAGCAAGTTACACTCACCGACTGGTGGCAGAGACGTTACCATGGAATTGTTTGAGGAAATTAATCACACAAATATATTGCAATATAGTTAATCATAATGCAGTTAATAGTTTGATATTCTACAAAAATCGACTAAACTATATTTGAAATTATAAATTGCATCCCGTTTAACAATAATGCAATATATTAGCAAAGTTACCTGCAGTAAGTAGCAGCCCACCATTGGCAACTACTACTACAATCAGGTGACAAAATGTATTTTTAAGTGATTTTTATGTTATTTTACATGATTTATTTCCAGAAACAATTCCATGGTAACGTCTCTGCCACCAGTCGGTGAGTGTAACTTGTTGACGGTCCCTAAAACAGGTAGCAGCCAGAACGTAAATGACGTTGTTGCACAGACATCGATGGCGACAACATGTGTTTGTGATTTTCGCGATACGCCGTCCTAAACTGTCCTCAACATACTAAGCCCGTAATGTATGTCACTTATGTTGATGAATCCGATTGGGTGGTAAACCGAATATCCGGCGAATATCAAACCGGAGGCTTACTTGCACCTGTTGAGGTGGCATGCTCCGGTAGAGCTGCTCTTTAGCATCGCGCAAACCGGGGCTAACAGAGCCTGTCTCTTCCCGTCCCATTAACTGTACTTATGGGAGAGAGCCCGATTAAATCCGGATATTTTAATAAATTGGGTGTTATAGGTTTTAAACAACATGTCCGAGTTATTTGAATGACAGAAGCTCCGCTAGCTCGATGCTAAAGTGCTAACCGGAGCTAACAGCCTGTCCCCTCCCGTCCTATTAACTGTATTTATGGCTATGCCTTTTTCTCTTTTCAATATGACCAAACACAATGGCCAGAGGACCAGCATCCTTTTTTAAACTAATAAACAAAATAATCTTTGAGTTCTACATGTTCTAGAAATGTTAATTAATTGACAGTCCTAATGTTTATTTTCTTGTCTTCTGATTCTTTATTACAGTATGGAAGGGGTGATTTGGAGGTACCTGATCAGGTCTTGGTCAGTCTTCAAATCCCAGATGTGGAGACTGCAGGGATACCTCACAGAGAAGACACTAAAGAGTCATCTCTCATTCATCGAGTGGACTCATTGGTTTGCGAATGACCACAAAGATGCTCCCATAGGCAGATTGCTGCATGGCATTCACCGCTTATTCAAATGGAAGAGGTTGAAGCAGTCTTCCTTGTGGTCACTTGCCATAACAATGTCATGTGTTTTATGAAAACACCATCAGTAACATTTAAATTGAGTAAATTGTCGTGTTTTACTTGGTAACGTCGCAGAACGTACATGGTACAAGTTTGTGTTGACTGCATGGAAAAGGGAATAATGTATTACAAATTATATGGTAAGAACCTGGTAATACCATGGAAACAAACAAGGCTTCCTTTTACAGCACAGTTTCAGCTTAATTACTGGGTAAATTGTCGTGTTTTACTTGGTAACGTCGCAGAACGTACATGGTACAAGTTTGTGTTGACTGCATGGAAAAGGGAATAATGTATTACAAATTATATGGTAAGAACCTGGTAATACCATGGAAACAAACGAGGCTTCCTTTTACAGTACAGTTTCAGCTTAATTACTGGGTAAATTGTCGTGTTTTACTTGGTAACGTCGCAGAACCTACATGGTACAAGTTTGTGTTGACTGCATGGAAAAGGGAATAATGTATTACAAATTATATGGTAAGAACCTGGTAGTACCATGGAAACAAACAAGGCTTCCTTTTACAGTACAGTTTCAGCTTAATTACTGGGTAAATTGTCGTGTTTTACTTGGTAACGTCGCAGAACGTACATGGTACAAGTTTGTGTTGACTGCATGGAAAAGGGAATAATGTATTACAAATTATATGGTAAGAACCTGGTAATACCATGGAAATAAACGAGGCTTCCTTTTACAGTACAGTTTCAGCTTAATTACTGGGTAAATTGGTGTGTTTTACTTGGTAATGTCGCAGAATGTACATGGTACAAGTTTGTCTTGACTGCATGGATAATGGAATGTATTATAAATTATATGGTAATACCATGGAAACAAACGGCTTTGTACCCAGTATTTAAGAAGATGTACCATAACATTAGAGGAAAACTGTTCCTGCAGAGGTTGTTACCAGGTAAGTAATTCCATAGTGGTAAATCGAATAAACCCTTTCTAAATGGGTGCAGCTACGAATAATAACTAAGAAAAAGTATTTCATTGGAAAGCACTATGCTAATTTCTAGATAGTACATCATTAAACTTGGGCTGTTAACAACATAAACCTTGGATAATAGGTGTTTCTAAGAATTGGTTGCCTAATTTCCTAGGAAGTACACAATATCGGAGTTATTACCAACCTACAACAGTTACAACTACACGCTACTTAGTTGAGTTGATGGGTAATAGTGGAGGTTTTACTTAGTACTTCAGCTGTAATTCCTCTGTATTTACCTTCTTATTACCAGTGGTAATTACACAGTAATACACTATAATTTACCGGATAATTCCTCTGTATTTACCTTCTTATTACCAGTGGTAATTACCCAGTAATACACTATGATTTATCATGTATTTGCTGGGTAACTACCTCTGTACTTACCTTCTTATTACCAGTGGTAATTACCCAGTAAGACACTATGATTTACCATGCATGTACCGGGTAAATACCTAGTAATTAGGGGACTGTAAAAGGAAGGGTTACCGACATTTAAAGAATATTCAGATTCACATTATGATTCTTCGTCATAACTATCCGACCAAACATCCTTCACATTCACTGAGCGAAGATTATGAAAGTCCAGGCCCCCCCTTCCTGCACTCGGGGTCCGACTGGGCCAAGTTTCGGGCAGGAAGGGCCCTCGGGGTCCGACCGGGCCAAGTTTCGGTGCGGGGGTCCCAGTTAGGCCCTAGAATAAGGTATTGAAATTTCAGGGCGGTAGGACCTTCCTATCTCAAAAACTGTTTTTCCACTACATTCTGGACCATTAGGTCTTGCAGGCAACACTTCTGAGGGGCTTTGTCCAAATGACAGTCCATTTGGGAAAACTTTTTTTCCCTAAGGGCTAGAACTCCAAATCTCGGATATGTCGTTTTCTGGGCCCCGGGAAATGTGTGTAAACATTTCAGTATCCCTAGCTATCTCGAAAAGGCCGGAAAAGGGGCGTGACCTCCAACAGTACAATAAATGTACATAAGACAGAGGTTAGTTTCTAGTCCCCATTTTTTTGTGGGATGGATGTGTACATTTGTGGCTTAAGGTGTGTAGACACAGCTGGCCTGTGACCACGTTTTTGAAGTCTGGGGTCAAAAGGTCAAAAGGAGCCGGCACCACGCCGCTTATGAGATAACAAAAAGTTAATGTGTATTTCTCTCATAACTTTTTGTCACTATTAAAGAGAGGCCTGATTCTAAGATATGCATGTTGGATGGCTAGGGTGTAGGTCTGGGAAGAACTTCAGGCCAAAATCATGCAAGCGAGCCGCTGGGTGCAGGTGCAACGAGATGGAGGGGGGCCTGGACTTTCATAATCTTAGCTCGGTTAATGTGAAGGATGTTTGGTCGGATAGTTATGACAAAGAATCATAATGTGAATCGGAATATTCTATAAATGTCTTGATATCATCTTTCGTCTCAACACTTCTGCTGCAGCCGCTTAAAGTCTCACTACGAGAACCTTAAAATATGAATCAATCCATTAGAAGTATGAAAATATCTTCCCGGAGGCGTAACGGGGCAAACAAGGTGTCCTTTGACATCTACGTTTCGAGGCGATTGCAACAGTGCCACACATGATCATATTTGAATATGTTTCGGGGTAGTAATTAGCTGTCGATTTTGGAGGCCTTTATCAATAATGACCAGCTATAGATTTGCTTCCCGATGGAGATTTTTGACAAATGACTTGTTATTTAGCATCTACACGTTAAGCTGAGTCCAATGTGATCAAGCTCGCCCTCTTGCCACACCGAGATCATGTCCTAGACCATATGTACCATGTAAAATACATGTTACCATTTGCTAGAGTGTCATGCTTGGTGTCATTGGACTAGACATTAGGTTTATGTCTAGTGTACAACCCTACTGTCCACAAGCATCACCCCCCCCCTCCCCATATGAATTTGGAGAATTGCTGCCACGTCCCAGTGGTGGAGGTATCATACATATGAAAGAGGGCATTCAATGATACTACAATGATCAATTAGGAGGCCGAAGCCCTAAAGGAAGTGATGCAATAGGTGACTGAGTCGACAACATTTAAATAAGCCTTGGGGTCTCTTATATATCAAAGGGGGTCTCAAAGGACGCATATACGCTTCAACCTGTGGCTTACAGGAAATGTCTCAGCAAGTGCTCCATCTCGTTGCACATTTCACCCAGCGGCTCGCTTGCAAGATTTTGGCCTGAAGTTCTTCCCAGACCTACACCGTAGCCATCCAACCTGCATATCTGAGAATCAGGCCTCTCTTTAATAATGACAAAAAGTTATGAGAGAAATACACATAAACTTTTGTTGTCTCATACGTGGCGTGGTGCCGGCTCCTTTTGACCTTTTGACCCCAGACTTCTGAGGGAATAGCTGAATCAATTCATTAGTCAATCAGAAGTATGTAAATATCTTCCCGGTGGCGTAAGAGGGCGGACAAGGTGTCCTTCAACATCTACGCTTCCAGGCGATTGCAACGGTGCCACACATGATCATATTTGAATATGTTTCGGGGTAGTAATTAGCTGTCGATTTTGGAGGCCTTTATCAATAATGACCAGCTATAGATTTGCTTCCCGATGGAGATTTTTGAGAGGTCATAGACCTAACTCACACCTTATTCTTCATGTTTAACCTCTGTTTTTCTTTTATTCCTAGTCTGTCTTACATAGTTTTGATAGGCCAATATGTAAAGCGTCTTAGAGTACTATATTAAGCGCCATATAAATTTCATTTATTATTATTATTATTATTATTATAAATAGGAAGCAAACTCAGGAGAAGGAATATTTATGAGGACCTCTCATAAATATTTATTTAATAAATTGTTTCAAATAACCCTGCCTCGTTAAATCATTGAGCTTGGTGTTTTGCTTTCAAAAATAGGTTATAGAAGAAGTCTAAACTGCACAAAATAAAAACATCCAAGCTGCCTTTTAAGGATACCTTGGAATATCTGTCTATTTTTTAACCATCGGACCCTAGTTTACGACAAAAACAACACAATGGACGGCAGCTCCTTTGCCGCATGGTTTTTAGAACCATGTAAGGATTAGAGGGGGCGGTCGATAGCAACCACCATAGCAACCATGACGGTCAAGTGACTGGATGCAGCCCCGTTGAAAAAAATAGAATACCACAGGGGTTGACACTAAGGTTTCAAAAGCACTTGCCCATCGGGCAAGTACAGGTCAGGTTCAACTTGCCCGAATGTAATGTTCACTTGCCCAAATTATAATCAGAATCGTGAACGGGCCTCTTTTTGCCAGGCACCCGGCCTGGTTTTGGGGGGGCTCAGAAAAATCATCTGAAGCTGAATGTTAGCTTCCACACGCATGTAAAAATTAACAAACTTCTCTTTGTTAACTTATTTATCGAGCGGTCACATCGTGCCATGAAGTGATTTCAGTCCACCGTTCCAACCTATTAAAGCTATCGCCAAGTTATATGTAGAACTGCATGATTTTATGCAAATGTACATAACTAAATGTCAGAGGTAGGCTAGTAGCAAAGATATGTATTTTTAACTTTCAAGTTTCTTGTAGCTCTAACTGAATAATCACAATCGCATTTCTAGTAGGGTTGTCAGTCACGATACTGGATTTTCTAACTTCAACACTATTCCTGGAAAAAGATCGATATTCTATGCCATTTTTGATATCAGGGGAAAAGTTTTTTTCAGGAAAGAACATACCCAAAGTAAATAGATTATATCTCCACAACTGCAAGGGCGATAATGTCATCTTTGGGCCAAAAGAAAGATTGTTGTGCAAGTGAAATATTCAAATGGGGATAATACTTGGTTAAAGTGAATAAAGCCATGGAACACAGCATAAGTGGAAGATAACATTTCCACCTGAAATAATTATCAGTTGGTCGTTATCAGTTGGGAGCGCTGTCTTACTATGAGACACAAATAAAGGTAGATATCTTACAATTTTGACACTTGACACCTCTATTTAAAGTTCAGGGCAATCGAATGCACCAAGCCAAACACTCGCAAATAAATATATGGCCACTAGATTGCGCTGAAGAATATGTTTTCTGATTGAAGGCAATTTACCTATTTCCTAAGAAACCTTCTCTTATTCATTGATTGAAAACACCATGTTAAGTTGCAAAATTTGGCCCAGATACTGGATAATCTGTTTATGGTGGTTTTATTCGACCAGAATCAACTTTGTGGACAAAAGTCACAAAGGTAATACTTCATTTTTGGTTGTTAAAAGAAAAGGGGACGTTTCTTCTTAAGTTGTTATTTGCGAGTTTTAGTCACAGAATGATTTGGTTTGGACTGTTGGAATAAGTGGAGGCTCAGCTTTCATGTAATATATACAGTAGTTTGTGAGGGTCCAATTTCGTGAAAAAGATCGCTATTGCTGTGTGCATGTGCACAGTTATGAAACCCAAAACCGTGACTTTCTTGACTGTCCTTGATAATTTGCCTCAATCCAAAGTACTTCCAAACTGCACTCCTCCATCACTACTCCATTTAACTTCTACCTAAACCGTTCGCGGAGGTGCTGCACTTGAGATGCTAGCTGTGTTGGCTAACCTTTAGCGAATCACTGCCAGAGACCGCAATGCGAGTGAGTGACAGAAGGCGGGGCTACATTCGCACTGAAGCGATGCGTGTCTGTTAACTCGCTTTCCGAGAGAAGAGAAGACAGCGCGCTGATCAATTGCAAATAATTCTATTTTGTGTGGTTTTGAGGAACAAAAGGTTGTTCTGCAGTTTCTAAAAACATTTGAATACATAGCTTTTATATTAACATCCACCCAAAATCCACTTGCCCGTTCGGGCAACCAGAAAAAATCTCAACTTGCCCAAACATTTTTTTTACTTGCCCCGGGCAAGCGGGCAACCGTTAGTGTCAACCCTGTACACACTCAGGCGATTAATGATGTTTAAATTATTATGAACATTAAGTCTTTATTTGCATGGGTTTACATTTCGTTCTGTGTAGCATGGAAAAATCTGAGAAACACTCCCATTCAGAATGCATTGGTTTACATTTCGTTCTTTGGAGCACAGATATTTTTATTTATTTATTTATTTTCAGTTTTTGAGGAGGTGCTTCAAAGATGCTAATTTTTCTGCAATAATCCAAAATCCAATGGAAAAACCCGTTGGCTCTGTGTCAAGGGAAACCAGGGCGACGCTCACTTCCGGGTTGGCCAACATACGTCACCCCTCCACCACGCTATACTGTAAAAACACACGTTCAAGTTTAATGATAATGCATGAATTTATTCTTTATTCTGCCATAGAATTTATTTAAGGGGGGGGGTGGGGGGGGGGGGGGGGGCATAAAAGTCTTATGTTGAAATGCGACGTAATCCAGTGTTCACGAAAACGTACACTGTCAACGTATGCTTTTGGCGACTGGGTTGGCTCTCAGATATACGTGTTTCTAACAAGATGATATCATTAAAAGTTAGGCTACATAAAGTAACGGTTTAATAACACAAACGCAGGAAACACGTGAGCTGCTAGTTTAGCGAAAGCAGCGTCCCTAGCAACCTGACGTCGTTGAAACATGCGAGCGAGCCGATAAAATCTTCCTAATAACTATAAAACTAAAGATCAGACGTAATCACAGATTATGCAAGTAAAAAGTATATTTCTCGCTAGGAATGTTATTAGAAACAAGTTTAACGGTGATTCGGTCCTAAAATAGGCCTATTGCATTTCCCATTCGATTAATAAAGAAAACCAAGCCCGAGCCCGTGCACGTTCTGTCCGAGCCCGGCCCGCCCCGACAGATTAACTCTAATTATGAGCCCGAGCTCGATTTCAACCCAACATTTTTTTTAATACATATGTAACTTTGTTCACATTTAGTCTACTCTGCTAAATATATATGTAGGGATAATGCATAGAACGCCGGTCATTATCGGGAAAATAAGCCCCACCAGGGCAAACAGTACACCGACGTGCAGCGAAGGTGTCTTGCTTCGCCCTGAAGGGTCTTATTTTTGATATTGACCGGCGACGTTCTATACATTAGCCCGCTTATTACACGGCTACTGCCAAAACGAAAAAATAACTTCACATGCTGTGTCTTTTTTTTTTACAATTTATTCATTACCAGCATTCGTAGTGGTGATCAGCAGAGGGGTTGACAAGTCACCGGACCCATGCAAGTGAACGGAGCGTTCCACGGCATTGAGAAGACCCGTGTAATAAAGACCTATAATATTTCTGTTTATGGCATAGATTTCTCCTCAGATAAGGGCCAATAAACCAATGATAAAATAGAAATAAAATCGCTCGATCAAAGGCCCTTCCCGAGGATAGTGGTGGGAAATATCGGCCCGACCCGGCCCGCGGGTCGGGTCGGCTCGGACTCGGGCAGAGAATCTAAACACTGACTGGAACTACTTAGCAGGTGTCTGTAGGCCTATATCAGGAGATAATACACACCCTGCAGCCAATCAGAATACGAGTATTCCCCCAGACTGTGGTATAAACAATATTATTCACGAGTTATAATCAACCCATACACATCAATATTAATGATAACCCATTATTATACGGTATGATTTCTAGATGTCACGTCCGCTCGCGACACTGGACTTGCGAGGCATCGACGCGGACTTCCATTCACATAGCCAAAAACAAGACAATAGATCTATGGCTAGATCAAAACATCAAGACATACAATTCTAAAAAGAACAGATGAAGCAGCTACCCTTTTTTCCTTCGCGGTTTGCCTGAGCAGCGCACCTGCATTTAATATATCCGTGAATTGTCACAATTTCTCAGAATCAAAGGTGAAAGTAGAAACGGGTGGCCTAAAGCTGTCAGATTGTTCACAGACAAGTTTAAGTAGAAACGGATGGCCAAAAGCTGTCATATTGTTAGTTATCACAGTAAATAAATGTTCTGTACGGAGCTCCTTAAGGGACATTAGCGAGAACGCTCCCGGACAGAACCTTAGTTTGGAAGTCGTGCTTATGACACGATAAATACTTCCAATTGAAATACATGGGTTTGAAATTTGTGCTTTTTGACACGAACAATTTGAAAACACGTGTCCCTGATCACATTTCAATAGATTAAATAACGTGACAGTGTCACGTATTTTCGTAAGACCGGGTTGTCTATTGCTGCAGCGGCGTTTCTTACTGCATCGGCGTCTCTTGCTGCATCGGCGTCTCTTACTGCATCGGCGTCTATTGCTGCAGCAGCGTCTCTTGCTGCAGTGGCGTCTGTCCTGTCCAGGTTCTGCATTCCGGATTGGTGGGTTACTTTAACAAGGGATTGCAGTGAGATCTTCGAATGCCTGCATTCTCCACCAAATGTGGTACCCCGCTCCCCCAATGAGCCGGGATCCAGGTATGAATCACACGTTAAGCGAGGGTTAAGCCGCACTCTGCATTTATTGCATTCATCTTCTCCAAATACCACAATATTATACTCACGGTCTCTGGGGCCTCCGTGAGCCTCTAGTCGCTCGCGGACCCGAGCGCTTCCTTCTCCCTCGCTCCCGTTCCTCCCAAATGTCAGTCCTCGTGCTCCTTTTAAAATGTCTTCCTGGCTGTCCAGCCAGATGTCTCCCATCTCCCTGATTGGGGTTCAACGGGTGCCCTCCTTCGCCGGCTGGTGTATGACGGTAGTATATTCCTTCCAGGATGAAACCTCGGGTCCGTCCGGACCGAGGTTTAAGGGGCGGGACGCCGCAGTGCGTGGGGGGTTCTTGATTGACCGATTTTCGAATATTATTCGAATACTTCTCAGCGAATATTGAATAGTATTTTTGCCAGAAATGCACATCCCTAGTGCATACCATTTTACATGAGTGGCATGCCAGTGGAAAACGGTAGGTGCCAGTATAAACTGGTAATTACCATTTTACACGAGTGGCATGCCAGCGGAAAAACGGTAGGTGCCAGTATAAACTGGTAATACCATTTTACATGAGTAGCATGCCAGCGGACAAACGCTAGTTCCAGTGGGAAATGGAACTTCCGATTAACATAATTGCCAGCGGAAAAACGGTTGGGCTATATGCCATGATACCACTGGATCATGTCGGTATAGAAAGGTTTATGACACTGGATCAGTGTTAAATGATAGGAACATGTAGGCCTACTTAGGTTTTTAGTTAAACACCTATAAGAACAAATGCAAAACTTAATATTTGGCCTATTGAATAGTTATGATCTGAAGCAGTCATACAGTTGGCTATATAGGCAACGCTACTAGGACACCTTGATAAAACACGAGTGGAAAATTGGATGACTCTGGCCATAGGCTACAGTGCCACCCCATGGTAGATATAGGGACCTGCCTCTGTAGTCATGTGCTGTGTTCCGATATCTTAAGGTTACGACCGTGACCCGGGGATTCCACCGGACGCGTTACGGCAACGTTACGGCTGCGGCACGTCTTGGCCGCGACTTTGCCCTGCTTGCATTTCCACCGGGTGCGTTACGGCAGCGCAACGCTGCCTTGCGAGCCAGCCGTATTCACGCGAGATCACGAGATCCCGCGATAATCCTAAACCTAATGTACTCACCTTCCACTCCCAAAACTACTGCAATTAAATGCCAGGCTTTGTCCTTTCTGACATTGTTCTTATAAAAAGAATGATTTGAGACCCTTTGATTGATTGACTGCTGACCTGGTGCCACCGGTCATGACGTAATGATGTTGGTGTTTTATTTATTGTGTTTTATTTTGAAAATTGAGCGGAATGCTCTATGGCTTTTACTTTTTCACGCCCGGTGGAAATGGTCTCATTGATTAGAGTGGAACCTATCTGCTGCGGTGACCGCAGCCAAGACGTGCCGCTGCCGTAACGTTGCCGTGACGCGTCCGGTGGAATCAGGCCATAACCCCGGTTCTCTGATAGCATGAGTGAGGTATCTCACATATGGGTATGCCTCCCCGCGTATCCCTCAGAAGCACTTAATCACTACGCCAGCCATGATTGGCTGGCCACGTCTGATGCACCCAGGCCTGCCCCCTATATAATTATCTGATCGTGCGTACGGCGTCATTCAAGGCAGCAACCTCTTCTCGCTAACCGCAAGAAGGGCATTCCGGTGAGATACCTCACTCATGCTTTCAGAGAACCGGGGTTACGGTCGTAACCTTAAGTTCTCTTTCAAGCAATCGTGAGGTATCTCACATATGGGACATGTTTACTCCCGTATTGCCGGACAGGCCAACCTCAACGATATTTGACCATTCCAATCATGACAGAGCGTCCTGCGCTCCCTATGAGTTCACACTCAGAACAGCATGAGCCAAGCGAGGCGCAGTAACGTCAAGTCTGTTAAACCTCATGAAGATAGTGGGTGAAGCCCAAGAAGCGGATTCGCACACCTCCTGCAACGAAACCCCTTTAAACAAGGCCCACGACATGCCAATGCCCCTAGTTGAATGCTCATGCAAACCAACAGGCTCCTCCAGCCCTTTTGCTGAATAAGCCAAAGTTATAGCCTCAACAACCCAGTGTGATAAACACTGCTTTGTGATAGGCTTACCCTTGTGAGGGCCAGACCATGAAACGAACAATTGATCCACTTTCCTAAACGATAGAGTCCTTGACACATAAGCTCTCAGAGCGCGCACAGGACACAACGTATGTAGCCGCCGTTGTTCCGCAGAGGTGAACGGCGGAGGGTAGAAAGCATTAAACTCCATTGAGAGGCACGAGTAGGACGTGTCCATAACCTTAGGAATAATAATAATAGGAAAGCTCCACCCACATTCAGTGGACACTCAACAGGGGAGGGTCAAAACATATCAAATATTCTCTGCATGGGAGTCCTACCAACATTACACTCTGTCAGGCGGACCTTAACAAAATGAGCAGCAGAAGCAAATGGATCCAAATCCAGGAGGCTCGGGACTACATCACTGATCATGACAGTGAAATAGAGGAGGATGTGTCTGAAGACGAAGACGATCTTGAGCTAAATTCAGATTCTAATGAATCTGATTTTGAACCAGATGAGGGAATTGCTATTCCTATTCCTCCAAGCAAGACATTCATGTCAAAACATGGTGAAATACAGTGGTCTTCATCTCCAAATATGCTTCAGGCAAAACTGTCTGCAGAAAACATAATAAAGACAGTGCCAGGGCCCACTAGGATGGCAGTGACGCGTGTGACTGACATCAAGTCAGCTTTTGAGCTGGTCATGCCAAATTCACTACAGAAAAGTGGAAGGGGAGAAGTGGAAGGAGCTGGACAAAACACATTTAGATGCGTATTTGGGGCTCCTCATCCTGGCTGGGGTCTATAAGTCCAAGGATGAATCGACAGCCAGTCTGTGAGATGCAGAGACAGACAGGACTATATTTCGAGCCACAATGTCTCTGGAGACTTTTCACATTTTCCCCAGAGTAATCTGATTTGATTATCGAGAGACAAGGGCTGGTAGACAGGAGAGACAAGCTGGCAGCTGTTAGGACAGTGTGGGACAAGTGGGTAGAGTGTTCCTGACAAACGAACATAACAGGAGGGTTAAGGGAAAGCGTTTTCGCGTCCACTTCTGATAACGGTTCAAAAGGAGGCCCCGATAAAGCCCCCAACACCATTGGCAAATCCCACCCAGGTGATAGAGGTTTTGACACAGGGCGCAAACGACGTGCTCCCCATAGGAAACGACAGACCAAGGGATGCTGTCCCACTGTCTTACCGTTAATACCCACGTGACACGCTGATATGGCAGCGAGATACACCTTCAGCGTAGAAAAAGCTCTCCCCTTGTCAATGAAAGACTATAGAAATATCAACACAGTATCAACAGAACACTGGAAGGGGACTTCATCAGTCAAGACACACCACTTAGCCTCATACACAGTACCCGTCGAAGGCGCCCTCGCGCTTTGGATGGTCATTATAGCATTCTGTGGCAGGCCACATGACGTTAGATTCACCCTTTCACGGGCCAAGCCCAGAGAGCCAGACGTTCTGGGTGGGGATGAGAAATTTCCCCCCGAGCCTGAGATAACAGATCCCTGCGCAGCGGGAGTCGCAGCGGTTGTGAATAAAGCATTTGCGTTATCTCCGCCAACCACTGTTTCTGAGGCCAATTCGACGATACCAGAATAGCAATTAGACCCTCGTTCCTCACTCTGTCTAATGTGGGGGTTATCAGAACCAACGGGGGAAATGTGTAAAGGAGTGTGCGTGGCCACGCGTGCGCCAATGCGTCCACCCCGAGCGGAGCCTCTGGATCGTTCAGAGAGAAGAACAGGGGACATTGTGTGTTCTCTCTGGAGGCAAACAGGTCTACTGACGGGCACCCGTAGCGGTTCCGAATCAGTTCCATCACCTCCTGGTGAAGTCTCCACTCTCCATAACGAGGGTGCCCTCTTGAGAGTAAATCTGCGCCGTGGTTCATCACTCCAGGCACATGGTTGCCCTGAGTGAGAGTAGATTGGCGCTGCTCCAGAGGATCAGTTTGTGTGCCAGCCTGTGTAGTTGAGGGGAGCGCAAACCTCCCTGCTTGTTGATGTAGGCCCCTGCCGTTGTATTGTCTGTCCTTACCAGAACATGAGCGCCTGTTACATACGGCAGAAAATGTATCAAGTTCGAGAACATTGATGTGAAAAGAGTGCAGTTACGATCTCCATTGGCCGTTCACCGATCACCCTTCGTGGGTGGCACCCCATCCCCATAGAGACGCGTTGGTGGTAACCACCTTCCTCGCACATATCGTGCCAAGTTGCACGCCCTGTGTAAGGAAATATGGATGCTTCCACTGGCGAACTTGTCTACTTGGACAAATGTGCGGCGGTGTGCATGAACTCGTGGGTCCAGACCGAGTCTCGACACCCAACGTTGAAAACCCCAGCCTGCCAAGGGGAACCGCCACCAGGGCTGACGCCATCAGACCCAATGGTCTGTGGCAATCTCTCAATGTGACCTAATTTCCCCAGCGAAACAAAGTGAGACATGCATGCATCACCTTCACTCTGTCCGGAGTTAGTCGAGCCCTCATTGTGACTGAGTCCAGACAGCCCGATGAAAGTTATTGAATGAGAAGGGGTCAGTACACTTTTCTTCAAGTTGAACCTGAACCCCAGCGATGACAAGTGTGCCATCGTGTGTTCCGTCTGTGCAACTGCATCCTGTGCTGAACTCTCAGCCAGGAGGAAGTCATCTTTAAAGATTGACAGACGAATCCCTTTCGTACTGAGTGGACCTAACGCGGCTTCAGCACAGCAAAATCCATAGTGTTAAATTGAATCAATTTTAACTCTATCCTGGTGTTTATTTCGTCCCAATCTCGTCAGTGTTAATTTAACACCACATAGAGTGTTAACAAAGTAACTCTAACATAGTGTTAAAAATTAATCTGTTCAGAGTTACAAAAGAACAACAGCAAGTGTTGGTTTAAGTCATTACACTAGTGTGAAGAGCTAAACTTCAAATCACATTTAGCGTTAATTTAAGTCTAAATAGTGTTAAAAATGAATATGTTCAGAGTTACAAAAGAACAACAGCAAGTGTTGGTTTAAGTCATTACACTAGTGTGAAGAGCTAAACTTCAAATCACATTTAGTGTTAATTTAACTCTAAATAGTGTTAAAAATGAATATGTTCAGAGTTACAAACTAACAAAAGAAAGTGTTGGTTTAACTGTCAGAGAGATAAGATCCGAGCCAGGAGAGGGCGGTGCCAGTGATGCCAAGGGTGGATTGGAGAAGGGAGAGGAGAATGGAGTGATTGATCTTGTCAAAGGCAGCACTGAGGTCAAGGAGGATGAGGATATTGAGGGAGCCAGTGTCAGAGGATAGCAGAAGGTCATTGGTCACTTTCTGTACTGTGTTTGGAGCGGAAACCGGATTGGAAGAGTTCAAAGAGGTTGTTGGTGTCAAGGTAGATGATGAGGTTTTTGGCAACAACACGTTCCAGGATTTTAGACAGAAAAGGTAGGTTGGAGATGGGGCGGTAGTTGTTGGGGGAATCAGGATCCAGGCCGGGTTTCTTTAGTATGGGGGTGACAGATGCAAGCTTTAGGGAGGAGGGGACATGGCCGGAGGATAGAGAGGAGTTTACAGTGTTAGTGATGAGGGTGGAGAGAATGGGGAGACAGGCCTTTAGAAGTGTGGTGGGGAGCGGGTCCAGGTTGCAGGTTGTTGATTTCATGGTTGAGACTATGGAGGAAAGATCAGGGGAGGTGATGGTAGCAAATGTGGAGAAGGATTGACCGGTGGTTAGGGGGGGATCCGGTATATGCGTAGAACTCCTGGATCTTGTATTTCTGTTGGCCTACGCAGAGCAGGAAGGGCTGAGTAGGTTCGAGACTGGACAAGAAGATAGGAATACTTGCACCAACCTGTTAAACACACATAAAGCAAAAGAATAAAAAGTGTTAGCTGCTTTAAAAAGGAATCTATGCATACCATAAATCCTATGCATTAAGATATGTTTACCCCAAAATGTTAACTTCATGCAGGCATTTGGCAAATACAGTACACTGAAATACCAGGCACCAGGAGAAGGTTTAGTTTCAGACAGAGTGTTACTTGTAAATAACTAATTCCTATTTTCTAAGGTCTGCATCTCTTGAGTGCAGAGAGGTGTTGAGAGGGCAGCATCTCTGAAATCATATTTCCTCATAAGAACTGTTAACATCCAGAACATACCTGCAGATACCTCACCAGGTAACCCTCTGATTGGAGGCCACTGGTTTTGGCAGACTTTTTGTGTCCCTTTGATGTTGGCGGAATTAGACGCAGCAGCAAGCACAGTGAAGCAATTTCACGGTTCTATCCTAAACAGTTTAACATTGCAAATACAAGTATTGATACAAGTGTAGAGCCAAATATAAAGATTGACAGAAAACTGAAATTAATTCCACTTACCACCATCATTGCCTTCTGCAGAACTCAGGAGCTCTTCAACATGATGAGTTGATACTAGCCCTTTGGCGTCCCCAGTGATGTGTGGTCTGACAAATGTTGGCCATTTGGATAGGAACTTCCCAGAAGTCTCTTCTCCAAAAAGCATGAGAAAGTCCTGCTCAATCTAACATCAAAACAGTTCATAGAGTGGTAAATACATACAATCATGACGTTACACACCCACACTTCACACAAAAAACAACCATTAATGTAATAGATAGAGATAGATAGATAGATAGATAGATGGATACTTTATGTACAGCATTGCCAAACAGAAACATTTGCATGACAGTGTCAATTTTGTAATGTCTGGGCATATATTTACAATTGACACAATTATATTTCACAAAGAATGTAAACTCACAAGGCCAGGTATGTGGAGAAATCTTGGGAAGGTTTCCAGGACATCTACTGCCTTGTCCTGATCACGAACAAGTATCTGTCTGTGTTTAAATGTGGCCTTCCTTTTGTCCATGACTAAGGCTTCGTGGGATGAATGATTCATCATAGACATAGCCTCTTCACACTCTTCACCGGTCAATTGTTCTATGGTAGAAGGTGAGTCTCTTGCAGCCTTTGGAACACCACTGAACCCCCCCACTGCTCTCCAAGACCTCGGGTCAATGTGACCACATTGACTTCGCTGCACATTTTTTAGACGCCATGCAATGTACCCAGAGCCTGATGCAGGATCATAAAAGTGTTCCTATAGGGGAAAGGAGAGGAGGATACTCCACTTTCAGATTACAGTTGCATTCATAATCAGGCAAACAACAGCAAATCAGATTAAAATACCAAACGTACATATCCATGCTTTGACATGGGGTCCTGGAGATATGGGAATAAGGCCACAATGCCTTGGGCGTACTTCACTCGTACAGCCTTGGAAGGGATCCGCCTGAAACAAGTATAAGACGTTGAAATGAGGTACTGGGACATCATACAGGCATTTGAACCGTCAGAAGCTCTTGAAACATACCCATGCACCTCCAAGCATGTGGGCAACCAAGATATTCACAAGCTGTCTTCTGGTTCCATCGCACAGTGTCTGTGTTTTATGATACTCTTCAATCATCTTCTCTCCCCCTGGCTTTCTTGGAAGAACTTCATTGACCATCTATGCGAAGCACATTACCACATCAAATAATTGTGTAACCCGTTTCAATCTAACTTCAACAATGAACACTCAATGTGATTTTGGTAATTTAACATTTACTAAAACAAATGACCTTTTTGGCTGCTTCTCTCTGACTTTGGTCTTCCATTCTGATTTTCTTGCTTGCAGGACATGAAGTGTCATCCACTGTGGAGACATCTCAGGGGTATGATGCTTCAGAGGACACCGACACAACAAGATCCTCAATCCTCCCTTTTAAAACAAAACAAGAAAAAAGAGAATCACCTATAAGCAGAACAATGTACAATGACTATTGGAGCTCTGTAATCAACCAAATATGAATTAATAATAATATCATTACAATAATTGACCATCATTCACATATGCCTTCAACAAATCTTCCCCCCTTTTCAACAGTTCAGAAAAAAATTCTGGGTCCACTTCTGTTCCAGAGGTATCCTTGTAAATGATTTCAACATCAGGAGGCAGGCCAAATTTTTTATATCACTGCAGGAGTAACAGGTTGCCAAGTTAGTGCATGTTGTCAAGTTTCAAAATCAATATTCATTACTCTGTTTCAAACCATGTTTCACCTGCTTGGTGGAACTGCTGGTAGTCGCAGGTCCCATCACTCTCGATAACTTTTATATATTTCTGTTTTTCTCTGAAATTTACTTTTACAAGCATGGTCTGAGAAAAAACCAAAACATAATACTGAAGGGTCATGCACTATGATGATACGTCTAAAACTAATAACAATAATGATTAATTGCAAATCTCACCGAAGCTAGGAATGACACTAGCGAAGCCACAATAGTTACTATCAGGGCAATTTGCAGCAGGATAATTCCAAAGATATCACTCTGGTCACACAGGAAAGACAAAAGAAAGTGCATTGAAGATTTAAGTTCTGACTAGGGATGGGAATTGATAAGAATTTAATGATTCCGATTCCGATTCTGCTTATCGATCCGATTCCTTATCGATTCTCATTGGGTGAGAAAATAAGTACAAATTTGTTTGTTTGTATTAATATTAACTCTTTAATATCTGATCAGAAGTGTGTCTAGTATTAGGAAATTGTACATTTTCACATTCTCACAGAAATATTGAATAGCTTTATTCAAGTGAGAGATTTGAACAGAGAATCTCAAATGTTAAAATCGAATTGGAATAAAGCTGTGTGTGTGTGTGTGCGTGTGTGGCGTGATAATATAATGTAATTGTATAATATCAAGGCCAAAAGCTCTGCGCCTCCGGATGGCCATAGCGCGGGGAGGTTTGTTTACCGGTGTAGGTACCACACATGGACATATTATAAAATGGACAACGGATTCCAAAATGTTCGCCTATTCATTCCTATGTAAACTGCTCAATGGCGCAGGGCAACATCAAGGAGGGATATGCTTCCGCATCATGGGTATAGCTACGCCCTACTTCATGACGTACCGGATGCAGAAATATTCTTGTTTTTTAGCATTGTTAGCATTGTGGCATCATAAGCGAGAGCTCTGAGCGATAGCAGTCGCATTGTTTACCGACCATGGAAGTAATCCCCCGATGATTCTCTCAGTCATACTCAAGTAGCGGCCCGCGGGGCTTTTGTGGCCCGCGGGGTGTCTATTAATGGCCCTCGAGCTGTATTGAAAAGTTTTTTTAATTATAAAAAAATAAAAAAATAAAAAAAATAAAAATCGTGCTGGGCGCTCTTATTTTGAAACCGCGCGCCGCGATCTCAATACGAGGCTGGGGGTTGCAACGATAAACAGATAGCACTCCAGCCCACAGACCGCTCCAGCCCTCCCAAACTTGAGGCAGACAGTCCATCTCAGCAGCAGTCAAGGCCGATTTAGGGTCGTTTTAGACGCAGAGACGTAAGCATGTAATTTACAAAAGGGACTTGTTTTAGACAAGTTTTGATTTACGGTTCCTTTAAGGTTCCTTAAGGATTGCGCGTGTTGCAAGGGGATTCTCCGCCAGAACAGTAGGGGGAGCAACGAACGAATCTGTGGGCGTGGAAGTGGAAATCGCTGGCTTGTTTATATTTATAATTATCATAATTCGTTCTTGTGTTTTCTTCTTCTCCTTCTTCAAAATTCTTCATTCGCTTCTGTCACGGCCTTTTAAAAATGGCGCTATTATGCTGTAAAACCGGAAATGTGAGACTCCTGAAAGGATGTGGTTAGCTGGCCAATCACAGTCTTTGCGAGCTGGGTAGGGCCGTAGTGTTTTAGTCGCATAGTCAGGAATTTTGGCCGACGCACTTAAGCACGTAAGGGGGGATATTTTACCGCGCAAGGGGGGGTTATGTATCTTACGTGCTTACGCGTTACGTCTAAAACAGAGCATATATCGGCCTCAGTCACACGTATACCGACCGGCCCCTTGAGTCACTGAAAAAAATTTTTGTGGCCCCTCATCATTTCTACTTGAGTACCCCTGCTATATGTTTAACAATTATTATTTTAGATTAGTTTGCCCCTTTTTGACTTTATAAGAAAAGCACCTTGTATATTACTTTTTGTATGTTAAAACAGAAATAATAATTACCACTCGTTTTTTAATATATTTCTATTTCTGAAACGAGAATCAAATGCCCAATATATACACAGACCCATCAGCTGGTGTACCCAGGGAACTCACAAGGTGTTAGGAAGCAAAGGAGTCTGAAATGACCCCACATGGTATCATGGACCTATTATGCGTGGGTGCAATAAATAAGACAGATATGATCACGTCAGGTTTCAAAAACAAGTAATACGGGAACTGAATCTCAAACTTGATCCTGAAATGTATTTAACATGAAATATTGTACAGGGAGAGGGCTGTGGCCGCAATCGATGGAGGAGGCAGTCAGGTGTGCAGGAACACAACAACAGGAGTATGATGGACAGGGATCTGACATGGACAGGGATTTTTTTTATTGAAACATTCAGAGGAAATCAGGCCTACTGTAGGCCTATGTAAATAAGATTAAAGATGTCTAGGATAGTATAAATGATAACTGTAAATGGCAGGTGTACTTTGCTTTTGATGGAGCCATAATGTTATATTAGTAAAAAGCATTTTATTGATGTGCACCTTTCAGGCCACTTAAGCACACCTAACATGCATAATTAATAAAATATTAAAAACACTTGGGTGGAGCGTGTCACTTATGTGAAAGAGCTGGAAAGAGCTGGAGTAATGGAATAAGATGCAGCTGGGCAGGGCGCTGAGAGGTGATGCATGAGGCATGATGGTGGCACGGCAGACAAGTATGGGGAGCATGATGGACTGGGATCTGATGAGGAAACAAAGATTTTCTAATTTAAGATAAAATATAATCTGAAGTTTCCAGTTTCTGCAAACAGAAGAGAAGGGGTTTAGTTAAGGCTTTGAATCATTAGTTTAGTCTTAGTTTAAAGCCCGCTCACCACGTCAAGGTGCAGGCCAAGAGAGGGAACATAGAACAAAGACTCACATCACAAACTCATAGTCACAACATGAAAAAAACACATAAATACATGAAACATGTACATAAATACGAGACCATAAGATATGTTTGGGTTTCTCTTGTTTTATCTTAAAAACAAAATACACATAACATTAAGAAAAGAAGGGAAGAAAATAAAAGTAATAATAGATAAAGCTAAACTCAGTTAGTGATCGGCATACATTTAAATGTACAAAAATTACAGAGGTCATTGAACGGATGTGCTGTTCAAAAATAAATGCACTATTAAACTATGCCTTGTGCTCCGTTATGCAAGCTCCAAGTCTACAATTGAACAATGTCTTTTTGCAGTTTTGAGTGCTTTGTGCCAACTTGTGCTCCGTCATGCAAGCTCCAAGTGTCACACTGCTTAAGAAACAGATTCCTTCCGACTAACTATTTACGAAAAATGCAATCAATAACTTATGTACAAATAAATGGTTACATTTCCACCAGCAACGAAGTTGGAGTGGCCTTCACACATAAATAATTGTAATACACCAACATTGTTAACTGTCATACATAGGTAGCTAAACAAGCAAATGAAAAATTAAATACCAACGCTGAAATGTTAGACTATTAACAATAATATAAAATGATACCGTAATGCACCTGTTCTTTGTCTTTGGATCTTTTGAATAAATGGATCAATATATGGTGAATCACAATGATCGCAAGCAGAGGACCGTGAGAGTTATTGAGCAGCAGCTGAACCAGTCTAAAAATCGGACACGTTAACGGAGCACTGAACTAGGCTCTCTCGGATGCCAGGTCGAAATAACATTTGTTTCACTACTACTCCTTTCAGCTGCACACCCCTCCTTCTCCAGCAAAAAATAATTAGAACGGCTAATAAAACGCTTGAGGTGGCGTTTAGAAAATAAAAAACTAAAATTTTTTAGGACATGGCATAAAGATAATTATGAGCCTTTGATTCATATCCAGGCATTTTTTGCCGTGACACATTCCTGTTCCCCACTTGTATTGGAGTGAACGGAGATACAGTATCTACTTCTGGGTCCCTTGAATCGAGGGACCTGTCCACAGCCCGCTTAAAGAACTGCAATACCAGGCTTGGCTGCTGAGCACTGGTGGATTGCGGAAGTATGCACTGTTCCTGGGGGCTTGGTACCATAGATATATATATTAACTACATCCGGTACGTCATGAAGTAGGGCGTGGCTATAGACGCATGATGCGGAAGCATATCTCTCCTTGATGTTGCCCTGCGCCATTGAGCAGTTTACATAGGAATGAATAGGCGTCATTTTGGAATTCGTTGTCCATTTTATAATATGTCCATTGCTGTGTTCCAATACCCGTACTTCCATGAGTATACTTAAAACTATCCTTACTGACTGAGTACGTTAATTTTTCAGATGTGAGTGCTGTTCCAAATCGAGTAACTAACCGGAAATTACGATCACGACTGCAGTGGCGGCTCCTCCCCCGCAATAAACATCCCGCTTTGAACGGTGAACTCTTTACGCCTAGCAGCTATAAAAAGCTATTAAAACTATAAGTGCAGGCTATTAATGCAGGCTATGTGAAAAATACGCCGACTTTGGCTCAGCCTGGCTCCACCTCTTCCGCTACGTAGCTAAGTTGGCTGCCGTTGAGTACGGAAAGTGTCCTTCGATACACACTTCACGATTAGCCCGCTTTGAGTACGACATCCGGGTCCTTGAAGTATACTTTTTTTCACCGGATCTGAATTGGAACGTACTACGTACTCAAAATTTGGCTAGTAAGTACGGATAGAACGGGTATTGGAACACGGCACATGTGTGGTACCTACACCGGTAAACAAACCTCCCCGCGCTATGGCCATCCGGAGGCGCAGAGCTTTTGGCCTTGATATTATACAATTATATTATATTAACACCCACACACACACACACACACACACACACAGACGTTGGTAGGAACGCGCTACATTTACTCCGTTACAAATACTTGAGTGACTTTTTGGATAAATTGTAATTTTAGGAGTAGTTTTATTGCAACATACTTTTACTTTTACTTGAGTAAATATTTGAAGAAAGAACGGTACTTTTACGCCGTTCCATTTGGCTACGTGACGGTCGTTACTTTGTTTTTTTAGATCTTTTATTTTATTACATGCAAGATCTATTTCTATCACGTGAATATTCCTTAGCCCAAGTGAAGGAGTTCAAGTACCTCGGGGTCTTGTTCGCGAGTGAGGGTACTATGGAGCGTGAGATACTGCGGTCAAGTGAGCCGTTCATATTCGTTCATCCGCGGTTAAGCCAGCCGTCACACAAAATCTTCGTGCGCCTTTACTCTAAACATCCTTTGGTTGGTATATCGCAACGTTTTCAAAATAAAACCCTTCACCTACGTGTGTAGTGATATAGAACACTAGCTGTCTTACGGCGGCGTCTAGAACGTCCGCACTTGCTGCCATCTTGCCAGTCAGCTGCTCACCCATAACATTGTGTTGGTATTGGTACATGTACTTTTTAAATAACCATAACTTGCTACATTTTCAACCGGTTTACAAACGGTTTGGTTTCTTACAAACCTTATTAACGTGGTTATAATATTGTACCTATTTTAGAACATTTAGAACATTCAATTTTTATTATTCATCAGTATCAAATATGCAGTGCCTTAACTACATCTCTGACGTTTAGAACAAAACAAACCGTTTGAAAATGTAGCAAGGTGGTTATGGTTTAAAAAGTACATGTACCACTACCAACACAGTGTTATGGGTGAGCAGCTGACTGTGGCAAGTTGGCCGCCAGTGTATGGAGGTAGATTTGTGTCTTTATTATGCAATCAAAAATAATAGGTTTGAGAGCAAAACTTTCCACACTGCAATGAAAAAATAGATTTGAGAGCAAAACTATCGACACTGCAATCAAAAAATGTTTTATTGCAAGATAAATTAATGTGATAAAAAAAATATTAATGGGAATCCAAAAGTTTTGTTTGCAAACCCAAAAGTTTTGTTTGCAAATCCAAAAGTTTTGTTTGCGAATCCAAAAGTTTTGTTTGCGAATCAAAAAGCTTTGTTTGCGAATCCTAAAGTTTTGCTTGCGAATCCAAAAGCTTTGCTTGCTGTTGAGCTGAATCTCGTGGGCGGGACCTACGCCGAAAGATGTAAGACACGTCTCTATTGGCCAGTCTCGATCGGAGTGACAGCTTGGCAACATCCGAAAAGCCGCTGCCCCCCGACCGCCTCCAGAAGCAGATTGTCGGCCTGTTCGTTTGTGCCTCTCAATCCGCGGCGGCGGTCTTAAAACATCGCCCTGCTCTCCTCTGCCATGGTCTCCTTGTCGGCTGACAGGGAGGCCTACAGGATTTTCAGGGCACGCAAGCGCGCGCACGGGACAAGCACATAAGGCGAAGCCTAGACAGCGTAGCCTACATGAAATAGAACTCCCTCTCTCGTTACTAACTGTGGATGTTGCCAAGCTGTCACTCCGATCGAGACTGGCCAATAGAGACGTGTCTTACATCTTTTGGCGTAGGTCCCGCCCACGAGATTCAGCTCAACAGCAAGCAAAGCTTTTGGATTCGCAAGCAAAACTTTAGGATTCGCAAGCAAAGCTTTTTGATTCGCAAACAAAACTTTTGGATTCGCAAACAAAACTTTTGGATTTGCAAACAAAACTTTTGGGTTTGCAAACAAAACTTTTGGATTCCCATTAATATTTTTTTTTATCACATTAATTTATCTTGCAATAAAACATTTTTTGATTGTAGTGTCGATAGTTTTGCTCTCAAATCTATTTTTTGATTGCAGTGTGGAAAGTTTTGCTCTCAAACCTATTTTTTGATTGCAGTGTGGAAAGTTTTGCTCTCAAACCTATTATTTTTGATTGCATAATAAAGACACAAATCTACCTCCATACCAGTGCGGACGTTCGACTCCATTGGCCAGCAGAATATGCATGTGTACGTTTTTCAAATGACATTTCCTCTAAATCTATACAGTAAAATCACATGGTTCCTTGTGTACAAGTAGTCAGTACGACAGTAAGTATGGTCATATCAGTCAGTGCCTGAACTTATGTGAAATTCGGTCTATGGCCCACTTCAAAGTGCTGACATAATGCAATATTGCAAAGGGGAGAATATGTGTACGTTTTTCAAATGACATTTTCTCTAAATCTATACAGTAAGATCACATGGTTCCTTGTGTACAAGTAGTCAGCACACCGGTTAATATGTTCATATCAGTCAGTGCCTGAACTTATGTGAAATTTGGTCTATAGCTCACTTCAAAGTGCTGACATAATGCAATATTGCAAAGGGGAGAATATGCAGGTGTACGTTTTTCAAATGACATTTTCTCTAAATCTATACAGTAAAATCACATGGTTCCTTGTGTAGCCTACAAGTAGTCAGCACACCGGTTAATATGGTCATATCAACCAGTGCCTGAACTTCTGCCGAAATTCTGTCTATAGCTCACTTCAAAGTGCTGACATAATGCAATTTGCAAAGGTGAGAATATGCATGTGTACGTTTTTCAAATGAAAAATTCTCTAAATCTATACAGTAAAATCACATGGTTCCTTGTGTACAAGTAGTCGAGAGACGCCGAGATCGTTTAATGGCCTGTGGCATGTGCCACCGCGACCACTGACATACCATGGCATATGCCGTTCTGGAACGGTAACTGCCGTTCTGAAACGGTAACTGCCGTCGCGACCACTGACATACCATGGCATATGCCGTTCTGGAACGGTAACTGCCGTTCTGAAACGGTAACTGCCGTTCTGAAACGGTAACTGCCGTCGCGACCACTGACATACCATGGCATATGCCGTTCTGGAACGGTAACTGCCGTTCTGAAACGGTAACTACCGTTCTGAAACGGTAACTACCGTTCTGAAACGGTAATGCCACGGCATATGCCGTTCTGGAACGGTAACTGCCGTTCTGAAACGGTAACTACCGTTCTGAAACGGTAACTGCCGTTCTGAAACGGTAATGCCATGGCATATGCCTTTCTGGAACGGTAACTACCGTTCTGAAACGGTAACTGCCGTTCAGGTGGAACGGTAACTGCAGTTCCCAACAATGGTATGTGACACCAGCATAACTCCTCCGTATAATTTCAAGACAGGTATTGCCATAAATGTAAAGGTATATATATATGGTATTTATTGACACAATATCACAACATAACGCCGTAAATAAAGGGATTTACACGTTTCTCTCGTCCGTGCTGTTGTAAGGATATTTCCGATCTGTTTGTTGTTGCTTTTGTAATGACAGATGCTTTTGAAAACAGCCGGACTTGCTCCGGTGACGGTAGTTATAGCCTAGCCTTCTAGGTGGCCATAGAGCTAGTCTATTGCTTTGTTCCAATATCCATACTATCCGCAGTCATTATACTTTATTTTAGTATGACTTATTTTTTATATAGTTTGAGTACGTAGTGCGTTGCCAGTTTCTACTGGCACCTACCGTTTTTCCGCTGGCATGCCACTCATGGAAAATGGTAATTACCAGTTTCTACTGGCACCTACCGTTTTTCCGCTGGCATGCCACTCATGGAAAATGGTAATTACCAGTTTCTACTGGCACCTACCGTTTTTCCGCTGGCATGCCACTCATGGAAAATGGTATTACCAGTTTCTACTGGCACCTACCGTTTTTCCGCTGGCATGCCACTCATGGAAAATGGTAATTACCAGTTTCTACTGGCACCTACCGTTTGCCAGTAGATATTCCTTTCCTGTGGTATTTGCCCGTTCATACACACATACCACTCATGATTCACAGCTACACAATCATTCTTATAAAAACGGTAGGTGCCAGTAGAAACTGGTAATTACCATTTTCCATGAGTGGCATGCCAGCGGAAAAACGGTAGGTGCCAGTAGAAACTGGTAATACCATTTTACATGAGTGGCATGCCAGCGAAAAAGAAACGGTAGGTGCCAGTAGAAACTGGTAATTACCATTTTCCATGAGTGGCATGCCAGCGGAAAAACGGTAGGTGCCAGTAGAAACTGGTAATACCATTTTACATGAGTGGCATGCCAGCGGGAAAACGGTGGTTCCAGTAGGAAATGGAACTACCGATTAACATAATTGGCTTGCCAGCGGAAAAACTTTTGGCCTGTATGCCATGATACCACTGGATCATGTCGATATAGAAAGGTTTATGACACTGGATCAGGGTTAAATGATAGGAACCTATAGGCCTACTTAAAATATTTGGTTAAACACCAATAAGAACAAATGCAAAACTTAATATTTGGCCTATTGAATAGTTATCAGCTGAAGCAGTCATACAGTAGGCTTTATTATAGGCTACGCTACTAGAACATCTTGATAAAACACGAGTGGAAAAATGGATGACTGTCTAGCCATAGCCTACAGTGCCACCCCTATAGGGACCTGGCTCTGGTGCACTAACCGGAAACTACGATCGCAACCGCAATAAACATCTCGCTTTGAACGGTGAACTCTTTACACATAGTAGTTATAAAGCTATTACAACTACAAAATGACTCCATTAATGCAGGATACGTGGAAAATGCATGGACCTATTAAAGAAAATGCGCCGACGTTGGCTCAGCCTGGCTCCGCCTCTTCAGCTACGTAGCTAAGATCGCTGCCGTGGAGCACGAAAGGTGTACATCAATCCACACTCATCGGTTTGACCGTTTTGAGTATACCATTCGGGTCCTTTCACTACACTTCCTTTCGCCCTGATCTTAATTGCAACGCACTACGTACTCAAACTATATAAAAAATAAGTCATACTAAAATAAAGTATAATGACTGCGGATAGTATGGATATTGGAACAAAGCAATAGACTATAGCTCTCTGGCCACCTAGAAGGCTAGGCTGTAACTACCGTCACCGGAGCAAGTCCGGCTGTTTTCAAAAGCATCTGTCATTACAAAAGCAACAACAAACAGATCGGAAATATCCTTACAACAGCACGGACGAGAGAAACGTGTAAATCCCTTTATTTACGGCGTTATGTTGTGATATTGTGTCAATAAATACCAAATATATATACCTTTACATTTATGGCAATACCTGTCTTGAAATTATACGGAGGAGTTATGCTGGTGTCACATACCATTGTTGGGAACTGCAGTTACCGTTCCACCTGAACGGCAGTTACCGTTTCAGAACGGTAGTTACCGTTCCAGAAAGGCATATGCCATGGCATTACCGTTTCAGAACGGCAGTTACCGTTTCAGAACGGCAGTTACCGTTCCAGAACGGCATATGCCATGGTATGTCAGTGGTCGCGACGGCAGTTACCGTTTCAGAACGGCAGTTACCGTTCCAGAACGGCATATGCCATGGTATGTCTGTGGTCGCGACGGCAGTTACCGTTTCAGAACGGTAGTTACCGTTTCAGAATGGTAGTTACCGTTCCAGAACGGCATATGCCATGGTATGTCAGTGGTCGCGACGGCAGTTACCGTTTCAGAACGGCAGTTACCGTTCCAGAACGGCATATGCCATGGTATGTCAGTGGTCGCGGTGGCACATGCCACAGGCCAATAAACGATCTCGGCCCTACTGAAGTAGTCAGCACACCGGTTAATATGGTCATATCAGTCAGTGCCTCAACTTATGTGAAATTCGGTCTATGGCCCACTTCAAAGTGCTGACATAATGCAATATTGCAAAGGCGAGAATATGCATGTGTACGTTTTTCAAATGACATTTTCTCTAAATCTATACAGTAAAATCACATGGTTCCTTGTGTAGCCTACAAGTAGTCAGCACACCGGTTAATATGGTCATATCAACCAGTGCCTGAACTTCTGCCGAAATTCTGTCTATAGCTCACTTCAAAGTGCTGACATAATGCAATATTGCAAATGCGAGAATATGCATGTGTACGTTTTTCAAATTACATTTTCTCTAAATCTATACAGTAAAATCACATGGTTCCTTGTGTACACGTAGTCAGCACACCGGTTAATATGGTCATATCAGTCAGTGCCTGAACGTATGTGAAGTTCGGTCTATGGCCCACTTCAAAGTGCTGACATAATGCAATATTGCAAAGGCGAGAATATGCATGTGTACGTTTTTCAAATGACATTTTCTCTAAATCTATACAGTAAAATCATATTATTTATTGTGTACACGTACTTAGCACAGCAGTTAATATGGTAATATAAACCAGTGCCTGAACTTATGTGAAATTCTGTCTATAGCTCACTTCAAAGTGCTGACATAATCCAATATTGCAAAGGCGAGAATATGCATGTGTAGGTTTTTCAAATGACATTTTCTCTAAATCTATACATTAAAATCACATAGTTCCTTGTGTACAAGTAGTCAGCACACCGGTTAATATGGTCATATCAGTCGGTGCCTTGCACACAGCACTAAGGCCAACACAGCAGCGAAGAGAAGGAGAGGAGACATGCTGGCTGGGGCTCATGGGATGTGGTGCAAGTTGCAGCAGCGGAACGAGAGAAATGTAAAGGTAATATAAAGGTCATGGAGCACTTGTAGGACAGGTAACAGGTAAAATATTTATTTGCACAGCACACACAGCCATTGCTTTTGCTTCAGCTCTTGAAGTGTCCTGGGGTCCATAGTAGTTAATAATTACCACCCCCTGGGCATGTTTATGAAAATAGGAACTTCCGGTTGGGGGGAGGGGTGTGGTGGGGGTGTTTATGACTGCACTTCCGGTTGGTGTTGTTATGTCATGTATAATGTCTGCGTTGCGCCTGTAGGGGTCGCAGGGTGCAGGGATCTGTAAGGGCCTAGTGTGCACTTAGGGGGCTTGTGAGATTGTATTGTGGGTGTGTACCTCAAATAGTTTAAAAGGGGTGAGACGCCTGCTGTAGGGTCATAGCATTCAGCAGATTGTCGTCAGTGTTCTTTTCGTTCAAACATGGACTGCTCATCAGAAGATACCCAAGGATCAAACAGCGCTAACTGGATGTATAGGGACCCTCGCACCCTGTCGCCCCTGTCTTCTCCCGCCAAGGACTACTCGGCATCGAGCATTGTGGACGGTGAAAGCCAGTTGTCTGAGGGTATGTCCGGCTTTAGTACACCTGTGTCTAACTATGTCGATAGGGGTGGTGATGAGGCACTGCTAAATGCTCCGCTCAAAAAGACGAGGCCTGTTCCAGGCTTGAGAGACCGGACTGCTGGGGATTCATTCACACACGTTGGCGAATACGGATTGGAGTACGTAATATCATGGGTCGATGGATGGATCATTTTGAAAGTTAAAGATTGTGCTACAGAGTGGCGGTTGAACGTTCATGAGTGGAATTTTTTCTTTGAGATATTATGCCCCATGCTAGACGGTGTCAGGGGCACTTGGCATGTAGGAACCCATGTATTTCAATGGACTTTTCAGCATGAATTGAGGCTTCATCGCATGGATGCAAACCATCATACAAAGAGACCCCAGGAGTTCATTTTTTTCAGACGCAGTGTTGATACAGACGAGCTACCACAGTGCTATGATATGCATTGCATCGGTAGCTCTCCTCTACGCAACAGTGCTTTAAAAGCTGCTGATTATTTTGATAATGTCTTTTTCATACAGTGGGCTGATTTGTCAACCCTACGTGGAATTTTTGCAGAGATTGATTCATTGGTTAAGACGAATGAAGAGCCAGGGCACACATCTGATGAATACAGAATGCGCCTGTTTGAGCCGACTGAAGCTGATGAGGGGGTATATGGTGTGTTTGAGTATGTTTAGGGCTATGTTAGCATTAGAAAATGTCATAGAGGTATAAGAAAGTGGGCTACATGCTAGTATTACTAAGTGTGTTTTGATAGGTTGTGTATAATATGTGCGTTGTGTGTTTTGTTTTTGTTCATATTCTAATGGTATATTCTGATACGCTATGCAGCGCAGGACAATGATGAACATGTACAAAGTGGGGGCGTGGCTATGGAGGCTGGTGATTTAAAGGCCGTACAACCCGTACACCACTGGCTTCAGGAGTATGCTGTCTATCTGGCCGGATTGAATCTGTCCTTCCTACAAATCGGAGAGGACAGTGAGCTGGAGGTGGACACTGCTATGAGAGATGACGGATGGCCTGTATCAACACAGATCCATTTAAACCCTGCGGCGCTGGGTGTTCTGCGATTTACCACTGGTATCTGCGTGGCAGCCATCATCACACATCAGAAGCAAGCGGACTGCTGGGGGTGCCAAAGTGATTGCCCAAGTCAACGACGCCATTGCTGCATGCAAGGATCGACACATCATCACTATGAATCCCATTACGATACCATATGTCATATATTGGATAGACCCCCATTCCTGCTACTTTTAGAAACTGTTTTAAAGAAGACTATAGGGTTGACTGTGTCCCCAGGAAAAATCTATGGTGTGGTCGATTCTTTTCTATGTGATTTATTGGGCAACACCTATGATACCGAAAAACTGGATTTAATAACCAGCGAAGGGGTGCCCGATGAACAGCTGCTTTTGATATATGAAGCCACACAAATGTGGCGTAATACATTGTCATTCGGTAACACAAGGCCTGGTGTCAAGCGTCGTTTATAATGGGGGTGTTGTTTTCTTATGCATATGATGCGGATAGCAAGTATGTATCAGATAGACTAGCCGTTTTGATGTATGCTGCCATAGAAAATGATACGTTTGTCCAACATAATGCTTATATCAAATGTATGTATAAGGATTGGAATGATTTGGTCATGAAATTCTTGTATGATAAACCTACTGATCAAATGATAGCTGAAATATTTACCCATTTCCCCGATGGGGACTGTTTTACCGTCGGACATGTCATGTGTATATGTGCTTTTGTATCGGATGTCTTGAAGTTGAATAATCCCTCAAACGCAGAGGGTATTAGAACTGCTCGCATGATGTCTTGTAAAATGGTGCAGAGAAATAAAACTGCCTGTAAAATATATCTGCGCATTGTATCGAGGGGCCAGACATTTTAAATAAAAGGATGGATAACTCTGATCGGTGTTTCAGTATTCATTTTTTGTTGCAGTCATACGAGATGGATAAATTGATGCATAAGACTTATTATGACCCCGCTGGACCAGGGGGTTACGGAGGTATCAATAAGCTACGAACAGCCCTTGCACATAGTGAGGGTGCAGTACCTCCTCTGAAATATATCAAGAAATGGCTGTTGAAGCAGGATCCCTACACTCTGCATGTACCTGCACCGATACATTTCCGCAGAAATAGAGTATTGGTTAGTGGGGTAGATAGACAGTTCCAGGCTGATTTAGTGGATATGTCAGAGTACGCACCCGAAAATGATGGTGTGTATTTTCTGTTGATGTGCATCGATGTATTCTCAAAACATGCATGGGTTCGTCCATTACCGTCCAAGAGGGCTATCGACGTTGCTAAAGCTTTTGGTGATATTCTCAGCGAAGGGCGTATCCCCGATAAATTGCAGACTGACGCTGGTAAAGAATTTTATAACAAGATCTTTCAGCGTTTGATGGAGCGGCACAACGTCAAACATTTCTCTACATCTAACGAGACCAAGGCCAGCATAGTGGAGCGCTTCAACAGGACTCTGAAAACCCGCATGTGGAGATATTTAACAGCTGCCAACTCCAAACGATATGTGGATAAACTACAGGATATGGTCCATGCTTATAACCATTCATACCATAGATCGATAAAAATGACCCCGGTCAGTGTTGATAAAAATAATGAGAAAACTGTGTTTAATACGCTATACAAAACCACTCAAGAGCCGTTGGTGGTGTTTAGATATGATGTTGGTGACACGGTTAGAATTTCAAAAGCCAGAGCTACATTTCGAAAAGGATATGAGCAGACATTTACAGATGAATATTTTGTAATATCACAACGCATAGCAAGGTGTCCTCCAGTCTATAAGCTGCAAGACTATGCAGGCGCCCCTGTCCATGGAACATTTTATGAGAAAGAGCTACAAAAAGTTATAGTGTCTAAAAACAAAGTGTATAAAATAGAAAAGATTATAGATAGAAAAAGGGCGGGGTCTAAGAATCTATTATATGTCAAATGGCTGGGATGGCCGGATGCCTTCAATTCATGGGTAGCTGAAAAGACACTAGTCGACGCGTAAGAGACATACAACCCAGTATATCCAGAGTGTACTATGGATAAGGAGGTGTCTGGGGGTTTCTATGTGACTCTGGCGAGTAATGCGTCGGCAGGGATCTACCCACAAAATAAGATATGGAATTTTAGAACTAAATTAGCAAAATCTATACACACCAAGCAGCCCTATGAAGTAGGCCTAATTGAAGCTCAGTACCCATGCAGCTGGCATAGTTTTCCTACCGAGGACGCTACGATGACCGTTCACGATGGTAAAACGGGTCATAGGACATCATGTCTATTAGTTGGTGGGCTTTATGAGAGTATCGGATCGTTATTACTACAAATCAACAAGACTTGGGCCAAATATGATCCTGGCTGTAGAGTTATACTACATCATGAAGGTATTAGAAACCGCATATATGTAGAAGGAGACGATCACCTATAGCTCGTCTTTAGAGGAAAACTGGCTGCCATGCTGGGTTTCGATGCAGGGGTCAAGCTACCAGCCAATAAAACGTATGCAATATACGCCCCCCATCCCACCGATATTCATGGGGGGTGTTACAACATGTTCATATATAGCGACATTGTCGACCATCAGTTGGTCGGAGATAGTTATGTCCCCCTGCTAAGGAGTATTAATATAACCGACACCAGCAGGAGACACTGCATTCACATGTTCGACAAGCCGCATTACGTACACGTAGCCCGAGACCCTCTTGGAGATATTGAAATTGATCTAAAGTCTGACCAGAATACAAATATAAAATTCACATATGGTAAAGTGATACTCAAGCTGCATTTTAGACCTGTAAAACAGTAGAATTCATAGTTCTATCTAGGGATGAGGGGGTATAGACCGCCTTACGACGAGAACAAATATGTTCAGTATTATTTAAACCAAGCAGGGAGTGGGCTACCTGGCTATGAGGGTAGCAGCACACAATATGGAGCCGGCATCGGAGGGATGTTCCGTAGCCTCTTTAGAATGGCTATTCCGTTATTTAGGCGAGGGGTTAGCATAGCAAAGCCTCATCTGAAGACTGCTGCTAAACATATTATAGGCGACGTTATGACCAACATAGCCCATGCTGCATCTACGCCCAAACAGCAGGGGTCAGGCATGAGGGTATATGCCAGAAGAGCAACAAAGTATCCTCCTATAGGGGCTGGGCGTACCCGTGCACCGGCACGACGTCGTAAACAGAATAAAAGATTGGCATCTATCAAAAAGAGAGCCAAACCTAAAAGGATCAGGAAGGTGTCAAACCGTCGTTTTAGAGGGGCGGCTAACGATATATTCATCTAGTATAGCAGTGGCTGAATAACAATGGCGTTGCTACATAACATGTCAGACGAATGCATTAAGAGCGAACTGGATCTCTTCTCCCTGCCGATGACGCAGACTTCGATAGAAAAAAGTACATATATTGAAATACCCCCGCTATCGGCGCTAACAGATGGTGGACCCATAGAGTTCTTTGTATCGGCCAGTAGCGAAGACTATATAGACCTAAACAATACGTATTTACACCTGAGGATCAAGATTACTAATCCTGATGGAACAGACTTGGCTCCGGCGGCACCCGTGGGACTGATTAACTATCCTGATGTACGTTATTCTCCCAAGTAGATATTAGTCTGGGTGATAGGCTTATCACCCAGTCGTCAAACACCTATCCGTACAGAGGCATTATAGAATGCCTGCTAAACTATGCAGGAGACACTGCATTCACATGTTCGACAAGCCGCATTACGTACACGTAGCCCGAGACCCTCTTGGAGATATTGAAATTGATCTAAAGTCTGACCAGAATACAAATATAAAATTCACATATGGTAAAGTGATACTCAAGCTGCATTTTAGACCTGTAAAACAGTAGAATTCATAGTTCTATCTAGGGATGAGGGGGTATAGACCGCCTTACGACGAGAACAAATATGTTCAGTATTATTTAAACCAAGCAGGGAGTGGGCTACCTGGCTATGAGGGTAGCAGCACACAATATGGAGCCGGCATCGGAGGGATGTTCCGTAGCCTCTTTAGAATGGCTATTCCGTTATTTAGGCGAGGGGTTAGCATAGCAAAGCCTCATCTGAAGACTGCTGCTAAACATATTATAGGCGACGTTATGACCAACATAGCCCATGCTGCATCTACGCCCAAACAGCAGGGGTCAGGCATGAGGGTATATGCCAGAAGAGCAACAAAGTATCCTCCTATAGGGGCTGGGCGTACCCGTGCACCGGCACGACGTCGTAAACAGAATAAAAGATTGGCATCTATCAAAAAGAGAGCCAAACCTAAAAGGATCAGGAAGGTGTCAAACCGTCGTTTTAGAGGGGCGGCTAACGATATATTCATCTAGTATAGCAGTGGCTGAATAACAATGGCGTTGCTACATAACATGTCAGACGAATGCATTAAGAGCGAACTGGATCTCTTCTCCCTGCCGATGACGCAGACTTCGATAGAAAAAAGTACATATATTGAAATACCCCCGCTATCGGCGCTAACAGATGGTGGACCCATAGAGTTCTTTGTATCGGCCAGTAGCGAAGACCATATAGACCTAAACAATACGTATTTACACCTGAGGATCAAGATTACTAATCCTGATGGAACAGACTTGGCTCCGGCGGCACCCGTGGGACTGATTAACTATCCTGATGTACGTTATTCTCCCAAGTAGATATTAGTCTGGGTGATAGGCTTATCACCCAGTCGTCAAACACCTATCCGTACAGAGGCATTATAGAATGCCTGCTAAACTATGGAAACGGGACATTAGACACCCAATTTGGCTGTGGTCTATTCCAGAAAGACACCCACGGACATATGGACGATATTCTTCCTGGAGGCCTCAATCTAGGCTTAACGACTAGGAGCGAATATACGGGTCGGAGTCGTATCGTTGAACTGATATCCCCTATACACGTCGATATGTTTTTTCAGGAGAAACTGTTGATTAACGGAGTTGATCTACGCATGAGATTCATTAGAGCAAAAAAAAATTTCTGTCTGATGTCCGATGGTGCTGCGGAATACCGTGTATCTATAGTGTCTGCAAATGTTTTCATTACAAAGGTAGCGATAGCACCAGGCATCAAGCTGGCCCATGCCCGGGCGTTAAACCAAGCTAACGTCAAATACCCCGTTGATAGGGTGTGTCTAAAGAATGTATCCATCGCTGCTGGCAGCAGAATATGCACACAGGATAATCCATTTCTAGGACAAATACCCAAGATGGTTATTATAGGTTTTGTGAATAACGAAGCATTCACAGGGAGTTACGCTAGGAATCCTTTCAGATTCCAGCATTTCGGCATTGAGTTTTTATCCCTCTACTGCGACGGTCAGGCCTATCCTGCTAAACCCTTCCAGCCTGACTTTAGAAATGGCCTCTATACCCGCGAATATTTTCAACTCATTCAGGCTACAGGTCGTCAGCTCAAAGATAGAGAAATAGATATTAATCATAAGGAATTTGGAGATGGGTATGCATTATTTTGTTTCAACCTTGAGGCGGACGAGGGTTGTGGACAACATGTATCGCTAGTCCGAACAGGGAATGTGAGGCTAGAAGCACGATTCAGAGCAGCACTGGCTACAACGGTCAATTTGATATGTTATGCAGTTTATGATTCTGTTATAGAGATATCAAATAGACGGCAGGTGTTGTTGGACTATTACTGAAAAGACATTGCGATATGAATACAATAGAGCTGACAGCAGTGTGTCAGAAAATGGCACACAAGGCTTATTTTCTTGGTGCGTTGCCGTGTAATCATCTACCCCGGGAAATTCGTCAGAGGCCTGCAATGCTGGTGATCAACACCGAACCTTCACACATGGCCGGGGCCCATTGGCTAGCTATATATATTACGGCTGAGAGCCAGGGATACTTTTTCGACTCCTACGGCAACCCTCCCTCATACTCTGAGTTTCCTGAGACCATACAGCGTTTTCTCGATCAGCACTGTATAGATGTAGTTCATTCTACACAACAGGTCCAAGATCCATCAAGTACCGCATGTGGGCACCACTGTGTTTTTTTCTTGTTTAATATGCAAAAAGGTGTATCCTATCAAAAGTTTTTGAAAATGTACGGAGATAATCGACCCCGTAATGATGAAAAGGTTTATGACTTTGTTGGCCGTGTACAACCTAGTGTCTGTAATGAACATGATATGTCATGTGTGCAGTCATGTATATGCGGATGTAACATGTGTTGTTTTTGGTATGATAATAAAAAATAAAACAATGATTTGATTACATTTTCAGTCGTACTGTTTTTATTTTTAAGGCTATAACATATACATAAAGATACATAAGAAATTCAAAATGGTATCCACTCGGCCATAGGCATTCCAGGGGAGGTAATAGACGGCATTGTCTGATTACGTTTCCTCCTTTTACCAGATGAGACAGGCATAGCTGCCGCCGCATAGTCACCCTTAGTTGAGGGCGTATACTTATACATGTCTACAGTTTGTCTGAGCTGTTTATTAGGGATAGCCGATAGCGGTATATTATTACTGGCTAAAAATTTCAGAAATACATTCCATCCCTGTGGTCTGACAGATTCGACAACATGGTATGGGGCGGTAACATTCTTTAACAGATCAAACATATGGGACCCCTTAATAGTTTCGCCTTGTAAAACGAGCTCCCCCTTGTCCGTCCATGAGACATTTTTAGATTTCTTTAAAGAGTCCAGGATATGTCTGGTGTTGCTCTTGCTTCTGACGGGTATATGTTTCATTATATCCTTATAAATATGATCGCCGTTGCCATCATCGTCATCAACACCATGCTGTTCCGCCACAGGTGTATGAACTGGGCCCCCATCCGCAAGTGACAGAGTTAATTCTCCATGCTCACGCTGTCCTTGTTTCACCATGGATAGATAACGCTGCAGGACCGCTCCGTACCTGGCAGCTTTTTCATATAGGTCTGTATCGGGAGTGTTCAACACCATCGCAATGGCCTTATCCAGCTCATTTTCAGCAGTCTGTCTAACAGAATCCCTGGGATGGGTATGCTTCAAGGCATCGAGTTGATGTTGAGGAACTAGATACATCTTGTGCGTATGTTCCATTATAATCACCCTCCTCTTGAGAACAGGCTTGTAAACAACGGTACAGCCACAGACAGCAGGGGTAGAAGAAATCCACCAGTCTGATTGATTAGTCTTTTCTTTCTAGATAATAGTACATTTTTATTGGCGAGTATTCTGAGGTCCTTCTTTCGTCTACGCAATTTCGTATGCTGACGGGGGGTTAGTGGTATTTTGCCTTGTAAAATGTTCAAGGCTATTTCACACAGTGAGTTGATAAAGTCGGTGTTGGCTGTCCTGAGGATAGCTTTACGCTGTGCTGGAGGTGCTTTATATAGTTGCTTAAGACGTTCACGATTTCTGCTTATACGTGAGGACATGGTCTTTTGGGGCTAATCACTTTACTCTCTGAGTGTATACAACATGCCGGTCCGCCAATATATCTGTTCTAAGTCTCATGTTGTCTGGGGTCATGGCTTTAAAGTCTACAAGCAGATACCCATAAGGCATCTCGGTAGCGTCGTTAAAGGCTTCTAGAAAATATTTTGTCTTACACGGAAACATCTGTTTGGCAATCAGCATAATCTGATATTTGTCACGTGGGTTCTTAAACAAAACCATGTAATTGGTATTTAGACTGATTGTACGGCTGGTTTTACCCTGCATGAATAAATTCTGAACCAGATACATACAACTGAGATTACGATGGTGTACATATTTGGTAAAAACGTACTGAACCTCTAAATTATTGCATGCGTCGTTCATCAAGTCGTCAATAATGAGCAGATTTCTAGTATGGACTGGTAAGACTGTATCATCGCATAGAGATTTGGGGATCCCTTCTATAAAGTGAATGTTCCTTATTTTAAGCAGATCATCGTATATGGGCTGCCAGCATGAATAAATATATACTATATTTTCAATCTTTTCTGAGAATAACCGATCCATATTTTCAATGACTGTTTTGACAAAGTAGGTTTTGCCGCTGTTTGACGGTCCCGATACTACCATGCTGAACGGGTGCTGTAGCCTAGGATCAAACGTTGCGTGTGCAACAGCCATCTCTGCGGTCTGTGTGCATCCCCTCTGACGGACGGCTGCCTTGTGACCATAGAACCGTGAAACATGTGACGGTTAACATTCTTTATTAACACATGCATGATTATTAACACAGTCATTCATCATTAATGCATGACGCATATAAAAGTATATACAGATACATTATGACACATATACATTTATCATGTGAATCCTGTATATATACCCCCTAAAATACAGAATGATTCAAATAAAAAGATTAAAAGGAGAAGAACACATGGATCAATTTGAAAACAATAAATCAAAACAAAATAGTTAATAACATGATTATAGTATAGTATGAATTGATTTTCTTAACACAATATGCATACCACCTCAAAATACAAAATGAATAATATAAAAAGTTATAAAAACACTATAAACACTATAAACAAAATGGTTAATAGCCGTAAGGAAGCGTAGTGTAGTCGGGAAAAACCCTGCGTTTGTTGTAAACCACCCTAAGTCGTTTAACCACAGTAGCGTTTTTAAGCAGAAGCTTATTCTTATTCCTTTGAATGGTATCTACCGTGGTGGTGATGTCGCGGGTTTGCGGCCGATTGTTGACAAAATCATCTATTAGACATTTCAGTGTCTGCTGGGTGACCACTTTAGCATTTGCTGCATTTAAAGTCACCCCTTTGCATTTGACTACAGACTTGTGCTGACGTGTGTGGTAGGCTAAGCTTTTAGGACCTGTTGAGACATATTCGCTAATGTAATCCTCCTGCTCGGTACCATACCGATCGCCATCATTTATCTCGTCGGTCAAGTCGCCCAGATAAGGACCTAAAGGGGGTACCCAATCACCCTCCTTAGAAACAAAAATGATGCTGTCTGTGTCACAATAGAGGATACGCTCCTGTAATTTGTCTAGAAGGTCATAGAGCATGAGCCTGGCATGGGCCGTAGTCACAGCCCCCACAATCACGTTAACATCCCGAGCCCTTTCGAGACGGGCATCTTTGTGTTTCCATTGTACAAGGGCCGCCTCATCAGAAACAAAACAAAAGTGGCTAATGTGATAGCTGTCGCTGAACATGAGCTGGGTGAACCTTTCAGGTTCAGCAATGAGCTCACAAGTGGGTAGGTCTGGGCGTAGCGAAAAGCGACCCCACAGGCTGTTGAGAATCAACTTGTTGCAATTACGCATGGCTTTGTTAACGATCATGTTGTCGTGATCCAGCTGTATGCCTTCCTTAACCAGATAGTTTTGCACATACGCCTGCTGTTTCTCCACAGTATCCACTGTGCTGGGGTATCCTGAAGCCTCCTGTTTACGCTTGAGAAACGTTTTGACTACCCTTTAAACAGAGACTTTGACCGCTTGGGGTAGTGCCATACTTCATGCATCTGTATTATCACGTACCCCTTTTCTACGGCCTTTTGTACCTCTAAAGTCACCCATGTACCTGTCAGAGCCCTTTCATCGTCGCCGTGATGACATGCGTCTGTCTGATTGAGCTCAGTGGCGCATGTACCACAGAGGGGAAACATCAGCTTCCCATGACACCTGTAAGGGAGCACAGGATGGTAAAGACCTCTGGGGGGCAACACAGTGCATTTGACGATGCCGAAATACCCAGCCAAAGGACCAAAATTCCTGAAAATGATCTTGGGGTGTCCTATAGGATATGGACAGCGGGCCTGTACTGTGGGGTAGAGAGAGGTAAAGTCATAGTAGCGTATTTTTTCACCGGGCTCGGCCTTGTGGTACATTTTGATGGCATTGGTGCGACCCCCATAGAGAGAGTCGCGAGGATCAATCCTGGGTTGTATCTTCAGAGTAGCCAAGAATGCCTGCACTGCAGCATCTGTCTTTTTCAGTCTGTGCCACTCACACTCCCACATGACCACAACTCTTAAACCATGATCTCTTTTGAGGGCCGTGACTTTGAGGTGAAACTGCAACCATAATTCACCATAGGTCTTTTTGACGACAGGATTCTTATGACCAGCGTTGTAGCAACGTACACACCAATGATAAAAGCATCCTGCAAATTCATAGGCTGTGTTTATAGCAGGTGCATATCCATCTAGGAAGAATGGACCATATTCAGCCTCCCCATGCTTGAGAGCGTGCTGAATCTCCAGGTTATTGGAGTGGGATAGATATTCAAGCCACTGGATGGATGCACATGAGAACGACTTTTGCTTTTTCCTGTAGACCCCCTCGTAGGTCAATGCCAGGACGTTTTTTTTCAAGAACGACTTTTTGAAGGTGGCCATGCACGCCGAAGCCAGAGTGGCATATGCAAAGGGGTCTATAGTTGCACACTCTATGAAATTTGCCCTGTAGATCCCACACGCCGTGTGCAGGATCCTCACATCGTTGACACAGTAGCGGCGCAGCTGTTTCTGAATGTCAAATTTTTTGTGCCTTACAGATCTGTACCATATAGCGAAATCTGTCTTTTGATCGCTAGTCATGGAATCATAACCATAATATGAGATCTCAGGGTATGCACCGACATAAGACTCGTTGGCCCGTGTGTTAAATTTATGAGGAAAATGACCTTTCGCCATATCTTCAAAATCCAACGCCTCCGGTGCTTTAGCCAACCGCATGGGCAAAAAGCTAAATGAGTCGACCCATCTCTGGCTGTAGGCATCATCGCGCATCATAACGACTCTGCTACCCTTCATGACTATAAAGGGTATAATACCCTGCTTGGTCATGTATTCCAGAACGAGATAGCTGTCGAAGCCCGATGCGTTGTGTGCAATGAATGTAAACAACCTATAAGCCCCTGTTCTGTAGCGTCTCACAAACTCTCCCACGCAATCTGTACCGCTAGCATACCATTCCTCGCCTTCAGAAGTCTTAGCAGCCACAAAGTTTGCTTCGTGTCGACCCTCATGCACGCGCGTTTCGAAATCATAAAATATGTAATCATCAGATAAACGGCTATTATCAGCATCATCATCATCTACAGGTGCAGCTGTCGTATAACGGTTCCCCCGACCTTGGCGTCGACCCTTGCGCTTGCGTTTCTTAAGGCGGTCGTACGGCTGAATAAAACATTCATGCACAGTGTCGCTGAGTATCGGTTCACCGCAGTGATGACACTTTGACACGCTGCATACATGCCCCTTATAGGCCTTCTCCTCCTCCTCCCCCTCCTCCTCTCCCTCCTCCTCCTCCTCCTCCTCCTCCTCCTCCTCCTCCTCCACCCTCTTCTTTTTCTTCTTTTTCTTCTGCGGTATGATATACTGTCTACAACACCGATTACAGTATTTGATCTTTTCACATGGTATCATTTTATGTACGGCAGAATGTTGCTTATGTATGGCGTAGCAGACCTGCGAGCGGCATATACGACTACAGTCCGTGCACTTTATAGTACGACCTGCCAGGCTATCGCACACTGTCAGACACACATTGCAATGGACCGGGCATTTGTGGAATAGAATTCCCTCGTGGGCCTTGTAGCAATATTCACACACATGTCGCGTACCAAAGAAAGCCGTGCGGTTCACTATACGATGATAATGGTTATCATGTAGGTACAACCATATTGTTTTAGGATGTTGGCCCGTATGCGTCTGGAACATCTCCAGCTTCTTGAATGCATCATTATGATGAAATATCAAGATTTTAACATCTAGATGTCTCTCAAATTCGAAAACATCCGAGAAACCCACAGAGTGATCTGGACCGTACCCCAGCTCGCTATGTAATTTGCGAGCCGCCTCCAAATTAGTCTCGTCGGGCACTGTACTGCCTCCGGTTACCCCCTCCTGCAGAAAATGTATCATGCATAGTGAGAAACACAAATTGTTATGTGTGTTACTAGGTGTGTAGAGATTTAATTTCTTCTTGTTTATGATCTCATCATAGGGAATTGTTTTTAACTTCAGACGCCCACCACCCCGTTTGTTATGGACCCCTGTGACCACCAGCTCTAACACATCATCCGTCAGACCTGTGTCGTTACTCTGTATGACTTGGCTGATATGATCCATAAACAAATCCGCATTGAAATCATCACCTGCCACAAGCACAGCCTGCACATCAGCTGCCAATGAAGGCCCTCTCAAAACAACGTTTAAGACACTACCGTCGGCTGTACTCTGTGAGCAGTTTGTTATGACCCCCGACAGCCTCTCCCTGATCAAATCAGGGACCTCTTGCACATTTACAAGGTATATACTTCTCAGATCAATGGTCTGTCTAACCTCAAAACCGTTAAAGCGGGGAAATAATCTAGTATGCAACTCGTCATCATCATCACCGGCCTCCATAGGCGCAGGTGTACCATCATCACCACCATCATCATCACCACAGCCAACAACATCAGCACCGCCATCGTCACCATCAACATCAACAACACCGCCGCCACCACCACCACCACCGCCACCGTCCTGTATATTCGACTCTATAGAGTCGCCAGTCCTACCCCCTGCAGCAGCCAGGGGTTCCTGAAAACCCTCACCATCCCCTTCGTCACGTTGCGACACATGCGATACATCTATCGACGATGTTATGTCTATCTGAGCGGCTATGTCTAGCCTCTCTTGTGCACTAGCCAGCCACCCATCGACAGTGTTAAGTACATCTCTGGTGTATGCCGCCGCATACAACACATCCCGTGTGTCTAAATCCCCGGGGACATCTAACCCCACACACACCTCCCCGCCATCTACACATGGATCGTTCGAAACATTTATCATAGCAGCCCTTTCTAGTGCATCCGTCATTCTACCCCCCCCATGCATCAGCAGCAATTAACACACGTCTAGTTCTAGCTATGTCGGCGCGTATTTCCCGCATGTCTAAACCACCTTCAGCACTCATCCCCCCACCCCCCACACGTCCTACAGCCAGCAAATGAGACGTATCGCCGGTTGCATCATACCTCATTGCCATCTCTTCAAGTTCTACATCCATAATGCTACCCCCGCTATCAGATCTACGCCGTCTCTTGGGATTTACATCTACAGATTTGAATTTCCTTTTTCTGGGGCTAATAGCTTTATGCATTGTGTTCAGCTATAGTTTTTATGCTGATAGATAAAAAAAAAAAAAAAAAAGTTAGTCAGATATTAAAAGAAAAAAGTTTTATTGCGTTCAGTTTAAAACAAAAAAAATTACCCTCTCCACAGAATAAACGAAAAAAGCAAACAAACAAAAAATAAAAATAACACCCCAAAACCACAAATCAAATACTAACGATTCATCGTAAGCTTATCCAGTGCATTATTCATAACAGTCATCCGGGCAGACAGGGCCTTGTAGGCCCTGATGTTATCCTGCGCCGTATCTTCAATTAGCCATATTTTCCGAGCTATATTAGATATCTTAGGCCCCCTATCCAAAGCCAGAGTGTTAACACGCACTGCTGCCTCGACTGCCAAATTCTTCTGCTGTATTGATTCTATAGCCAGACCATAACGCACTAGCGCGGCTTTCTGGGATGCAATAGCACGACGATCACGCGCTATCTCGGCCTTGATTGCCCCGAGTGTCTTGAGTGACTGCTTCGTTTGCTCTTCGATAGCCTGAAATCTGATGTCATTACGTTTCACAGACAATGCACCCAGTTTACACTGACGACCAATGGTTAAGGCATTTACATCAGCCGCTGTAGTTACCACGGTTAATTTATCAGCACAATCCTTACAACATTTGGTACATGGCCCACCCGCAATGTATTCACCAGCAACCGCTGCACCGACAGGTAGGAGCGTAGCCACTGCCCCGTAGGCGTAGGGACTCACAGTGCCTGGCGGATCGTGAATAGAGGCCTGGATGATGGGTCGTGATCCAGAGGCGGGGGCTGCAGGCTGATGGTTTACAGGTTCTGCCCTGGCGGTACCCCCTACGGAAGTAGCTGGAGGGTCTATCCACTGAGCTGGAGTGAAGTCGAGCTGTTCCAACAGCGCTGAGGGCCACAACGGAATGTCGGCGAGAGCCTCGATATCCTCATCGGTCAGTTCTGGTAGTGGTGCATACTGAGGGTCACCAAGGACTGTTTGTAATAGAAAAAAAGAAATAGACATAATCATTATCACACCCCGCATGTTCATCCCACCTCTATAGCATATACATTTTTCTTTAATTTCCTACCATGCTGAATGCATCCATCCGGCTGTGCAGTAACGGTCTCTGCAGGCGGCGCAGACACATGCACATCCACCGCCCCGACCACTTGTTGTTTGGACTCAGACCATACGGTCCCTGGCTGCGCGATTTGTGGGTTTATAACTGCCTGGAGAACCAAGTTATAATTCTCTGGAGCTAAAACACTATCAGCGGTGTCCTTGCGCCCCTTTTTATACGGGATCTGCTGTTGCACCACTGTTAGCGGCGAGCAGGGTAGAGGCAGAGCACGGTTCGGTCTTTTAAGGTTTTTCTTGGTTAGACGGTTTGATCCAGGGGTCCACTGTTTCACACTATTCACGATAGGCACTATACGTAAACCAATAAAAAAAAACAGAAAATACAAAAGTATACAGGGGTTAGGGATGGCTGGTCTTTTTTATTATTCATTATTAAATGCACAATAAAATAGATGTAATACATGTATGAAAATAGCGTGTGTACTAATAACTCACCATAACTACCACAGGCCTCCGCATTGGTCCGATCTCCGAGTATTGTTCTTTGATTATTTCATCCGAATATCATATGCACCTGCTACACCACAGAAACATACGATTTAGCGGTTATTCTATGCATATATTATAGCCGATAATAATAATAATGATAGAGTGAGAGGGATCTATATATTATACGCTGCTATAAAATCATCGTACGTGCGCGTGGACCCTGATGCCTTTTCACGCTCTCAGAGCCGACGTCAGAAATCACTGCGGAAAAACTATGTATCAATCAGATATGGGCCGCGTATACACATGGTCATAGTCATGATATAATAATAATAATAATAATATATTACACTCATATGAATACTTACAGTCAGTAGGCATAGTTGCGCAGGTTGGAGTAGCTGTTTTTTTTTTTCTTCTCTTTTTTCTGCAGCCGCTATGACGAGTCTACTAGCTTAGACTAGCTCTCAGACGTTTGGAGGATCAGGGCTATGTTCATTCTGCACTGGGTCGATATATACCCCCGATAGATAATCACCAGTATACCCGACCCTCCTACCCCCGGTGTCATGACCTCCTGACCAATAGACACACCGTTAGTGCGCATGCCTAGATACCAATGGCCTACGCCTACTCATTCACACAATAGACTATATACTATTGATAAGTACGGTTAATACATATATCTTATAATAAACGAAATTAATAGAACATAATTTAATAGTATCATGATAACTCCTAATATGTTGTCTAAGTGACCCACAAACGGAACCCGCATATGGTGAACACCTCTTTTTAACCCTGATATATCACATTATGAATACCCCCTATAATACGATGACCTCTATACACACATATATATATATATATATATATATATATATATATGTATTAAGAGGTTACATATAATAATATTCAACGCATTATTACATCAAACACACACACACACACCCCCACACACACACACACACACACACACACACACACACACACACACACACACACACACACACACACACACACACACACCCACACACACACACACACACACACACACACACACACACAAATTCACTTAGGCTGGCTTATGGAGGATGTGGGTGTCTACCAGATGGTAAACATGTAGCCCTAAGGCTATTGGCGACACTAGCCCTAGGGCCGAAGAACAACGCCATACACCCAACACAATGCCTGGAATCTGATTACAACACACGCAAAGAGAGGAAGCGACATGGCCATACAACGCTTCACATGACCCCTAGCAGGCTCGCACTCTAGATGACCCATAAGTAGAGGAGAACGTAGGCCCTATATTAAACCACACAGAATAGCAATAAGTCACACACAAATTCACTTAGGTATGCTTATGGCGGATGTGGTTGTTTACCAGATGGTAAACATGCAACCCTAAGGCTATTGGCGACGCTAACCAGAGGGTCGCAGACCAAGTCCACACATCATTAGGAGTCATATACATACCGTCACCGTGTGTCACGACATCCTGTCCAGTAGACACACTGATAATACACAGTTCCTAGACACCAATGGCCTACGCCTACTCATTCACACACTAGACTATCTACTATTGATAAGTATGGTTAATACATATATCTTATAATAAACAAAATTATTAAAACATCATTTAATAGTATCATGATAACTCCTAATATGTTGTCTAAGTGACCCACAAACGGAACCCGCATATGGTGAACACCTCTTTTTAACCCTGATATATCACATTATGAATACCCCCTATAATACGATGACCTCTATACACATATATATATATATATATATATATATATATATATATATATATATATATATATATATATATATATATATATATGTATGTATTAAGAGGTTACATATAATAATATTTAACGCATTTTACATCAAAACACACACACACACACTCACACACACACACACACACACACACACACACACACACACACACACCCACACCCACACACACACACACACACACACACACACACACACACACACACAAATTCACTTTGGCTGGCTTATGGAGGATGTGGTTGTCTACCAGATGGTAAACATGTAACCCTAAGGCTATTGGCGACGCTAGCCAGAGGGGGGAAGAACAACACCATACCCCCAAAACGTTGCCTGGAATCTGATTACAACACACGCAAAGAGAGGAAGAGACATGGCCATACAACGCTTCACATGACCCCTAGCAGGCTCGCACTCTAGATGACCCATAAGGCACAACGCAGACATTATACATGACAACACCAACCGGAAGTGCCGTCATAAACACCCCCACCACCCCCCCTCCCCCCAACCGGAAGTTCCTATTTTCATAAACATGCCCAGGGGGTGGTAATTATTAACTACTGTCCATGGTTAAACAGACTGCATGGAACCACCGGTCACATTTATCACACTGGATCTGTTGAATTAAAAAATTAATTCATGATTTATTCATGCACATGATTTTGTCAGTTGGTAGCAACACTTAAGTTTAACTGGTATATCACAAGCGTCGGTGAAGTTACTTAAGAAAAGTAGTGCATTACATATAACTCATGGAGGAATATGTGCTGTTATTCATTGGGGTAATATTATCACAGTAAATTAGTAAGTTGCTACCAACACTGTATGTCTCATCACGATTCCACATTGAACTGCTGCTCACAACAACTCACCCAGTCTGTGTTGGCAGGTGCTTCTCCAAGGGGCCTGTCAGCTCCACACATTGAACATGTCTCTTCATCAAAGACTGAAAGAAAGTGTATTTGCATAATACATTTAATCTGAATTCATGTGGAGTGCCTTTAAGTTATTCATTATTTAAGTTATTGTACCTGATGCCTCAAGGACTTGGGGACCCATATTCCTCCTAGATTCTCCCATGGCTTTCCTGGTGGTTTCAAATTGCATTTGGGGCAACTGAGGGAAGGCTTCCATTACTGCTCTGGCCATCTAAATTAACAACACTGTAGTTATTGAAAATTGTCTTCCTCTTTTAAACGATAACTAAAGCATATGTCAATTCATGCATGACGGGGAGGGTTTACAGAAATCTTGCATGTGTGCAGAAACACCTAAATGGAACCTTACTTCTACCACTGCAAACATGAAAGAAACATTATGTTTCCACTATACATACATAGTTCAACTTACTTCGACAACAATAACGCCACAACTGCAACCATCCCTTTGCACTGGGTGGGGCATTACTCCTCCTTTCCACTGAACATCAACCCAGTCCGTTTTCCCATGGGATGTTCTCCTCATCTTGAAGTATTCCCTGAAGAAACGTGATGTTGTGATAATTTCTTTAGGTACTACCAAAACATTGTTCATTCACAGATACATTTTAGCAAAGTTTGTATTTACTGATAAGGCATATGGACAGATCTTCAAACATACCACTGATGTGAACATGACTGACTTCAAATGTTTAGAATTCTAGCTTGAATATTTACTGTATTTTCGTGGCGGCATGTGCAGAGTCCTCAAGCTCAGAGGATGCTGGTGATGGATCCAATTGGAAGACTGTGCCAGACTTTGCATGAATGTACTGTGAAAGAAGAGAGGGTATACTGTAATTAATACTTTATTTCACGATGTGGTAACAAACATCTTACTGAGTGAAAATTAAGAAGGCAACAAACCAGCATGTTCCAATGATTCCCATTCACATGGATGAATGACAGCATCGCTTCATAGTTTTCAAAGTTTACCTACATTATGAAAAAACAATGTTTGATGATGATTTAATGAACATGTAAGTCAATTGTTTACCTATGAGTATCATGATGTCTATCTTGGGTACCATATTTGATAGAAATGTTGGCATGGACAAGAAAGCTTTCAGACAGTGAAAATACATAGTGCTTCCTTATGAAGAGGACTTGAAGATTCCCATCCCAAGTATTTCATGAACGACTGTATAGTAGGGATGGGCATTCGATTAAATTGTCTTAGTTGATCGTCGGGAGAATTAACGATCAGTTAATCGATAATTTGTTAATATTTTAATATTAAAATTAACTATTTATATGCTATATTCAAAATGCAATGGAAATTGATTGTTCATTCTCCCGCGTTTATGGACACTTCCGGTCCGATTCGAAGTGGAACAACAGCTCAATCGGAATAGAATTCCATGTGGAATAGAAGAGTTGGTGTAGTCCGCTTTATTACACGGATCTTCTCAATGCCAAATAAAAAAACATCCTTTTGATCGATAACAATATAAATTGATCGACACATTTCTTAACGATCAATGATCGATCATCGATTAATTATGCCCATCCCTAATAGTAAGTATTCCCATCACACAACATACCATCACATGCACAAACAGACACTGAACATATTACCTTAGGTAAGCTTTGACGGCGTACTGTGGCCCTGTCACCAGACAAAATCACACCTGCCGTGTAATGGTCCATCAGGTAGATGGTGTCTACCACATTGTGTGTGTAGGCACTGAGATGCATCAATCCATGAATTATCTGATGAACACAACATAATGTTTGATTAACATTAACACACAGCATCACCACATGAAAGCAAACCACTTTTTTGGCCATTGAAATGAATAACGTCATTCTGGCATATATTCAGTATTTGGCCTATTATGAGCGCACCACTCACTCAGAGTAGCAGCTGTACAGCAACCAACAACTTTCCTTTTATTACTTATAACAACTACTCACTAGTTCACCCGTCAGTATGATTGCTATTGCTAAGCGTGTAAGCAGTGCAGACAAGCAGTGAGAGGAAGAGGTTTAAAGATGCCTACCTCTCCTGTCAACCACAGGTGTGGCCATAGTGAACGCAGCTCTGAGTCGGAGCATCTACATAGATGCTCCGACCCTTAATTTGAGATGGCAGTACCGCAACAATCACCTCTGTCGACCTCTTTCTCCACAGTAAGGTTAACTGAAAGTCAGGATTAACATTTAATCAATGCTGCAATTAAGGTCTATGATCCATGGTGTAAGTCTATGATTTGAAATGAGAGCTGCTATAAAAAATAAGCAATTATATTGCATCCTCTTTTTCTTCTGCCTAGGGTTAAGGTTAGGGGAAAAATCAAAGTGAAGGTGCAAAAAAATATATAGTCTGTCTGTCTGTGTGCGTGCTAGTAAGCTCTGTCTTGTTCATTACCTTCCATGCCATTGTACTAATCCTCACCTGTTGGTCGTGCAGGTCAGATGAGGATGAGTGGCTTTCACCTGGACTATCAGCATTCACCTGAACACTTGCATGTTCAGGTGAAGACAGGTGAAGGACGTTCACAGGGCAGAGGGGTGAGGATGGGCGGCTTTCAGATGGGCAGTCAGCAGTGCTCAAAGGTTCAGCATTCTAAGATTTAGTGTACAGAACCCAACAATGAAAAAACTCTAAGGGAAATATTCCTTTCCTTAAATTGTACACTACTCTGTGATTCCGACATGCCTGTATTTATTTAAAAAATATATGGGCATACTGCGTCAAAAGACAAATGTTGGTATTCTTAGGATGAGTGCTCTGTAATGTTTTCAATGAGTATGACCTTTACCTTGGAAGATGTTTGGAAAGTGAATGCCTTCTTCCTTGGTGCCACGTACACTCCCCGTCTCCTTTGTTTCTTCGGTTTCCATCTTTCTGTTTCCACCCGATGTTTCTACAAAACCAATCAAAATTTTAATGGCCGGTTTCACAGAATTAACCTATAGATTTTGCACACTTTCATTCAGGCAATTCATGCATACAAGGAGTTGGTGTGCATTCATGGAAAATATACACGTATATACTTTATATACAAACATCTACACTGGTATGACACCATAAAAACTCCCATGCCTCTTCCAGAAAAGTTAGTTTGTGAGTGTGAGTGAGTCAGAGACTGAGTGTGCACATAGGTATTTAAGTAGAAATAGCATATCACCTTCTGCTTCTTCTTTCTCTTCAATGAGTCGGCATACTCCCTTAGCAGGGCATCCATGCTGCCTTTATAAATGGACACAAAATCGTCCATTCTGCTGAAGCGCCTGCTCATCAGCCTGACTTTTTTCAAGTCCCACTGGCTCTTCTCCATGATCCCCTGTGTTCTGTTGTCCTTTGTGTAGTTCTGGATTGAAACATAGTAATTGTGATCAATTTCAACATTTTGGTCAACAATTTGTAAGCAAAATCAATGCACCAACACTAAACGAGTGCTAGGAATAAATCAAGAAGGGGGTCTTTGTCTGCCTTCTACCCATTCGGGAACAGACACACACTCAGGGGTGTGACATTATTAAGGACACACTGGTCACCCGAAGCAGTGGGCAGCCACAGTGCAGCTCCAAGGGAGCACTGGAGCAGTGGTTGTGCATGTGGCATGTTATATCACAGTATTTTCTAAGGAACATGCCGATATGAGCAACATGACGTTTTTATTATCTTTGATGTGATCATTATACCTGTGTAGCTGTACTTGCTGCTTTCTGAATTTTTTTAGACAGCTGCACATAAACTGGACCTGTCCCGTGGCGTCCAAGGTCACCTAATAGGGTAGGGGGAATATTTTTTTTAATTTATGGGACAATTTATGTACAGGACAACACATAGAGCTAGAATAAAAAGGTTGGGGACTTTTATTCTGTTGGGCAGGCTGTGTTTACTTCAGACTAACCCAGGAGGAGGCCAGTCCACAAAGGAGCTTGAGGAAGGAGATGCTGCAGAAGAGTGGGAATAAAATGTGGGCATCTGTACAGATTTGGGTCCCCATCTCTGTCCAGTTGCACATTCTGGAGCAAATTCTGGAAATGCTGAAAAAATGGCGATGGCCCCAATTCACTCTGGTATAAAAGTGGAAAAAAATAATATTAGATATTAGGATAACTTTAGCAAATTCACACATCACCTCCAATTCATTTATTTGGATTCGATAAGCAAACCATTTTTACTGATACCATCTACACATCATGTTGTTTAAACCTCTTAAGACCCGGCAGTATTTTGGTTTTTTTTCGCCTATACACATACCCAAATGGAAAAGCTTATAACACAGTAACCCTAAGTCCTAGATGGATGTATGATACTTCATTTGAAAGCTGACAAGCTCTAGTTTCTGTAGATATGTATTTGGCATGTATCATACACACAACCTAAATGACATCAGTTCAGACATGGCTCTAAAGCAATTTTTTTTGTCTTCGAAAATAATAGGTCATAATTGAACTACAATAACTAGGATGTGCTTTATATGTAAGGCATATGGCAATATGCCAAATACCTTCTACATCATGCCAACTACACCTGGAAGAAATTTTGGAGTTCTAGGCCTAAACCTTGGGGAGTTAATGGAGTTTTTATGGTGTGTTGTCACTGGCGGCACAAACCTCTCCAAAATGTCTCCAAATGGCCAAATTGTGCCAAATGCATTTACTCTACTTCTGTGACGCTGGAAACATTACTGAAGCATTTTGGTGACTATAAAACCTTTCTCCGTGATTCAAAACTAAAATTCTTTCACACATTCATATTGAGATATTGGCCATATCATGAAAATATGACAAGAACTAAATATGAACAATATATGCGCAAAATATGCGCAAAGTGAGTTGTCTGCCGTGTTGACGCAGCTTTATATCTCGGCTCATATGTATCACAGCTGGACACGCCTAGCAGCGTTGGAAAGGTAAACTCATTGGCTAGAAGCCCAAGTGATTGACATATCAATAGCCAATACGCTGTCCCTATACTAAAGCCGCGTAACAAAGTAAACAAAGCCCATTGGCCCTTCGAACTGGGAGCGCTCCATCTACTTCACGGGCTGTACCGGAGTGAAAACTGAACAGAAAAAGACGGGGACACTTTTATTTTGTAGCCAGCAAAGTGATGAAAACAAGCATATCCAACAACTGCATGCTGGAGCTAGAAAAAATATCGATACGGCTGCGAACGTCTGTATGTTAGTTGACGAACAAAGTTTGGAGATGGTAAACAAATGGACTTTACACGACGATATTCACAAGCTGGAATAATTTTATGAAAAACCATTTGGATGCTTTTGATCAGTGGATTCTCACGGACAATTGGAATATAAATAATTGAGGAATGGACACATATTACGGTTCTCAGATTGCTTCAAAGGTAGGGAGTCACTCTGTTTTCTGGCATTTCCGGTTTACCATGCTGGTTAATATCAATATTAAAGGTTTTGTGCTCATGATTTATAAAAAACAACAACCGGATGAATAAATTGTGGAGATTCTACCCTTTCTAACGATGTATAGAATGTCTGTAATGATGAAAGTTGAAGCGGGTTATGTCACTGCGTAGTGGAAACATGTGGTCAACAAACACAAATCGCCCACCGGTGGGCGAATGGGTCTTAAGAGGATAATGGACTTTGCTGTTACATTACCTAATGAAAGCATTCACGACACAGTGAGTTCAGTCTAACTGTTGTTTTTGGTTTCTGAGACCCGCAACCTTAATGTTATCAGGGGCACCTCATCGGTTACTCTGCACCTCGCACTACCCAATTTGGGAAAGACACAAAGGTGCTGCCAAACATTTACATATCATATTCACTCTTTATTCTTTTATTCTTTATTAGGATCCACATTAGCTTCCCCAAAAAGGGTTGCTTGTCTCTGCTAGTCTGCTAGTGCAGGTATTGCCATCCTTAAAGGTGCTTCATGTACATACCCCAAATTCCTCCTCCTCAATCTTAGGCTCTTCTATGCCTGGGTCGATCCCCTGCAGACGGAGCTGCAGGTTGTGAAAATGTTTCTCGACATTCACTGCACTGCAAGGGCTGGAGAAGATGACAGCTGCAATTGCAAAGATGTCATCAAGCTCATGCATGGTTCGAGCTTGGGTCATCGAGCCGATCACATGCATGGCTAGATGGTAATGTCTGCTCGCACTGTAAATAAAAAAGTATGTACAATTAGTATTACAAAGAATACAATATCAGAATACAAAAGAATAAAATACAATAGAATAAATCATCAGTTTCAGTGTTATTTCAGTTTACTCACTGCTTCTTGCAGAGACTCTTTGCATTCTTCATAATGTGACTTAGGCATCTATGAAGAATGGGGAGTTCAGCAGAATCTGCCTGTCCCTCTCCAGTCACAATTCCATAATACCTAAAAGAGAGAGTAGAGTAAAACACAGAGCTGCATCGCACCCGTATCTATATCACTCTTTTTTCACATTTATCCCTAAACTGTTTTAATATTTAACCCTTAAACTCTGTTCCTTTCTGACCAATTTACAACTTTTCTATGCAACAGTATACAGTATACAGCCTTGTACCTCTTGAGGGCTAAATTGGTTGAATTTTACTGCAGACAGCAGGTTCTGTCTAGTACTAGGTCTGCAGTAGGTACTAAGCCTTATGTGTTATCTGTCAAGGGTTTTTTGTTTTGTTTTGTATGTTTGCAAGTTTGTTTTATGAATCCGTCTTTATGGCTGTCTGAATACTGAAATTTCCCATTGGGGATGAATAAAGTACGTATATTTAGTATACTTATATGTCTAATTGAATACCTCTTCAGGAGCTCTGGGAAGGATATCCTAAAAAAGTTTAAGGAGAGTGACTGGAGAAGGACTGACGAGCCATCACACATTAGCATTACTGGCCTTCCTCGCACTGCCTGCCCATGCAACCTCACAGCATCAGTCAGGAAGGCTGCGATGAAATGGGAGACTGATGCAGTTGTGTGATCAGTTGTGACAAATGTAGCCACAGGGAGGGGGGAAGACCCTTTATGTGGGTGTCTCACCACCATTTCATAGATATAAAATGGTTTCGAGTCTCCCTTTGATCTGTGGAGCACACTGCCAGTGGCATCAATGTAAAGAATGTCGTCTTTGTACCGGTCAAAGAATAACTTTATGGTCTTTGCTGACCATAGCATCACAGCCTTTGGCTGCTGGAAGATCTGCTGTATTACAGCAGACCCAGTGCCCCGCTCCTCCTCTGCCATCAATTTAACGCAAAGAATGCCATTTTCATGACGGCGATTCTGTCCTCTTTTCTCTGAGGACAGAGTCTTTAGAACCCCTGCTGTTGGGACTCCATCCCTGCAGCCTGAGTCATAAATGTCCTCACCAAGCCCCTGGAGTTTCTCCAGAAACAAGCTCCTAGGGAGCTTGGTTTGGAGTGCCTCCGCCAGGACCTCCCTTTCGCCCGCACGAACTGGCCTGCGTACCAGCTGACTCCTGCTGTGCCGCAGAAATTCCCCCGTGAACTTCAAATTGGCCCTCAGGGAGTCATCCTCAATGGTTAGCTGAACCTGGACAGGGCAATCATTAAAGCTACAATAGGCAGATGACGTGAACACACCTCCCTGATTCCACTGTCTTTACAGCATGCCGCTTGAAGGCAAAGCTGCAATAGGGGTTGACCTCCTTGATGCCCTTTGACATCACCACTGTCCATTGGAGGCTGGAAAACTGCCGCTTCACCTGGGTCTTCCTCAGTGCCTGCCAGTCTTCTTTAGAGACAAAAAAGAAGGCAGGACACTGCGGCAAAGAATGAACAAAATATTCGTCTGGGCTGGAGGCGGCGGAGGATGCAGGTGACATGGCACAGCTGTCAGAAGGGCTGGTGTTGCAGGGCGCGGGTGCAGGTGATGCTTTGGGGCTGGAGGGTGCAGGTGATGCTGAGGGGCTGGTGTGGCAGGAGGGTGCAGGTGATGCTGTGGGGCTGGAGGGTGCAGGTGATGCTGAGGGGCTGGTGTGGCAGGAGGGTGCAGGTGATGCTGTGTGGCAGGAGAATGCAGGTGATGCTGAGGGGCTGGTGTGGCAGGAGGGTGCAGTTGATGCTGTGGGGCTGGAGGGTGCAGGTGATGCTGTGTGGCAGGAGAATACAGGTGATGCTGAGGGGCTGGTGTGGCAGGAGCGTGCAGGTGATGCTGTGGGGCTGGAGGGTGCAGGTGATGCTGTGGGGCTGGAGGGTGCAGGTGATGCTGAGGGGCTGGAGGGTGCAGGTGATGCTGAGGGGCTGGTGTGGCAGGAGGGTGCAGGTGATGCTGTGGGGCTGGAGGGTGCAGGTGATGCTGTGGGGCTGGAGGGTGCAGGTGATGCTGAGGGGCTGGTGTGGCAGGAGGGTGCAGGTGATGCTGAGGGGCTGGTGTGGCAGGAGGGTGCAGGTGATGCTGCAGAGTGGATGGAAGGGCTGGTGTGGCGGGAGGTGGTCATCTCAGGTGTGGTCATCTGAGGCTAATACACATAGGAATAACAGCACAAAACAAAATCATATATTGTTCTGGAATAATTAATTTGTCACAGTAATCTCCATGACTCCCATTTGCCTGTGTTTGTCTGGTAGCCCAGGGCTACCAGACAAACACTAGCCTGTGGCGATGGAGATGATGGCGATGTGTGCTTTGAACGAAACACAACCAACATTTAGTGTAAGGCTGTGTGCCCCCCAAAATTTGATGAGAGCGTACACAGCATTGACTTAATACCTCAGAATACTCTTATCCAGGTTCATCTGCTCCACTAGCCTGTGGCGATAGGGACCCTGGTGATGTGTGCTTTGAAAGAAACACAACCAACATTTAGTGTAAGGTTTTGTGTCCCCAAGAATTTGATGAGCAGTGACTTAATACCTCAGAATACTGTTCTCCAGGCTCATCTATTCCACTAGCCTGTGGCGATGGAGATGATGGAGATGTGTGCTTTGAATGAAACACGACCAACATTAATGTAAGGCTGTGTGCCCCCCAAAATTTGAGGAGAGAGCGTACACAGCATTGACTTAATACCTCAATATGATAAGTACACACCTTTTTAAATGATTGATGTGCTACTTGAAGTCTTATTCGATGGATTTTTGTGTTTGGAATGCCAAGTCCGGTACAAACTTGACCCCAAAGTCCATCTCTAGCCCAGGTATTTGTATTTTGTTCAATGCCAGTCTTCATCAGGTCCTCACATTTTTTAGAAATCTGTTTGTCCAAGATTTCTTTTTTTTTGTTCTATTGAAAAATAAATCAGAGTTTATCAGAGTTTCATCAACAACATGTTAGAAATAAAATTATAACTGTAAAATGTTTATAGAATAAAGTTGCTCACCCCGAATAACTTGAAAAAGTAGACTCTATATAAAAGTAAAAGTAAGAAAATGTTACAATAGCACTATACATTTTCTTTATCCAGAGTGCATCCTGCTCAAATAAATTCAAGAATTAAATCAGCATCATAGACAAAGTAAAGACTACAATAACAGTTTTAAAGAAGTGAGTGAGACATACTTTTACAAAGGGTAGGCCTACTGTTTGTGCTAAGCCATGTTGGGCATAAGTTTTACTTACATGGGTTCATGTCATCCAGAGCCATTAATTAGAACACATATCTAGTGTTCTATATATATCTATGGTCACGCTTGAGTCACTGTCTAACGGAGTTAATTATATAATGCCATCTGTTATTAAAGTCAGTTTCTGATTAATGTAGTAACATTACACCTACTTTATCATAATTAGTAATTACGATAAAGGGATGGGCTTATGGTATAAGGGATGGGCGTGAGTTAATTGAATGACCAAACGATGTAAAAACATTTTTTTTATATTAAAATAAAGTTGGGACTATTTTTAATATGCAACTTTATTGTCTTTATTTTAAGTCATATCTCGATATCTTCAAGCAGAATATCGATATAAGATAAATTTGATAATAAAGATAACTTTATTGTCAAAGTTCAATGACATTAACGCTAGCCATATAACGTTAAACTAATTAACTTTATATATTATATAATTATTATATAACGGCTCCATATTTCTCCGTCCGGTTTGAACTGCAGCTGTCAGGGTTGCTAGGTGACAGGAGCGGCGCGTGGTCACGCAAGGTAACCACGCCCGCCCTGCCTAACCAAGGCAGGGCGGGCTTTCCTATGATTGGCCGTTTCTGAAGCGCGATATTTGATTGACAGCCCTCCTCAGCCTTCCTCTCATTCAATTCTGAATTGTACAGTAAATGGCTGAAACGATAGTTACGTATTGTAACTCTAGATTCTATGAGTATAGGCGCAGCCTTTTAAGGCTATCGCTATAGAGTGGCGAAGTCACGCCCCTTCCGGTAGAGCTCATGGGACCTATGAGATCGAAAAATATGAATGGGTGTCAATGGAGAGAAAATAATTATTTTCTGGTGCCGGTCTTTATATGACCTGGATTACACATATGTTGTTTGTGGATTTGAATGATAATTTTTCATGCAAAGAAAAACGTGAAGAAGATTGATAATTTTAGGTCTTATGTGAGGCCGCTTTGTGAACTACAGCTCTTCGCTGCTCTCGACGGATATGATATACGTCACAACACCCGCACTTGGAACTCGGGCACAGAGATGGCGATCTCTCTGCCCCACTTCACCGCTGTTTCCAAGGGGAGGATACAAGCATCGAAAGAGGTGAAAACCATCATAAGTCGGGGCACATGCAGAGTTTCAGTTATGCCGATGGGAAGATTGTCGGTCTTCTCCACGCAAATCGTAGGGAGCGTGACGTCACATACGAGCCGTGTAGTCTTTCTCGTTGTGTTTTCTCTACAGCCTTTATCTGAACAATTGCACAATAAACGGTTGAACTCTTTGCATGAAGAATTATCATTTAAATCCACAAACAACATATGTGTAATCCAGGGCATATAAAGACCGGGACCAGAAAATAATTATAATCAGAAAATTATTCTCTCTCCATTGACACCCATTCATATTTTTCGATCTCATAGGTCCCATGAGCTCTACCGGAAGGGGCGTGACTTCACCACTCTATAGCGATAGCCTTAAAAGGCTGCGCCTATACTCATAGAATCTAGAGTTACAATACGTAACCATCGTTTCAGCCATTTACTGTACAATTCAGAATTGAATGAGAGGAGGGCTGAGGAGGGCTGTCAATCAAATATCGCGCTTCAGAAACGGCCAATCGTAGGAAAGCCCGCCCTGCCTTGGTTCCCTCCCCATAGTGCCAAAACTAAATTTGCGCGCGAGAGCAGAACATCATTCGTGAGAGGCTGAGGCTGTTTCCCGCTCTCGCTTGCAACGAGGTAATGCTCTCGAGGAGCTGTTTTCCTCGCTCGGGGAGCAGCGCTCTGAGTGCGCGCGCGCGCAGAGATAATTTGCGCGCTCGCAATTAATATCTACGCGTGTGATATGATATAATACGCCCGAATGCATGTTTTATCACATGAGTGCTTTATGGCACTAATACATTTGTAGCTTTAGTTTAAATTTAAACGGCCCTCATAGACCGCGAAGGACGCTCCAACGGCGCATTTCAAAGCCAACGGCACAGAAAGATACATTTCAAAGCCGTTGGCTTTGAAATGTGTCTTTCTGTGTGGCGCGTGACGTGCCGTGTGCACAACGCCACAATTCAAAAAGTTAAGAGATGGCGCTTAGAGAAAAGTGCAGCGAAGTATGGAAATATTTTACAGAAATAGGAGATCATATGGTGGATTTGTAAAATATGCCAACCGAAATTGAGCTACTGGAGTAGGCCTACTACAAGTACTATGCGGCAACATATGATCCTGAAACACAACGGAGCTGGAAGAAGCTGCCTGACCCAACTCCTTCACCATGTTGAGGACATCATGTGTGATTTGAATGCTGACGAGAACGCTGACATCCTCTATCTGGATTTCAGTAAAGCATTTGACAAAGTCGATCATGCTATTCTGCTAAAAAAACTTAATCTCTACGGCATCCAGGGAAAATTACACCAGTGGCTCTCCAGCTTCCTACACGGCAGAACGCAGCACGTTGTTATTGATGGTGTGGAATCCAACATCATCAGGGTTTTGAGTGGGGTCCCACAGGGCACTGTGTTGGGTCCACTACTTTTTATTTTGTACATTAATGACTTGTTCTCAGTTGTTAAACACAGCAAAGTAAAAGTTTTTGCTGACGATTCTAAGCTGCACAAGAATATCAGCTCCCCGTCAGACTGCCAGCTTCTCCAAGAAGATCTGCATGCGGTAGTTCGTTGGGCTAACAGCAACAACATGGAACTAAACGCGTATCACTGAGCTCTTCATTAATGAGGTTATTTTCCCTCAAATCCCCCAAAAGATCCTTCACTGTGGTCTTTGCCCTCTTTTCTCGCTCCACACTTTCCACTCTTGCCAAATGTTCATTGACTTTGGCCTTAACAGCAGTAGGAGAAGCAGGCAAGGTATAGCCATGATCCTAGTAGAAAGAGGGATGAACATGGTTTGAGTAATCTTTCACTAGACATGGTCCTAGTAGAAAACATGAGGGATGAACATGGTTTGAGTAATGTTTCACTTCACAAACATCACTTTGACACCACTAGTTTATGGCCCACATCCACATTCTTTCTTATAGTCATCAGCTATCAAAGCCAGTTTTTTGTGAGTGTGTTTAATATGAGTGGCAGCAAAACAAGTGAGATTTTAATATGTCCAGGAACATTATGATATGATGTTTAAAGTAGAAATACTCACATCATTAGGCTGAGGTTGTGGGTGTGAGGTTGTCATTTCTGGGGAATCCTTAGAGGCCACGGACAGGCTTTCTTCAGCTCTTCTGGAGGTAGATGTAGCCCTGCCCTTTACCAACAGAAATGATGAGACATAATGCATGATACATAATACAATATATAAAAGGATAACTTTGTTTGACAATAGAATATTTACATTTATGAATGCTAATAGCCTTGATGATACACCTACTTTTTGGAGGTGAACCGGGAAGCTGAAGAGGGATGGAATAACACCATCACGTAGTCTGACAATCTGACCTGTCCTGTCAAAATCAGCCTGCTTAAAATGTTGACTGCAGACAATTGAACAATCACTTGCAGTGAATCCTTCTCTCCTCAAAGCCACTTCCCACTTCTTCCTCACATCTTTGCCTTTGGGAAACCTTTAAAAGTGTCAGATGTAATCTAGGTCAGTGCTTATGGAATATGATTTATCAAGTCTCATTTCATAGCCGGGTGAACACATAGCCTAATTCAACAGTAATTCCAAGATTACCCCATTCCAGGTGTCAGGTAAGTGTGGCAGGGCCTTTACCTGTTTATCACACATTTTGTCCCACACATTTCACGAAGGTGGGCTACACAAAAATGGGTTGGAAAGCTAGACTAGCTATACTGTATAGCCACTGTCCATCTGATTGTCTACTTAGTTAATATTACCCCCCCTACACAATCTGGACGTTGATCCTAACTTTTAGCCCTGTCGGCTTTTACAATCTTCATCTTCATCATTTATTCATTCAAGTATGTCATTTTTTCATTTCATTGACAAGCAATTCTACTCAAACCTTTTCTTACTCATCAAAATTATGATTCCTATACTTGCAAGACCACATTCTTATTCCACTGTGATCCTACAAAGAGAAAAGCATTAAAATATTTAAGTGAACAGCAATGAAGCCCACGTGCTGGAGGAATAGGGCCAAAAGCAAAAATGGGAAATCAAACAGGAATAACTATTCTAAATCCATAGACAATGTTGTACATCAGAAATATTTACATGGAGACGGGAATGTCCTGAATCAGGATCAGAATGTCCTGAAACTTCTCGGGTGACACTATGGGGTCGTGAACTATGACCCTGAAGTGGAATGAGTGTGGAATAACAGGGCGTTTCCTTTTAAATTTAATCCAAAATCATGTCTAATATGTCTCATATTTCACAATCTAGTGGGCTTTTAATTTGAAACTAAACATCAGAAAATCCTGAAACTTCTTGGGTGACACTATGGGGTTGTGAACCATGACCCTCAAGTGGAATGAGTCGGGAATAACAGGGCATTTTCTTTTAAATCGAATCCAAAATCATCTTATATATCTCATATTGGAATGTTTGGTTGGCTTTTATTTTGAAACTCCACATCAGAATGTTCTGAAACTTTTTGCGTGACCCCATGGGGTCTTGAACTATAACCCTGAAGTGAAATGAGCCTGAAATAACAGGGCATTTTCTTTTAAATTGAATCCAAAATCATATGTAATATGTCTCATATTGGAAACTTTGGTTGGCTTTTATTTTGAAACTCCACATCAGAATGTTCTGAAACCTTTTGCGTGACCCCATGGGGTCGTGAACTATAACCCTGAAGTGAAATGAGCCTGAAATAACAGGGCATTTCCTTTTAAATTGAATCCAAAATCATATGTAATATGTCTCATATTGGAGATTTTGGTTGGCTTTTACTTTGAAACTCCACATCAGAATGTTCTGAAACTTCTTGTGTGACCCCATGGGGTCGTGAACTATAACCCTGAAGTGAAATGAGCCTGAAAAAAACAGGGCATTTTCTTTTAAATTGAATCCAAAATCATATGTAATATGTCTCATATTGGAAACTTTGGTTGGCTTTTATTTTGAAACTCCACATCAGAATGTTCTGAAACCTTTTGCGTGACCCCTTCGGGTCGTGAACTATAACCCTGAAGTGAAATGAGCCTGAAATAACAGGGCATTTTCTTTTAAATTGAATCCAAAATCATATGTAATATGTCTCATATTGGAGATTTTGGTTGGCTTTTACTTTGAAACTCCACATCAGAATGTTCTGAAACCTTTTGCGTGACCCCATGGGGTCGTGACTATAACCCTGAAGTGAAATGAGCCTGAAATAACAGGGCATTTTCTTTTAAATTGAATCCAAAATCATATGTAATATGTCTCATATTGGAAACTTTGGTTGGCTTTTATTTTGAAAGTCCACATCAGAATGTTCTGAAACCTTTTGCGTGACCCCATGGGGTCGTGACCTATAACCCTGAAGTGAAATGAGCCTGGAATAACAGGGCATTTTCTTTTAAATCGAATCCAAAATCATATGTAATATGCCTCATATTTGGTGGGCTTTTATTTTGAAACTACGCATCAGAATGTCCTGAAACTTCTTGGGTGACCCTGTGGGGTCTTGAACTGTCGCCCTGCAGTGAAATGAGCCTTGAATAACAGGGCATTTTCTTTTAAATCGTATCCAAAATTATATGTAATATGTCTCATATTGGAATGTTTGGTGGGCTTTTATTTTGAAAGTAAATACCACAACGGCCGTACACTTCCTTTGATAGTATTTGCTTTTATTGACTGTCTTTTTGTATGTACCCGACGAATGCTTTTATTTGAAACTAGTTCTGAGACGCTATTACCGTAATGGCTAGTATATACAGGTACGGCAAAAAACTGAGTCGGCTGGCTTGACCGCCGATCTTGATGAGTCGGCTGGCTTGACCGCAGTGTAAGACAGCTAGTGTTCTATATATCTACGCACGTAGGTGAAGGGTTTTATTTTGAAAATGTTGCGAGATACCAACCAAAGGATGTTTAGAGTAAAGGGGCACGAAGATTTTGTGTGACGGCTGGCTTAACCGCGGATGAACGAATAGCGGCTCACTTGACCGCAGTCGTGAGAATCGGAGAATCGGAGCAGCGGGGGCGGTATTGCGTTCGCTTTACCGCACCGTTGTTACGAAAAGAGAGCTGAGTCTCAAGGCAAAGCTCTCGATCTACCGGTCGATCTTCGTTCCCATCCTCACCTATGGTCATGAGGGTTGGGTGATGGCCGAAAGGACGAGATCGCGGGTACAAACAGCCGAGAGGCAATTGAATAACGCCTGCACACACACACAGGCACGCACGCACGCACAACGAGTGGTAATCGGGAGAGTTGGGAAAATTCCCCGTGGCCCGTTAACGTTTCGGGGGACGTGACTTGTGTGTTGATATAGATAGATAGATAGATAGATACTTTATTAATCCCGGGGGAAATTCAAGTATCCAGTAGCAGCCGAAAACACACATAAAAACAGTGCAGATGGATGTGCAAAAATACAGATATAAATAAATATAAATAAATAAAATGTCCATTGTTGTTATCTATTGTCCTCCCTGCCTTTACTGGGAGCTGTTGTACAGTCTGATGGCCAGGGGGACGAAAGAGTTTTTTAGTCTATTAGTGGAGCTGGACTGGGACAGCAGTCGGCCACTGAAAACACTCCTCTGCCTGGTGAAGGTGTCATGCAGAGGGTGGTGGGTGTTGTCCAGGATGGACAGCAGTTTGTCAAGGGTCCTTCTCTCTGCCACTGTCACCAGAGAGTCCAGCTCTGTTCCCACTACTGAGCCAGCACTCCTCACCAGTCTGTCCATTCGACCAGCGTCTCTCCTCCTGCTGCTACCTCCCCAGCAAACCACAGCATAAAAGAGCACGCTGCCCACCACAGACTGGTAAAACATCTGCAGTAGTTTTTTGCAGATGTTGAAAGACCCCAGCCTTCTTAGGAAGTACAGACGGCTCTGCCCTTTCCTGTATAAAGCTTCCATATTTGCTGTCCAGTCCAGCTTGTCGTCCAGCTGCAGTCCCAGATATTTATAGGTCCTGACCACCTCCACATCGACCCCCTCGATGGACACGGGTAGGAGATGTGGTTTCTTCCTTCTGAAGTCCACCACCATCTCCTTGGTCTTGGAGGAGTTCAGCTGCAGATGGTTGGACCTGCACCACCTCACGAAGTCCTCGACCAGGCTCCTGTACTCCCCCTCCCTTCCATCCTTGATACAGCCAACTATCGCAGTGTCGTCTGAGTATTTCTGCACATGGCAGAGCCCAGAGTTATGCTGGAAGTCGGATGTATACAAGGTGAAGAGGACGGGAGAGAGCACGGTGCCTTGTGGTGCTCCGGTGCTGCTGACCACAGTGTCTGACGTGGAGCCCTTCAGTCTAACGTATTGTTGTCTCTCTGTGAGGTAGTCCGTAATCCATGTAACCAGGAGTGGGTCCACTCTCATCTCTGTCAGCTTGTCTCTCAGCAGGAGGGGCCGGATGGTGTTGAAGGCGCTGGAGAAATCAAAAAACGCGATCCTCACAGCGCCGCTCTCCCTGTCCAGATGAGAGTGGGCCCTATGGAGCAGATAGAGGATGGCATCCTCCACGCCCACCTTCTCCTGGTATCCAAACTGCAGTGGATCTAGTGCGTGGTGGACCTGGGGTCTGAGGACATGGAGCAACAGCCGTTCAAATGTCTTCATAATGTGTGATGTTAGTGCTACTGGTCTGAAGTCACCCGGCTCCCTGGGGTGTTTTTTCTTAGGAACCGGGATGAGACATGAAGTCTTCCAGAGCACTGGGACCCTCCCCAGCTGCAGGCTCAGGTTGAAGAGATGCTGGAGTGGCTCCCCCAGTTCAGCAGAACAGGCTTTAAGCATCCTTGGACACACTCTGTCCGGGCCTGCTGCTTTCCTTGGATGAAGCCTCCTCAGCTCTCTGCTCACCTGATCTTTGGTGATGGTGGTGTGGAGGGGGGTTGAACTGTCCATGGGTGTGGAGGGTGGGGGTGGGGGTGGTCTGCAGTCTGAGGTGGTGGAATTGGGGGAGGTGATGGACATGGTGTGGGTGTGAAGTGGACCATCGCTGGTTGTGGGAGCTGGAGTGTCAAACCTGTTAAAAAACAGGTTTAGCTGGTTTGCTCTTCCAGCATCCCCCTCTCCTGTGATGCTGCCCTTCTTCTTGCAGCCTGTGATGGTTTTCATGCCATCCCAGACCTCCCTCATGTTGTTATGCTGCAGCTTCTGTTCTACCTTCCTTCTGTATTCCTCCTTCGCCTCTCTCAGTTGGACCTTGAGTTCCACCTGTATGCGCTTCAGCTCGTCTCTGTCACCTTCCTTGAATGCCCTCAATATGCCGGTTGGCGCGATGTTTGAATTTAACGGTTTTTAAAAGACAAAATGAACGACCTGCCTTTGCTTGTCGCGTGAGAAATTGTCTCTTCCCTTCTTTTTTATCGCAATTTCTTCAGTCTATAGACAGAAAGTCTTACCTGGGAGAGTTTGTCGACGGCGGAGCCGTTATGTTTAAAAACATGACGTCTTACCTGGGCGAGTGTGTCGCTGCGTTGTGTGCGTGTGTGTTGTTATCTGTGCACGTGTGTGTTGATGGCGGAGCCGTTATGTTTTCAAACATAACGTCTTACCTGAGGCCTGTTTCAGGTAGCTGGTTTAACATACTCTGAGTTTAATCCTGCGCTCTGAGTTGGTTGACTCAGAGTTCAGGGTTGAAAAGCAACTCTGGGTTTTCAGTTTCAGAACAGGTGATCAGCGTTGGGTTAATCAACTCTTAGTATGTTCACTCTGGGTTGAGGGCGTGCCTGTTGACTATGAAGAGCCATCATCAATGGATCTCTGATAACATGATCAAACATGGACCAAAAGCGTAGATCCACCTACTTTTCCCCCACGGAATTGGAAATTCTAATGAACGTATATGCCGAGCAGTTACCCATTTTAACAAAAAAAAGCAATACCGCCGCGGCAGCGAGAGCGCGAGAGAGAGCTTGGCAGGAAATAGCTGAACAAGTCAATGCGTGAGTCAAATAAATTAGTAAAATAAAATAAAATAAGAGGAAAGTTGAATATCTTCCACTTATTCAATATGTAAATTGTGTGTGTGTGTGTGTGTGTGTGTGTGTGTGTGTGTGTGTGTGTGTGTGTGTGTGTGTGTGTGTGTGTGTGTGTGTGTGTGTGTGTGTGTGTGTGTGTGTGTGTGTGTGTGTGTCAATTTACGCAACCCCGAGTTGCCCCACGAGGACTTGGCAGCAAATGAAGTACAAAAATATAGTTTAAACAGGTAAACTAATGTTTAATTGAAATCAAATCAATTGTGGTCTTTTGCCTGCTGTACCTAATTTAACAGCTATGTTCAACATGCATTATATATTTGTATACTATATTTAAGCAGTAAATGTAAGTAGGAGGCCTACATTTCCCAGCCACCCCAACACTGCCAATATTTAATAGGATTTAGATATATTAGAAGGCTACACCTAGGCAAAATGCATTATAAATATATATGTGTCTTCAAAATAGCGCTTACTGAATATTAGGGTAACATTTTCCTCCATGTTAGCAAATCGAAAAAATGCAGAGGCCCGGCAGACTGGAGGGGGTCCACCACCTGCAGCCCTCACAGAGGCTGAGGAGATGGCCCTCAGCCAACAGAGTATGCGTCCTGTGGCTGAGGGCATCCCTGGGGGGAGCTCCTCTGATCCCCCCCACCCCCCAGGATAGAAGTGCCTTTACAGTATAAGAGGTTGGTTATTCAAAATAATTAAATATGTACACGCAACCCAGCGCATTGCAAATTAGATGGGCTCAAGTAATATTAGATGGGCTAAAGTAATATTCTGGCTCAAGTAATAATTGCACTGTCTAATCATCTTCTTCCAGTTACGGCGTCATCGCCCTACTTGAACCAGATGCCCTCACCAACCTCCATGCAATTGTAACAATTCAAAAGATGCAAAAGGATGCTTTGGAGATCCAAATTTTGGAACATAAGTTATAGGTGGGTGAGGTGCAAACTGGGATAGGCTACTGTTCCCTGCTCTAAAAACATACCCAATATAAATCACTTTTTTTTTTGTGCTTTCAGGAAATAAAAAAATCCTCATAATAAGTAGTTTGTCTTTATTAGAACACGGGCTGTGGTGGGACAAGTTATTTTGTTGAGCAGTTTACTCAAAGGGTTTTACTTCAGTGAACAATGCAGATGATTATGCTGAGCATGTGCATGTAGAGAAGAACAGCATCTGGTTAAAAGCAGTACCAGGGTCTTTTCTGCCTTGCATTCTTAAAATGAGTTTCTTGACTTGCAGCAGTTATAGGTCCGTGGTTAGTCAGCTACTCTGATCATGGGAAAGCCACAACGTTGAAGTTACTGTAGTACAGAGCGGGTGGGATGCACGGGGCGGATCATTCTGCACATGCGTTAATTGCGATAAAAAAAAATAAAATAAACTTAAAGCATGCCCCCGGTGCGTTTGACAGTTAACATGGGGGCTGAGAAGGTGGTCTAAATAAATGATAGATTGCGCTGAAAAACGATAGCGCTCGTGAAGAAAATTATCAGGAAAATAAAGTATATCCAACCGGGGTCTTAATAATCGTTCCTCACAGAGATTCCTTCTGAGGATCGCAGCCTCTACGTCCACAGGCTCTCGTAGAAAAGGACATGCCATTTCTAACACTTCCTTCTGTCGGAGAGCTGCCTTCAGCCACCCTGCGTTCACACCAAAAGATGCAAAAAGTTGACGCGCGTCGTGATCCCATTCAAAGTGAATGTAGAGACGCGTTGCTGCTTTGCTGCCGCAGCATTTGCTGCCGAGAAAACGGGCAGCAAAACTTGATTTGCGGCGCGTCAAAATCTGATTTGCGGCGCGGCATGCCCGTGCCCGCTGCCGGGCACGGGCGAAGGGCGCGTTCACGTATTTTGCGGCGCGTCAAATGCTGCTCGAGTTGAAATATTTCAACTTTTGATGCGCCGCAAAACTTTGACGCGCCTCAAAACTTGATTTGACGCGCCGCAAAACTCAGGCGTCAACGCGTTCGGGCAGCAAATGCATCTTTTGGTGTGAACGCAGGGTTATAGACAACAAACTCAGAGTAGGTCTAACCACCTCCCGAGCAGGTTAGGTCTGTGGCGTATGTTGCCGCAGCAACTGAGGCCCCGTCCACACGAAGCCGAAACCGTTACGGTTTTGATCTATCCGGTTTCGGAGTATCTCCGTAAAGAAGGAGTCAAGCGAAACCGGGTAGATCTGTAGAATCGCTGTAGTACACATTCCAGGCCCATAAGGGGCGCCGCTTCTGCTACAAAAATAAATAGTAAGAAGAGGCGAGCATGCGCATAAAGGGTGAGACTCCGCGGGCTTAACAGTCATTGGCTAGACTAGGGTCGAGGGGTGGGGCGATGACGTCATGGTTTACGGTTTCAGTCGGTTTCAGGCGTCCACACGAATCCAAAACGAAACCGGGTAGATTTGAAACCACCTCCTAGGGTGGTTTCAGAAGTTTGCGGTTTCGGTCAGCGGATTCGCCGGCTTCGTGTGGACGGAAGGCCGAACCGTACAAGACCTTTGCGGTTTCGCCATGAAATCGGCTTCGTGTGGACGGGGCCTAACTCTCGGTTGCGCTGAACCTGCTACCTGAAACGGAAAACCCAGAGTTTCCACTAACTCAGAGCGAACAAACTCGGGGTTGCCTCAAAACCAGCTACCTGAAACAGGGCTCGGGGCTGTGGTGTGTGTGCGTGCGTGTGTGTTCTAACCTGCACGTGTGTTGATGGCGGAGCCGTTATGCTTACCTCGGTGAGTGTGCGCTGCATTTGTCTTGATGTGCAGTCTGTGCGCATGCGTGTGTGTGTCTGCGTTCAATTGTGCGTTCAATTGTTGTGCATTCCACAAAGTTAATTATCTACTACAGTTGTCATACAATCCAATACCCTAAAGTTTAACGACGCACCCACACATGACTTTTCCTCCTCAACCTTTGTTTTTTCTGTTATCATACCGGAGAACATAACCATTCAGTTCAAAGTCTATCCCTTTGTCCCTGTTGATCCATGTTTCAGATATGCCAATGATTGTGTGAATTCATTCAGATAGTCCTTAATGTTATTGAAGTGTATAATTGATAATTCACCCTTTGATGTACTGTTATGATGTTTTGATGTATCCATCCACAAAACAAGTTACATGATAAGACACTGATGATCATCTCAACAGGATGATTGCATAAGCCTTCCAATTAATGCTCGAGCCCCACATTGTGCTATTAACACTTTGGTAATCTTTCAAGATGATTGCGTGCTCACTGTAAACATAGTCTCTGGCAAAGGAAAGCTAAACTCTTAAGGAGATAATGTGATATGCATGTTGATTATATTGTCTTGGCAAGTTAATATTGAAAAATGGCAGGGCATTGTAGATTATAAAACCTGGTAAACTCAGTCTTCAGAGCATCTCAAGGTCATCCACTAGTGACCTTAGTGATCCACTAGTGACTAGTGATAGCAATGTGTCTTTGACTCTTGGTTGTCCAGGAAAAAGCATAAAACAAAGTACCCAGGGGCTTACACCGATTTCTTTTACCTCTTGCCATTAGATAAATGTGTTTTAGACATAAGTTCAAGCCTGTTGGAGACAGGCAAGAATTGTTATGAATGATTGATTTTCTTAAGCGGTTATTACAAGAATTGAAGTATTCAATTTTAGTCCATAGTGGTGCTGTGGCTTAGTTGGTTAAAGTGCCTGTCTAGTAAACAGGAGATCCTGGGTTCAAATCCCAGCAGTACCTGCATTACGCGTTCTTGTATTAACTATTTTTTGCTAGTGGTGGTAAACTTGCAAAGTATCTACCATAGAATTTGCTTCAATGTGAACAAGATGTCAACTAGTCACAGCAATCTGTCTTTCATTCGTGGGAGGGCAGGGAAAAGCATAATGCAAAGTAGCCACTGTCTTGCATATGGAGTCAGTTTCCTGCCATAATTCAAACCTGAAAAAAAAAGTTTCACAGACTTGTAAGTCTGGGTTTGAAAACTCAACACCTTGTAAAAAAGGTTTTGCAACACTGAAAAAGAGATTATAACCTGAAAAAAAATAAAACTAAAATTCAAACATCTGTAAACATGATTTTGTGTTCTATTTTATCTTCATCATTTTCAGCAACACATTTTCAAAGTTCAAACAATTTCACCACCGCATTTGCAGAGTTTCAAATCTGGCACTGTTCTAACGGTGTATTTCATTGTTGCCCGGTTTTGAAACCTTGTAAATGGGATTCTGCAAACAGGTGTTCATACATTGAGAAATACGTTTTGAAAGGTTGAATATTTAGTTTTAAAAACTTGTAAAGGTGTACGTTTACGACATTGCAAGGTATTTTTTCAGAACTGACTTTTCAGCACTGACTTTTCAGAGATTTGAGCGCAAGCTTTGAGTCACGTGAATATTGGCAGTGTTCTGACGCCACTCGTTTTGAAACTCCTGACAGTCGAATCTGAAAACGTTCCTGGGGGCGGGACCATTTAGCTCTAAACCTATTGGTTGCTCTCGGCTGACGTACATTCCAATCACATGTGCCGTTCACCGGGCTGTTCGTGATTGACAGTGCTCTGCCGATGACACGAATAACAACGGGTTGATTTCGCGGTTGATTTTTATTTCCATTTTCTGGAACCAGAGTCTCATCTCCATAGGACGCGACTAGCAAGGACGCGTCCTAGCAAGGCTGCAGCCTTCACTTTGGGAAACAGCCATGGTTCCAGAAAATGGAAATCAAAATCAACCGCGAAAGTCGCTTGTTATTTGTGTCATCGGCAGAGCACTGTCAATCACGCACAGCCCGGTGAACGGCACATGTGATTGGAATGTACGTCAGCCGAGAGCAACCAATAGGTTTAGAGCTAAATGGTCCCGCCCCCAGGAACGTTTTCAGATTCGACTGTCAGGAGTTTCAAAACGAGTGGCGTCAGAACACTGCCAATATTCACGTGACTCAAAGCTTGCGCCTGTGTGGTCAAATCTCTGAAAAGTCGGTGCTGAAAAGTCAGTTCTGAAAAAATACGTTGTAATGTCGTTAACGTACACCTTTACAAGTTTTTAAAACTAAATATTCAACCTTTCAAAACGTATTTCTCAATGTATGAACACCTGTTTGCAGAGTCCCATTTACAAGGTTTCAAAACCGGGCAACAATGAAATACACTGTTAGAACAGTGCCAGATTTGAAACTCTGCAAATGCGCTGGTGAAATTGTTTGAACTTTGAAAATGTGTTGGTGAAAATGATGAAGAAGATAAAATAGAACACAAAATCATGTTTACAGATGTTTGAATTTTATTTTTATTTTTTTTCAGGTTATAATCTCTTTTTTCAGTGTTGCAAAACCTTTATTACAAGGTGTTGAGTTTTCAAACCCAGACATACAAGCCTTTGAAACTTTTTTTTTCAGGTTTGAATTATGGCAGGAAACTGACTCCATACTTGCAGAGCTTTCTTTCACCTCTTGCCATGTGTTTTAGACATAATTTCAAGCCTGTTGGAGACAGGCAAGAATTGCAATGGATTGCAAGTTTAGATTCATCCTGGTGGGGTATTGGGTTAACTTTTCAACCAACAATTATAACATCTCAGTTGTACTTCACAGACTTTTATATTTGCTCTGCGAAAGAAAAACTGGCGGCTGCCAAAGATTGTCATAGGTTTTTATGGTTTGGGCTACACGAGACATCTGTATAAATTTGAAACATTGAATTGCTGTAAATGCCCGGTCAGCTCAGTCGGTAGAGCATGCAACTCTTAATCTCAGGGTCGTGGGTTCGAGCCCCACATTGGGCTATTAACACTGTGGTAATCTTTCAAGATGATTGCGTGCTTACTGTAAACATAACCTTTGGCAAAGGAAAGCTAAACTCTTAGGGAGATAATGTGATACATGCATGTTGATAATATTGTCTTGGCAAGTAAATATTGAAAAATGGCAGGGCTTTGTAGATTATAAAACCTGGTAAACTCAGTCTTCAGAGCATCATAAAAGCTAAACTCTTAAGGAGATAATGTGATACATGCATGTTGATTATATTGTCTTGGCAAGTTAATATTGAAAAATGGCAGGGCATTGTAGATTATAAAACCCGGTAAACTCAGTCTTCAGAGCATCTCAAGGTCGTCCACTAGTCATAGCAATTTGTCTTTGACTCTTGGTTGTCCAGGAAAAAGCATAAAGCAAAGTACCCAGGGGCTTACACCGATTTCTTTTACCTCTTGCCATTAGATAAATGTGTTTTAGACATAAGTTCAAGCCTGTTGGAGACAGGCAAGAATTCTTATGAATGATTGATTTCTTAAGCGGTTATTACAAGAATTGAAGCATTCAATTTTAGTCCATAGTGGTTCTGTGGCTTAGTTGGTTAAAGTGCCTGTCTAGTAAACAGGAGATCCTGGGTTCAAATCCCAGTAGTACCTGCATTTAGCGTTCTTGCATTAACTATTTTTTGCTAGTGGTGGTACACTTGCAAAGTATCTACCATAGAATTTGCTTCAATGTGAACAAGATGTCAACTAGTCACAGCAATCTGTCTTTCATTCTTGGGAGGGCAGGGAAAAGCATAATGCAAAGTAGCCACTGTCTTGCAGAGCTTTCTTTCACCTCTTGCCATGTGTTTTCGACATAATTTCAAGCCTGTTGGAGACAGGCAAGAATCGCAATGGATTGCAAGTTTAGAGCCATCCTGGTGGGGTATTGGGTTAACTTTTCAACCAACAATTATAACATCTCAGTTGTACTTCACAGACTTTTATATTTGCTCTGCGAAAGAAGAACTGGCGGCTGCCAAAGATTGTCATAGGTTTTTATGGTTTGGGCTACACAAGACATGTGGAAAATTTTGAAACATTGAATTTGCTGCAAATGCTCGGTTAGCTCAGTCGGTAGAGGATGAGACTCTCTCAGGGTCGTGTGTTCGAGCCCCACATCGGGCTATTAACACTTTTGTAATCTTTCAAGATGATTGCGCGCTCACTGTAAACATAACCTCTGGCAAAGGAAAGCTAAACTCTTAAGGAGATAATGTGATACATGCATCTTGATTATATTGTCTTGGCAAGTTAATATTGAAAAATGGCAGGGCATTGTAGATTATAAAACCTGGTAAACTCAGTCTTCAGAGCATCATAAAAGCTAAACTCTTAAGGAGATAATGTGATACATGCATCTTGATTATATTGTCTTGGCAAGTTAATATTGAAAAATGGCAGGGCATTGTAGATTATAAAACCCGGTAAACTCAGTCTTCAGAGCATCTCAAGGTCGTCCACTAGTCATAGAAATCTGTCTTTGACTCTTGGTTGTCCAGGAAAAAGCATAAAGCAAAGTACCCAGGGGCTTACACCGATTTCTTTTACCTCTTGCCATTAGATAAATGTGTTTTAGACATAAGTTCAAGCCTGTTGGAGACAGGCAAGAATTCTTATGAATGATTGATTTCTTAAGCGGTTATTACAAGTATTGAAGTATTTAATTTTTTGTCCATCGTGGTGCTGTGGCTTAGTTGGTTAAAGTGCCTGTCTAGTAAACAGGAGATCCTGGGTTCAAATCCCAGCAGTACCTGTAAATCGGGTTGTTGCATTAACTGTTTTTTGCTAGTGGTTGTAAACTTGCAAAGTATCTACCATAGAATTTCCTTCAATTTTAACAAGATGTCAACAAGTCACAGCAATCTTTCTTTCATTCTTGGGAGGGCAGGGAAAAGCATAATGCAAACTAGCCACTGTCTTGCAGAGCTTTCTTTCACCTCTTGCAATGTGTTTTCGACATAATTTCAAGCCTGTTGGAGACAGGCAAGAATTGCAATGGATTGCAAGTTTAGAGCCATCCTGGTGGGGTATTGGGTTAACTTTTCAACCAACAATTATAACATCTCAGTTGTACTTCACAGACTTTTATATTTGCTCTGCGAAAGAAGAACTGGCGGCTGCCAAAGATTGTCATAGGTTTTTATGGTTTGGGCTACACAAGACATGTGGAAAATTTTGAAACATTGAATTTGCTGTAAATGCCCGGTTTGCTCAGTCGGTAGAGCATGAGACTCTTAATCTCAGGGTCGTGGGTTCGAGCCCCACATTGGGCGATTAACGCTTTGGTAATCTTTCAAGATGATTGCGCGCTCACTGTAAACACAACCTCTGGCAAAGGAAAGCTAAACTCTTAAGGAGATAATGTGATACATGCATCATATTATATTGTTTTGGCAAGTTAATATTGAAAAATGGCAGGGCATTGTAGATTATAAAACCCGGTAAACTCAGTCTTCAGAGCATCTCAAGGTCGTCCACTAGTCATAGCAATCTGTCTTTGACTCTTGGTTGTCCAGGAAAAAGCATAAAGCA